>NC_090850.1:4762954-5067272 GCF_024217435.2 Syngnathus scovelli | reverse complement strand
TTAAAAATGCACCTAAAACCTAAACCAAACGTTGCAGATGGTCATTTCTTCATGCGCAGTGGTCAACGCGGCACTCTCTAGCTGCCAAGAGCACTTTTTACTATGCGCACCCAACCAGAGTGACGGGAGGAGCACATTTCAGAAAACGTGCTCAGCTCGTCGAGAAAATGCGATTTAAGCAATAAAATTAAAAATGCACCCAAAACCTAAACCAAACGTTGCAGATGGTCATTTCTTCATGTGCAGTGGTCAACGCGGCACTCTCTAGCTGCCAAGAGCACTTTTTACTATGCACACCCAACCAGAGTGACGGGAGGAGCACATTTCTAAAAACGTGCTCAGCTCGACGAGAAAATGCGATTTAAGCAATAAAATTAAAAATGCACCCAAAACCTAAACCAAACGTTGCAGGTGGATATTTCTTCATGCGCAGTGGTCAACGCGGCACTCTCTAGCTGCCAAGAGCACTTTTTACTATGCGCACCCAACCAGAGTGACGGGAGGAGCACATTTCAGAAAACGTGCTCAGCTCGTCGAGAAAATGCGATTTAAGCAATAAAATTATAAATGCACCCAAAACCTAAACCAAACGTTGCAGGTGGTTATTTCTTCATGCGCAGTGGTCAACGCGGCACTCTCTAGCTGCCAAGTGCACTTTTTACTATGCGCACCCAACCAGAGTGACGGGAGGAGCACATTTCAGAAAACGTGCTCAGGTCGTCGAGAAAATGCGATTAAAGCAATAAAATTAAAAATGCACCTAAAACCTAAACCAAACGTTGCAGGTGGTTATTTCTTCATGCGCAGCAGTCAACGCGGCACTCTCTAGCTGCCAAGAGCACTTTTTACTATGCGCACCCAACCAGAGTGACGGGAGGAGCACATTCCAGAAAACGTGCTCAGCTCGTCGAGAATATGCGATTTAAGCAATCAAATTATAAATGCACCCAAAACCTAAACCAAACGTTGCAGATGGTCATTTCTTCATGCGCAGTGGTCAACGCGGCACTCTCTAGCTGCCAAGAGCACTTTTTACTATGCGCACCCAACCAGAGTGACGGGAGGAGCACATTTCAGAAAACGTGCTCAGCTTGACGAGAAAATGCGATTTAAGCAATAAAATTAAAAATGCACCCAAAACCTAAACCAAACGTTGCAGGCGGTTATTTCTTCATGCGCAGTGGTAAACGCGGCACTCTCTAGCTGCCAAGAGCACTTATTACCATGCGCACCCAACCAGAGTGACGGGAGGAGCACATTTCAGAAAACGTGCTCAGCTCGTCGAGAAAATGCAATTTAAGCAATAAAATTAAAAATGCACCTAAAACCTAAAACAAACGTTGCAGATGGTCATTTCTTCATGCGCAGTGGTCAACGCGGGACTCTCTAGCTGCCAAGAGCACTTTTTACTATGCGCACCCAACCAGAGTGACGGGAGGAGCACGTTTCAGAAAACGTGCTCAGCTCGTCGAGAAAATGCGATTTAAGCAATAAAATTAAAAATGCACCCAAAACCTAAACCAAACGTTGCAGGCGGTTATTTCTTCATGCGCAGTGGCCAACGCGGCACTCTCTAGCTGCCAAGAGCACTTTTTACTATGCGCACCCAGCCAGAGTGAGTGGAGGAGCACATTTCAGAAAACGTGCTCAGCTCGTCGAGAAAATGCGATTTAAGCAATAAAATTAAAAATGCACCTAAAAGCTAAACCAAACGTTGGGGGTGGTTATTTCTTCATGTGCAGCAGTCAACTCGGCACTCTCTAGCTGCCAAGAGCACTTTTTACTATGCGCACCCAACCAGAGTGACGGGAGGAGCACATTTCAGAAAACGTGCTCAGCTCGACGAGAAAATGCGATTTAAGCAATAAAATTAAAAATGCACCCAAAACCTAAACCAAACGTTGCAGGTGGTTATTTCTTCATGCGCAGTGGTCAACGCGGCACTCTCTAGCTGCCAAGAGCACTTTTTACTATGCGCACCCAACCAGAGTGACGGGAGGAGCACACTCCAGAAGACGTGCTCTGCTCGTCGAGAAAATGCGATTCAAGCAATAAAATTAAAAATGCACCTAAAACCTAAACCAAACGTTGCAGGTGGTTATTTCTTCATGCGCAATGGTCAACGCGGCACTCTCTAGCTGCCAAGAGCACTTTTTACTATGCGCACCCAACCAGAGTGACGGGAGGAGCACATTTCAGAAAACGTGCTCAGCTCGTCGAGAAAATGCGATTTAAGCAATAAAATTAAAAATGCACCTAAAACCTAAACCAAACGTTGCAGGTGGTTATTTCTTCATGCGCAGTGGCCAACGCGGCACTCTCTAGCTGCCAAGAGCACTTTTTACTATGCGCACCCAACCAGAGTGACGGGAGGAGCACATTTCAGAAAACGTGCTCAGCTCGTCGAGAAAATGCCATTTAAGCAATAAAATTAAAAATATATCTAAAACCTAAACCAAACGTTGCAGGTGGTTATTTCTTCATGCGCAGTGGTCAACGCGGCACTCTCTAGCTGCCAAGAGCACTTTTTACTATGCGCACCCAACCAGAGTGACGGGAGGAGCACATTTCAGAAAACGTGCTCAGCTCGACGAGAAAATGCGATTTAAGCAATAAAATTAAAAATGCACCCACAACCTAAAACAAACGTTGCACGTGGTTATTTCTTCATGCGCAGTGGTCAACGCGGCACTCTCTAGCTGCCAAGAGCACTTTTTACTATGCGCACCCAACCAGAGTGACGGGAGGAGCACATTTCAGAAAACGTGCTCAGCTCGTCGAGAAAATGCGATTTAAGCAATAAAATTAAAAATGCACCCAAAACCTAAACCAAACGTTGCAGATGGTCATTTCTTCATGCGCAGTGGTCAACGCGGCACTCTCTAGCTGCCAAGAGCACTTTTTACTATGCGCACCCAACCAGAGTGACGGGAGGAGCACATTTCAGAAAACGTGCTCAGCTCGTCCAGAAAATGCGATTTAAGCAATAAAATTAAAAATGCACCTAAAACCTAAACCAAACGTTGGGGGTGGTTATTTCTTCATGTGCAGCAGTCAACGCGGCACTCTCTAGCTGCCAAGAGCACTTTTTACTATGCACACCCAACCAGAGTGACGGGAGGAGCACATTTCAGAAAACGTGCTCAGCTCGACGAGAAAATGCGATTTAAGCAATAAAATTAAAAATGCACCCACAACCTAAAACAAACGTTGCACGTGGTTATTTCTTCATGCGCAGTGGTCAACGCGGCACTCTCTAGCTGCCAAGAGCACTTTTTACTATGCGCACCCAACCAGAGTGACGGGAGGAGCACATTACAGAAAACGTGCTCAGCTCGTCGAGAAAATGCGATTTAAGCAATAAAATTAAAAATGCACCTAAAACCTAAAAAAAACGTTGCAGATGGTCATTTCTTCATGCGCAGTGGTCAACGCGGCACTCTCTAGCTGCCAAGAGCACTTTTTACTATGCGCACCCGACCAGAGTGACGGGAGGAGCACATTTCAGAAAACGTGCTCAGCTCGTCGAGAAAATGCGATTTAAGCAATCAAATCAAAAATGCACCTAAAACCTAAACCAAACGTTGCAGGTGGTTATTTTTTCATGTGCAGTGGTCAACGCGGCACTCTCTAGCTGCCAAGAGCACTTTTTACTATGCGCACCCAACCAGAGTGACGGGAGGAGCACATTTCAGAAAACGTGCTCAGCTCGTCGAGAAAATGCGATTTAAGCAATAAAATTAAAAATGCACCTAAAACCTAAAAAAAAACGTTGCAGATGGTCATTTCTTCATGCGCAGTGGTAAACCCGGCACTCTCTAGCTGCCAAGAGCACTTTTTACTATGCGCACCCAACCAGAGTGACGGGAGGAGCACATTTCAGAAAACCTGCTCAGCTCGTCGAGAAAATGCGATTTAAGCAATAAAATTAAAAATGCACCTAAAAGCTAAACCAAACGTTGGGGGTGGTTATTTCTTCATGTGCAGCAGTCAACTCGGCACTCTCTAGCTGCCAAGAGCACTTTTTACTATGCGCACCCGACCAGAGTGACGGGAGGAGCACATTTCAGAAAACATGCTCAGCTCGTCGAGAAAATGCGATTTAAGCAATAAAATTAAAAATGCACCTAAAACCTAAACCAAACGTTGCAGATGGTCATTTCTTCATGCGCAGTGGTCAACGCGGCACTCTCTAGCTGCCAAGAGGACTTTTTACTATGCGCACCCAACCAGAGTGACGGGAGGAGCACATTTCAGAAAACGTGCTCAGCTGGTCCAGAAAATGCGATTTAAGCAATAAAATTAAAAATGCACCCAAAACCTAAACCAAACGTTGCAGGTGGTTATTTCTTCATGCGCAGTGGTCAACGCGGCACTCTCTAGCTGCCAAGAGCACTTTTTACTATGCGCACCCAACCAAAGTGACGGGAGGAGCACATTTCAGAAAACGTGCTCAGCTCGTCGAGAAAATGCGATTTAAGCAATCAAATTAAAAATGCACCTAAAACCTAAAACAAACGTTGCACGTGGTTATTTCTTCATGCGCAGTGGTCAACGCGGCACTCTATAGCTGCCAAGAGCACTTTTTACTATGCGCACCCAACCAGAGTGACGGGAGGAGCACATTTCAGAAAACGTGCTCAGCTCGTCGAGAAAATGCGATTTAAGCAATAAAACTAAAAATGCACCTAAAACCTAAACCAAACGTTGCAGATGGTCATTTCTTCATGCGCAGTGGTCAACGCGGCACTCTCTGGCTGCCAAGAGCGCTTTTTACTATGCGCACCCAACCAGAGTGACGGGAGGAGCACATTTCAGAAAACGTGCTCAGCTCGTCGAGAAAATGCGATTTAAGCAATACAATTAAAAATGCACATAAAACCTAAACCAAACGTTGCAGGTGGTTATTTCTTCATGCGCAGTGGTCAACGCGGCACTCTCTAGCTGCCAAGAGCAGTTTTTATTATGCGCACCCAACCAGAGTGACGGGAGGAGCACATTTCAGAAAACGTGCTCAGCTCGTCGAAAAAATGTGATTTAAGCAATAAAATTAAAAATGCACCTAAAACCTAAACCAAACGTTGCGGGTGGTTATTTCTTCATGCGCAGTGGTCAACGCGGCACTCTCTAGCTGCCAAGAGCACTTTTTACTATGCGCACCCAACCAGAGTGACGGGAGGAGCACATTTCAGAAAACGTGCTCAGCTCGTCGAGAAAATGCGATTTAAGCAATAAAATTAAAAATGCACTCAAAACCTAAACCAAACGTTGGAGATGGTCATTTCTTCATGCGCAGCAGTCAACGCGGCACTCTCTAGCTGCCAAGAGCACTTTTTACTATGCGCACCCAACCAGAGTGACGGGAGGAGCACATTTCAGAAAACGTGCTCAGCTCGTCGAGAAAATGCGATTTAAGCAATCAAATTACAAATGCACCTAAAACCTAAAACAAACGTTGCACGTGGTTATTTCTTTATGCGCAGTGGTCAACGCGGCACTCTCTAGCTGCCAAGAGCACTTTTTACTATGCGCACCCGACCAGAGTGACGGGAGGAGCACATTTCAGAAAACGTCCTCAGCTCGACGAGAAAATGCGAGTCAAGCAATAAAATTAAAAATGCACCCAAAACCTAAACCAAACGTTGCAGGTGGTTATTTCTTCATGCGCAGTGGTCAACGCGGCACTCTATAGCTGCCAAGAGCACTTTTTACTATGCGCACCCAACCAGAGTGACGGGAGGAGCACATTTCAGAAAACGTGCTCAGCTCGTCAAGAAAATGCGATTTAAGCAATTAAATTAAAAATGCACCTAAAACCTAAACCAAACGTTGCAGGTGGTTATTTCTTCATGCGCAATGGTCAATGCGGCACTCTCTAGCTGCCAAGAGCACTTTTTACTATGCGCACCCAACCAGAGTGACGGGAGGAGCACATTTCAGAAAACGTGCTCAGCTCGTCGAGAAAATGCGATTTAAGCAATAAAACTAAAAATGCACCTAAAACCTAAACCAAACGTTGCAGATGGTCATTTCTTCATGCGCAGTGGTCAACGCGGCACTCTCTAGCTGCCAAGAGCACTTTTTACTATATGCACCCAACCAGAGTGACGGGAGGAGCATATTTAAGAAAACGTGCTCAGCTCGTCGAGAAAATGCGATTTAAGCAATAAAATTAAAAATGCACCTAAAACCTTAACCAACCGCTGCAGATGTTTTTTTCTTCATGCGCAGTGGTCAACGCGGCACTCTCTAGCTGCCAAGAGCACTTTTTACTATGCGCACCCAACCAGAGTGACGGGAGGAGCACATTTCAGAAAACGTGCTCAGCTCGTCGAGAAAATGCGATTTAAGCAATAAAATTAAAAATGCACCCAAAACCTAAACCAAACGTTGCAGATGGTCATTTCTTCATGCGCAGTGGTCAACGCGGCACTCTCTAGCTGCCAAGAGCACTTTTTACTATGCGCACCCAACCAGAGTGACGGGAGGAGCACATTTCAGAAAACGTGCTCAGCTCGACGAGAAAATGCGATTTAAGCAATAAAATTAAAAATGCACCCAAAACCTAAACCAAACGTTGCAGGTGGTTATTTCTTCATGCGCAGTGGTCAACGCGGCACTCTCTAGCTGCCAAGAGCACGTTTTACTATGCGCACCCAACCAGAGTGACGGGAGGAGCACATTTCAGAAAACGTGCTCAGCTCGTCGAGAAAATGCGATTTAAGCAATAAAATTAAAAATGCACCCAAAACCTAAACCAAACGTTGCAGATGGTCATTTCTTCATGCGCAGTGGTAAACGCGGCACTCTCTAGCTGCCACGAGCACTTTTTACTATGCGCACCCAACCAGAGTGACGGGAGGAGCACATTTCAGAAAACGTGCTCAGCTCGACGAGAAAATGCGATTTAAGCAATAAAATTAAAAATGCACCCAAAACCTAAACCAAACGTTGCAGATGGTCATTTCTTCATGCGCAGTGGTCAACGCGGCACTCTCTAGCTGCCAAGAGCACTTTTTACTATGCACACCCAACCAGAGTGACGGGAGGAGCACATTTCTGAAAACGTGCTCAGCTCGTCGAGAAAATGCGATTTAAGCAATAAAATTAAAAATGCACCTAAAACCTAAACCAAACGTTGCAGGTGGTTATTTCTTCATGCGCAATGGTCAACGCGGCACTCTCTAGCTGCCAAGAGCACTTTTTACTATGCGCACCCAACCAGAGTGACGGGAGGAGCACATTTCAGAAAACGTGCTCAGCTCGTCGAGAAAATGCGATTTAAGCAATAAAATTAAAAATGCACCTAAAACCTAAACCAAACGTTGCCGGTGGTTATTTCTTCATGCGCAGTGGTCAACGGGGCATTCTCTAGCTGCCAAGAGCACTTTTTACTATCCGCACCCAACCAGAGTGACGGGAGGAGCATATTTCAGAAAACGTGCTCAGCTCGTCGAGAAAATGCGATTTAAGCAATAAAATTAAAAATGCACCTAAAACCTAAACCAAACGTTGCAGGTGGTTATTTCTTCATGCGCAGCGGTCAACGCGGCACTATCTAGCTGCCAAGAGCACTTTTTACTATGCGCACCCAACCAGAGTGACGGGAGGAGCACATTTCAGAAAACGTGCTCAGCTCGTCGAGAAAATGCGATTTGAGCAATAAAATTAAAAATGCACCTAAAACCTAAACTAAACGTTGCAGGTGGTTATTTCTTCATGCGCAGTGGTCAACGCGGCACTCTCTAGCTGCCAAGAGCACTTTTTACTATGCGCACCCAACCAGAGTGACGGGAGGAGCACATTTCAGAAAACGTGCTCAGCTCGTCGAGAAAATTCGATTTAAACAATAAAATTAAAAATGCACCCAAAACCTAAACCAAACGTTGCAGGTGGTTATTTCTTCATGCGCAGTGGTCAACGCGGCACTCTCTAGCTGCCAAGAGCACTTTTTACTATGCGCACCCAACCAGAGTGACGGGAGGAGCACATTTCAGAAAACGTGCTCAGCTCGTCGAGAAAATGCGATTTAAGCAATAAAATTAAAAATGCACCCAAAACCTAAACCAAACGTTGCAGATGGTCATTTCTTCATGCGCAGTGGTAAACGCGGCACTCTCTAGCTGCCACGAGCACTTTTTACTATGCGCACCCAACCAGAGTGACGGGAGGAGCACATTTCAGAAAACGTGCTCAGCTCGACGAGAAAATGCGATTTAAGCAATAAAATTAAAAATGCACCCAAAACCTAAACCAAACGTTGCAGATGGTCATTTCTTCATGCGCAGTGGTCAACGCGGCACTCTCTAGCTGCCAAGAGCACTTTTTACTATGCACACCCAACCAGAGTGACGGGAGGAGCACATTTCTGAAAACGTGCTCAGCTCGTCGAGAAAATGCGATTTAAGCAATACAATTAAAAATGCACCTAAAACCTAAACCAAACGTTGCAGGTGGTTATTTCTTCATGCGCAATGGTCAACGCGGCACTCTCTAGCTGCCAAGAGCACTTTTTACTATGCGCACCCAACCAGAGTGACGGGAGGAGCACATTTCAGAAAACGTGCTCAGCTCGTCGAGAAAATGCGATTTAAGCAATAAAATTAAAAATGCACCTAAAACCTAAACCAAACGTTGCAGGTGGTTATTTCTTCATGCGCAATGGTCAACGCGGCACTCTCTAGCTGCCAAGAGCACTTTTTACTATGCGCACCCAACCAGAGTGACGGGAGGAGCACATTTCAGAAAACGTGCTCAGCTCGTCGAGAAAATGCGATTTAAGCAATAAAATTAAAAATGCACCTAAAACCTAAACCAAACGTTGCAGGCGGTTATTTCTTCATGCGCAGTGGTCAACGCGGCACTCTCTAGCTGCCAAGAGCACTTTTTACTATGCGCACCCAACCAGAGTGACGGGAGGAGCACATTTCAGAAAACGTGCTCAGCTCGACGAGAAAATGCGATTCAAGCAATAAAATTAAAAATGCACCCAAAACCTAAACCAAACGTTGCAGGTGGTTATTTCTTCATGCGCAGTGGTCAACGCGGCACTCTCTAGCTGCCAAGAGCACTTTTTACTATGCGCACCCGACCAGAGTGACGGGAGGAGCACATTTCAGAAAACGTGCTCAGCTCGTCGAGAAAATGCGATTAAAGCAATAAAATTAAAAATGCACCTAAAACCTAAACCAAACGTTGCAGATGGTCATTTCTTCATGCGCAGTGGTCAACGCGGCACTCTCTAGCTGCCAAGAGCACTTTTTACTATGCGCACCCAACCAGAGTGACGAGAGGAGCACATTTCAGAAAACGTGCTCAGCTCGTCGATAAAATGCGATTTAAGCAATAAAATTAAAAATGCACCTAAAACCTAAACCAAACGTTGCAGGTGGTTATTTCTTCATGCGCAGTGGTCAACGCGGCACTCTCTAGCTGCCAAGAGCACTTTTTACTATGCGCACCCAACCAGAGTGACGGGAGGAGCACATTTCAGAAAACGTGCTCAGCTCGTCGAGAAAATGCGATTTAAGCAATAAAATTAAAAATGCACCCAAAACCTAAACCAAACGTTGCAGATGGTCATTTCTTCATGCGCAGTGGTCAACGCGGCACTCTCTAGCTGCCAAGAGCACTTTTTACTATGCGCACCCAACCAGAGTGACGGGAGGAGCACATTTCAGAAAACGTGCTCAGCTCGTCGAGAAAATGCGATTTAAGCAATAAAATCAAAAATGCACCTAAAACCTAAACCAAACGTTGCAGATGGTCATTTCTTCATGCGCAGTGGTCAACGCGGCACTCTCTAGCTGCCAAGAGCACTTTTTACTATGCGCACCCAACCAGAGTGACGGGAGGAGCACATTTCAGAAAACGTGCTCAGCTCGACGAGAAAATGCGATTTAAGCAATAAAATTAAAAATGCACCCAAAACCTAAACCAAACGTTGCAGGCGGTTATTTCTTCATGCGCAGTGGTCAACGCGGCGCTCTCTAGCTGCCAAGAGCACTTTTTACTATGCGCACCCAACCAGAGTGACGGGAGGAGCACATTTCAGAAAACGTGCTCAGCTCGTCCAGAAAATGCGATTTAAGCAATAAAATTAAAAATGCACCCAAAACCTAAACCAAACGTTGCAGATGGTCATTTCTTCATGCGCAGTGGTCAACGCGGCACTCTCTAGCTGCCAAGAGCACTTTTTACTATGCGCACCCAACCAGAGTGACGGGAGGAGCACATTTCAGAAAACGTGCTCAGCTCGACGAGAAAATGCGATTTAAGCAATAAAATTAAAAATGCACCCAAAACCTAAACCAAACGTTGCAGATGGTCATTTCTTCATGCGCAGTGGTCAACGCGGCACTCTCTAGCTGCCAAGAGCACTTTTTACTATGCGCACCCAACCAGAGTGACGGGAGGAGCACATTTCAGAAAACGTGCTCAGCTCGACGAGAAAATGCGATTTAAGCAATAAAATTAAAAATGCACCCAAAACCTAAACCAAACGTTGCAGGCGGTTATTTCTTCATGCGCAGTGGTCAACGCGGCGCTCTCTAGCTGCCAAGAGCACTTTTTACTATGCGCACCCAACCAGAGTGACGGGAGGAGCACATTTCAGAAAACGTGCTCAGCTCGTCGAGAAAATGCGATTTAAGCAATAAAATTAAAAATGCACCTAAAACCTAAACCAAAAGTTGCAGGTGGTTATTTCTTCATGCGCAGCAGTCAACGCGGCACTCTCTAGCTGCCAAGAGCGCTTTTTACTATGCGCACCCAACCAGAGTGACGGGAGGAGCACATTTCAGAAAACGTGCTCAGCTCGTCGAGAAAATGCGATTTAAGCAATCAAATTATAAATGCACCTAAAACCTAAAACAAACGTTGCACGTGGTTATTTCTTCATGCGCAGTGGTCAACGCGGCACTCTCTAGCTGCCAAGAGCACTTTTTACTATGCGCACCCGACCAGAGTGACGGGAGGAGCACATTTCAGAAAACGTCCTCAGCTCGACGAGAAAATGCGAGTCAAGCAATAAAATTAAAAATGCACCCAAAACCTAAACCAAACGTTGCAGGTGGTTATTTCTTCATGCGCAGTGGTCAACGCGGCACTCTATAGCTGCCAAGAGCACTTTTTACTATGCGCACCCAACCAGAGTGACGGGAGGAGCACATTTCAGAAAACGTGCTCAGGTCGTCGAGAAAATGCGATTTGAGCAATAAAATTAAAAATGCACCTAAAACCTAAACTAAACGTTGCAGGTGGTTATTTCTTCATGCGCAGTGGTCAACGCGGCACTCTCTAGCTGCCAAGAGCACTTTTTACTATGCGCACCCAACCAGAGTGACGGGAGGAGCACATTTCAGAAAACGTGCTCAGCTCGTCGAGAAAATTCGATTTAAGCAATAAAATTAAAAATGCACCTAAACCCTAAACCAAACGTTGCAGGTGGTTATTTCTTTATGCGCAGTGGTCAACGCAGCACTCTCTAGCTGCCAAGAGCACTTTTTACTATGGGCACCCAACCAGAGTGACGGGAGGAGCACATTTTAGAAAACGTGCTCAGCTCGTCGAGAAAATGCGATTTAAGCAATAAAATTAAAAATGCACCTAAAACCTAAACCAAACGTTGCAGGTGGTTATTTCTTCATGCACAGTGGTCAACGCGGCACTCTCTAGCTGCCAAGAGCACTTTTTACTATGCGCACCCAACCAGAGTGACGGGAGGAGCACATTTCAGAAAACGTGCTCAGCTCGTCGAGAAAATGCGATTTAAGCAATAAAATTAAAAATGCACCTAAAACCTAAACCAAACGTTGCAGGTGGTTATTTCTTCATGCGCAGCGGTCAACGCGGCACTATCTAGCTGCCAAGAGCACTTTTTACTATGCGCACCCAACCAGAGTGACGGGAGGAGCACATTTCAGAAAACGTGCTCAGCTCGTCGAGAAAATGCGATTTGAGCAATAAAATTAAAAATGCACCTAAAACCTAAACCAAACGTTGCAGGTGGTTATTTCTTCATGCGCAGTGGTCAACGCGGCACTCTCTAGCTGCCAAGAGCACTTTTTACTATGCGCACCCAACCAGAGTGACGGGAGGAGCACATTTCAGAAAACGTGCTCAGCTCGTCGAGAAAATGCGATTTAAGCAATAAAATTAAAAATGCACCTAAAACCTAAACCAAAAGTTGCAGGTGGTTATTTCTTCATGCGCAGCAGTCAACGCGGCACTCTCTAGCTGCCAAGAGCGCTTTTTACTATGCGCACCCAACCAGAGTGACGGGAGGAGCACATTTCAGAAAACGTGCTCAGCTCGTCGAGAAAATGCGATTTAAGCAATAAAATTAAAAATGCACCTAAAACCTAAACCAAACGTTGCGGGTGGTTATTTCTTCATGCACAGTGGTCAACGCGGCACTCTCTAGCTGCCAAGAGCACTTTTTACTATGCGCACCCAACCAGAGTGACGGGAGGAGCACATTTCAGAAAACGTGCTCAGCTCGTCGAGAAAATGCGATTTAAGCAATAAAATTAAAAATGCACCCAAAACCTAAACCAAACGTTGCAGGTCGTTATTTCTTCATGCGCAGTGGTCAACGCGGCACTCTCTAGCTGCCAAGAGCACTTTTTACTATGCGCACCCAACCAGAGTGACGGGAGGAGCACATTTCAGAAAACGTGCTCAGCTCGTCGAGAAAATGCGATTTAAGCAATAAAATTAAAAATGCACCTAAAACCTAAACCAAACGTTGGGGGTGGTTATTTCTTCATGTGCAGCAGTCAACGCGGCACTCTCTAGCTGCCAAGAGCACTTTTTACTATGCGCACCCGACCAGAGTGACGGGAGGAGCACATTTCAGAAAACGTGCTCAGTTCGTCGAGAAAATGCGATTTAAGCAATAAAATTAAAAATGCACCTAAAACCTAAACCAAACGTTGCGGGTGGTCATTTCTTCATGCACAGTGGTCAACGCGGCACTCTCTAGGTGCCAAGAGCACTTTTTACTATGCGCACCCAACCAGAGTGACGGGAGGAGCACATTTCAGAAAACGTGCTCAGCTCGTCGAGAAAATGCGATTTAAGCAATAAAATTAAAAATGCACCCAAAACCTAAACCAAACGTTGCAGATGGTCATTTCTTCATGCGCAGTGGTCAACGCGGCACTCTCTAGCTGCCAAGAGCACTTTTTACTATGCGCACCCAACCAGAGTGACGGGAGGAGCACATTTCAGAAAACGTGCTCAGCTCGTCGAGAAAATGCGATTTAAGCAATAAAATTAAAAATGCACCTAAAACCTAAACCAAACGTTGCAGGTGGTTATTTCTTCATGCGCAGCAGTCAACGCGGCACTCTCTAGCTGCCAAGAGCACTTTTTACTATGCGCACCCAACCAGAGTGACGGGAGGAGCACATTTCAGAAAACGTGCTCAGCTCGTCGAGAAAATGCGATTTAAGCAATCAAATAAAAAATGCACCTAAAACCTAAAACAAACGTTGCACGTGGTTATTTCTTCATGCGCAGTGATCAACGCGGCACTCTCTAGCTGCCAAGAGCACTTTTTACTATGCGCACCCAACCAGAGTGACGGGAGGAGCACATTTCAGAAAACGTGCTCAGCTCGTCGAGAAAATGCGATTTAAGCAATAAAATTAAAAATGCACCCAAAACCTAAATAAAACGTTGCAGGTGGTTATTTCTTCATGTGCAGCAGTCAACGCGGCACTCTCTAGCTGCCAAGAGCACTTTTTACTCTGCGCACCCGACCAGAGTGACGGGAGGAGCACATTTCAGAAAACGTGCTCAGCTCGACGAGAAAATGCGATTTAAGCAATAAAATTAAAAATGCACCCACAACCTAAAACAAACGTTGCACGTGGTTATTTCTTCATGCGCAGTGGTCAACGCGGCACTCTCTAGCTGCCAAGAGCACTTTTTACTATGCGCACCCAACCAGAGTGACGGGAGGAGCACATTTCAGAAAACGTGCTCAGCTCGTCGAGAAAATGCGATTTAAGCAATAAAATTAAAAATGCACCTAAAACCTAAAAAAAACGTTGCAGATGGTCATTTCTTCATGCGCAGTGGTCAACGCGGCACTCTCTAGCTGCCAAGAGCACTTTTTACTATGCGCACCCAACCAGAGTGACGGGAGGAGCACATTTCAGAAAACGTGCTCAGCTCGTCGAGAAAATGCGATTTAAGCAATAAAATTAAAAAATGTACCTAAAACCTAAACCAAACGTTGCAGGTGGTTATTTCTTCATGCGCAGTGGTCAACGCGGCACTCTCTAGCTGCCAAGAGCACTTTTTACTATGCGCACCCAACCAGAGTGACGGGAGGAGCACATTTCAGAAAACGTGCTCAGCTCGTCGAGAAAATGCGATTAAAGCAATAAAATTAAAAATGCACCTAAAACCTAAACCAAACGTTGCAGATGGTCATTTCTTCATGCGCAGTGGTCAACGCGGCACTCTCTAGCTGCCAAGAGCACTTTTTACTATGCGCACCCAACCAGAGTGACGGGAGGAGCACATTTCAGAAAACGTGCTCAGCTCGTCCAGAAAATGCGATTTAAGCAATAAAATTAAAAATGCACCTAAAACCTAAACCAAACGTTGGGGGTGGTTATTTCTTCATGTGCAGCAGTCAACGCGGCACTCTCTAGCTGCCAAGAGCACTTTTTACTATGCACACCCAACCAGAGTGACGGGAGGAGCACATTTCAGAAAACGTGCTCAGCTCGACGAGAAAATGCGATTTAAGCAATAAAATTAAAAATGCACCCACAACCTAAAACAAACGTTGCACGTGGTTATTTCTTCATGCGCAGTGGTCAACGCGGCACTCTCTAGCTGCCAAGAGCACTTTTTACTATGCGCACCCAACCAGAGTGACGGGAGGAGCACATTTCAGAAAACGTGCTCAGCTCGTCGAGAAAATGCGATTTAAGCAATAAAATTAAAAATGCACCCAAAACCTAAATCAAACGTTGCATTTGGTTATTTCTTCATGCGCAGTGGTCAACGCGGCACTCTCTAGCTGCCAAGAGCACTTTTTACTATGCGCACCCAACCAGAGTGACGGGAGGAGCACATTTCAGAAAACGTGCTCAGCTCGTCGAGAAAATGCGATTTAAGCAATAAAATTAAAAATGCACCTAAAACCTAAACCAAACGTTGCAGGTGGTTATTTCTTCATGCGCAGTGGTCAACGCGGCACTCTATAGCTGCCAAGAGCACTTTTTACTATGCGCACCCAACCAGAGTGACGGGAGGAGCACATTTCAGAAAACGTGCTCAGCTCGTCGAGAAAATGCGATTTAAGCAATAAAATTAAAAATGCACCTAAAACCTAAACCAAACGTTGCAGGTGGTTATTTCTTCATGCGCAGTGGTCAACGCGGCACTCTCTAGCTGCCAAGAGCACTTTTTACTATGCGCACCCAACCAGAGTGACGGGAGGAGCACATTTCAGAAAACGTGCTCAGCTCGTCGAGAAAATGCGATTTAAGCAATAAAATTAAAAATGCACCCAAAACCTAAATCAAACGTTGCAGATGGTCATTTCTTAATGCGCAGTGGTCAACGCGGCACTCTCTAGCTGCCAAGAGCACTTTTTACTATGCACACCCAACCAGAGTGACGGGAGGAGCACATTTCAGAAAACGTGCTCAGCTCGTCGAGAAAATGCGATTTAAGCAATAAAATTAAAAATGCACCCAAAACCTAAACCAAACGTTGCAGGTGGTTATTTCTTCATGCGCAGTGTTTAACGCGGCACTCTCTAGCTGCCAAGAGCACTTTTTACTATGCGCACCCAACCAGAGTGACGGGAGGAGCACATTTCAGAAAACGTGCTCAGCTCGTCGAGAAAATGCGATTTAAGCAATAAAATTAAAAATGCACCTAAAACCTAAACCAAACGTTGCAGGCGGTTATTTCTTCATGCGCAGTGGTCAACGCGGCACTCTCTAGCTGCCAAGAGCACTTTTTACTATGCGCACCCAACCAGAGTGACGAGAGGAGCACATTTCAGAAAACGTGCTCAGCTCGTCGAGAAAATGCGATTAAAGCAATAAAATTAAAAATGCACCTAAAACCTAAACCAAACGTTGCAGATGGTCATTTCTTCATGCTTCTCTAGCTGCCAAGAGCACTTTTTACTATGCGCACCCAACCAGAGTGACGAGAGGAGCACATTTCAGAAAACGTGCTCAGCTCGTCGAGAAAATGCGATTTAAGCAATAAAATTAAAAATGCAACTAAAACCTTAAACAAACGTTGCAGGTGGTTATTTCTTCATGCGCAGCAGTCAACGCGGCACTCTCTAGCTGCCAAGAGCACTTTTTACTATGGGCACCCAACCAGAGTGACGGGAGGAGCACGTTTCAGAAAACGTGCTCAGCTCGTCGAGAAAATGCGATTTAAGCAATAAAAATAAAAATGCACCTAAAACCTAAAACAAACGTTGCACGTGGTTATTTCTTCATGCGCAGTGGTCAACGTGGCACTCTCTAGCTGCCAAGAGCACTTTTTACTATGCGCACCCAACCAGAGTGACGGGAGTAGCACATTTCAGAAAACGTGCTCAGCTCGTCGAGAAAATGCGATTTAAGCAATAAAATTAAAAATGCACCTAAAACCTAAACCAAACGTTGCAGATGGTCATTTCTTCATGCGCAGTGGTCAACGCGGCACTCTCTAGCTGCCAAGAGCACTTTTTACTATGCGCACCCAACCAGAGTGACGGGAGGAGCACATTTCAGAAAACGTGCTCAGCTCGTCGAGAAAATGCGATTTAAGCAATAAAATTAAAAATGCACCCAAAACCTAAACCAAACGTTGCAGATGGTCATTTCTTCATGCGCAGTGGTCAACGCGGCACTCTCTAGCTGCCAAGAGCACTTTTTACTATGCACACCCAACCAGAGTGACGGGAGGAGCACATTTCTGAAAACGTGCTCAGCTCGACGAGAAAATGCGATTTAAGCAATAAAATTAAAAATGCACCCAAAACCTAAAACAAACGTTGCACGTGGTTATTTCTTCATGCGCAGTGGTCAACGCGGCACTCTCTAGCTGCCAAGAGCACTTTTTACTATGTGCACCCAACCAGAGTGACGGGAGGAGCACATTTCAGAAAACGTGCTCAGCTCGTCGAGAAAATGCGATTTAAGCAATAAAATTAAAAATGCACCTAAAACCTAAACCAAACGTTGCGGGTGGTTATTTCTTCATGCACAGTGGTCAACGCGGCACTCTCTAGCTGCCAAGAGCACTTTTTACTATGCGCACCCAACCAGAGTGACGGGAGGAGCACATTTCAGAAAACGTGCTCAGCTCGTCGAGAAAATGCGATTTAAGCAATAAAATTAAAAATGCACCCAAAACCTAAACCAAACGTTGCAGGTCGTTATTTCTTCATGCGCAGTGGTCAACGCGGCACTCTCTAGCTGCCAAGAGCACTTTTTACTATGCGCACCCAACCAGAGTGACGGGAGGAGCACATTTCAGAAAACGTGCTCAGCTCGTCGAGAAAATGCGATTTAAGCAATAAAATTAAAAATGCACCTAAAACCTAAACCAAACGTTGGGGGTGGTTATTTCTTCATGTGCAGCAGTCAACGCGGCACTCTCTAGCTGCCAAGAGCACTTTTTACTATGCGCACCCGACCAGAGTGACGGGAGGAGCACATTTCAGAAAACGTGCTCAGTTCGTCGAGAAAATGCGATTTAAGCAATAAAATTAAAAATGCACCTAAAACCTAAACCAAACGTTGCGGGTGGTCATTTCTTCATGCACAGTGGTCAACGCGGCACTCTCTAGGTGCCAAGAGCACTTTTTACTATGCGCACCTAACCAGAGTGACGGGAGGAGCACATTTCAGAAAACGTGCTCAGCTCGTCGAGAAAATGCGATTTAAGCAATAAAATTAAAAATGCACCCAAAACCTAAACCAAACGTTGCAGATGGTCATTTCTTCATGCGCAGTGGTCAACGCGGCACTCTCTAGCTGCCAAGAGCACTTTTTACTATGCGCACCCAACCAGAGTGACGGGAGGAGCACATTTCAGAAAACGTGCTCAGCTCGTCGAGAAAATGCGATTTAAGCAATAAAATTAAAAATGCACCTAAAACCTAAACCAAACGTTGCGGGTGGTTATTTCTTCATGCACAGTGGTCAACGCGGCACTCTCTAGCTGCCAAGAGCACTTTTTACTATGCGCACCCAACCAGAGTGACGGGAGGAGCACATTTCAGAAAACGTGCTCAGCTCGTCGAGAAAATGCGATTTAAGCAATAAAATTATAACTGCACCTAAAACCTAAAACAAACGTTACAGGTGGTTATTTCTTCATGCGCAGTGGTCAACGCGGCACTCTAGCTGCCAAGAGCACTTTTTACTATGCGCACCCAACCAGAGTGACGGGAGGAGCACATTCCAGAAAACGTGCTCAGCTCGTCGAGAAAATGCGATTTAAGCAATAAAATTAAAAATGCACCCAAAACCTAAACCAAACGTTGCAGATGGTCATTTCTTCATGCGCAGTGGTCAACGCGGCACTCTCTAGCTGCCAAGAGCACTTTTTACTATGCGCACCCAACCAGAGTGACGGGAGGAGCACATTTCAGAAAACGTGCTCAGCTCGTCGAGAAAATGCGATTTAAGCAATACAATTAAAAATGCACCCAAAACCTAAACCAAACGTTGCAGATGGTCATTTCTTCATGTGCACTGGTCAACGCGGCACTCTCTAGCTGCCAAGAGCACTTTTTACTATGCACACCCAACCAGAGTGACGGGAGGAGCACATTTCTGAAAACGTGCTCAGCTCGACGAGAAAATGCGATTTAAGCAATAAAATTAAAAATGCACCCAAAACCTAAAACAAACGTTGCACGTGGTTATTTCTTCATGCGCAGTGGTCAACGCGGCACTCTCTAGCTGCCAAGAGCACTTTTTACTATGCGCACCCAACCAGAGTGACGGGAGGAGCACATTTCAGAAAACGTGCTCAGCTTGACGAGAAAATGCGATTTAAGCAATAAAATTAAAAATGCACCCAAAACCTAAACCAAACGTTGCAGGCGGTTATTTCTTCATGCGCAGTGGTCAACGCGGCACTCTCTAGCTGCCAAGAGCACTTATTACCATGCGCACCCAACCAGAGTGACGGGAGGAGCACATTTCAGAAAACGTGCTCAGCTCGTCGAGAAAATGCAATTTAAGCAATAAAATTAAAAATGCACCTAAAACCTAAAACAAACGTTGCAGGTGGTTATTTCTTCATGCGCAGCAGTCAACGCGGCACTCTCTAGCTGCCAAGAGCACTTTTTACTATGCGCACCCAACCAGAGTGACGGGAGGAGCACGTTTCAGAAAACGTGCTCAGCTCGTCGAGAAAATGCGATTTAAGCAATAAAAATAAAAATGCACCTAAAACCTAAAACAAACGTTGCACGTGGTTATTTCTTCATGCGCAGTGGTCAACGTGGCACTCTCTAGCTGCCAAGAGCACTTTTTACTATGCGCACCCAACCAGAGTGACGGGAGGAGCACATTTCAGAAAACGTGCTCAGCTCGTCGAGAAAATGCGATTTAAGCAATAAAATTAAAAATGCACCTAAAACCTAAACCAAACGTTGGGGGTGGTTATTTCTTCATGTGCAGCAGTCAACTCGGCACTCTCTAGCTGCCAAGAGCACTTTTTACTATGCGCACCCGACCAGAGTGACGGGAGGAGCACATTTCAGAAAACGTGCTCAGCTCGTCGAGAAAATGCAATTTAAGCAATAAAATTAAAAATGCACCTAAAACCTAAACCAAACGTTGCAGGTGGTTATTTCTTCATGCGCAGTGGTCAACGCGGAACTCTCTAGCTGCCAAGAGCACTTTTTACTATGCGCACCCAACCACAGTAACGCGAGGAGCACATTTCAGAAAACATGCTCAGCTCGTCGAGAAAATGCGGTTTAAGCAATAAAATTAAAAATGCACCTAAAACCTAAACCAAACGTTGCAGATGGTCATTTCTTCATGCGCAGTGGTCAACGCGGCACTCTCTCGCTGCCAAGAGCACTTTTTACTATGCGCACCCAACCAGAGTGACGGGAGGAGCACATTTCAGAAAACGTGCTCAGCTCGTCGAGAAAATGCGATTTAAGCAATAAAATTAAAAATGCACCTAAAACCTAAACCAAACGTTGCAGGTGGTTATTTCTTCATGCGCAGTGGTCAACGCGGCACTCTCTAGCTGCCAAGAGCACTTTTTACTATGCGCACCCAACCAGAGTGACGGGAGGAGCACATTTCAGAAAACGTGCTCAGCTCGTCGAGAAAATGCGATTTAATCAATAAAATTAAAAATGCACCCAAAACCTAAACCAAACGTTGCAGATGGTCATTTTTTCATGCGCAGTGGTCAACGTGGCACTCTCTAGCTGCCAAGAGCACTTTTTACTATGCGCACCCAACCAGAGTGACGGGAGGAGCACATTTCAGAAAACGTGCTCAGCTCGTCGAGAAAATGCGATTTAAGCAATAAAATTAAAGATGCACCTAAAACCTAAACCAAACGTTGCAGGTGGATATTTCTTCATGCGCAGTGGTCAACGCGGCACTCTCTAGCTGCCAAGAGCACTTTTTACGATGCGCACCCAACCAGAGTGACGGGAGGAGCACATTTCAGAAAACGTGCTCAGCTCGTCGAGAAAATGCGATTTAAGCAATAAAATTAAAAATGCACCTAAAACCTAAACCAAACGTTGCAGGTGGTTATTTCTTCATGCGCAGTGGTCAACGCGGCACTCTCTAGCTGCCAAGTGCACTTTTTACTATGCGCACCCAACCAGAGTGACGGGAGGAGCACATTTCAGAAAACGTGCTCAGCTCGTCGAGAAAATGCGATTAAAGCAATAAAATTAAAAATGCACCTAAAACCTAAACCAAACGTTGCAGATGGTCATTTCTTCATGCGCAGTGGTCAACGCGGCACTCTCTAGCTGCCAAGAGCACTTTTTACTATGCGCACCCAACCAGAGTGACGGGAGGAGCACATTTCAGAAAACGTGCTCAGCTCGACGAGAAAATGCGATTTAAGCAATAAAATTAAAAATGCAACCAAAACCTAAACCAAACGTTGCAGATGGTTATTTCTTCATGCGCAGTGGTCAACGCGGCACTCTCTAGCTGCCAAGAGCACTTTTTACTATGCGCACCCAACCAGAGTGACGGGAGGAGCACATTTCAGAAAACGTGCTCAGCTCGTCGAGAAAATGCGATTTAAGCAATAAAATTAAAAATGCACCTAAAACCTAAAACAAACGTTGCACGTGGTTATTTCTTCATGCGCAGTGATCAACGCGGCACTCTCTAGCTGCCAAGAGCACTTTTTACTATGCGCACCCAACCAGAGTGACGGGAGGAGCACATTTCAGAAAACGTGCTCAGCTCGTCGAGAAAATGCGATTTAAGCAATAAAATTAAAAATGCACCTAAAACCTAAACCAAACGTTGCAGGTGGTTATTTCTTCATGCGCAGTGGTCAACGCGGCACTCTCTAGCTGCCAAGAGCACTTTTTACTATGCGCACCCAACAAGAGTGACGGGAGGAGCACATTTCAGAAAACGTGCTCAGCTCGTCGAGAAAATGCGATTTAAGCAAAAAAAATAAAAATGCACCTAAAACCTAAACCAAACGTTGCAGATGGTCATTTCTTCATGCGCAGTGGTCAACGCGGCAATCTCTAGCTGCCAAGAGCACTTTTTACTATGCGCACCCAACCAGAGTGACGGGAGGAGCACATTTTAGAAAACGTGCTCAGCTCGACGAGAAAATGCGATTTAAGCAATAAAATTAAAAATGCACCCAAAACCTAAACCAAACGTTGCAGGTGGTTATTTCTTCATGCGCAGTGGTCAACGCGGCACTCTCTAGCTGCCAAGAGCACTTTTTACTATGCGCACCCAACCAGAGTGACGGGAGGAGCACACTCCAGAAGACGTGCTCTGCTCGTCGAGAAAATGCGATTCAAGCAATAAAATTAAAAATGCACCTAAAACCTAAACCAAACGTTGCAGGTGGTTATTTCTTCATGCGCAATGGTCAACGCGGCACTCTCTAGCTGCCAAGAGCACTTTTTACTATGCGCACCCAACCAGAGTGACGGGAGGAGCACATTTCAGAAAACGTGCTCAGCTCGTCGAGAAAATGCCATTTAAGCAATAAAATTAAAAATGCATCTAAAACCTAAACCAAACGTTGCAGGTGGTTATTTCTTCATGCGCAGTGGTCAACGCGGCACTCTCTAGCTGCCAAGAGCACTTTTTACTATGCGCACCCAACCAGAGTGACGGGAGGAGCACATTTCTGAAAACGTGCTCAGCTCGACGAGAAAATGCGATTTAAGCAATAAAATTAAAAATGCACCCAAAACCTAAAACAAACGTTGCACGTGGTTATTTCTTCATGCGCAGTGGTCAACGCGGCACTCTCTAGCTGCCAAGAGCACTTTTTACTATGCGCACCCAACCAGAGTGACGGGAGGAGCACATTTCAGAAAACGTGCTCAGCTCGTCGAGAAAATGCGATTTAAGCAATAAAATTAAAAATGCACCTAAAACCTAAACCAAACGTTGCGGGTGGTTATTTCTTCATGCGCAGTGGTCAACGCGGCACTCTCTAGCTGCCAAGAGCACTTTTTACTATGCGCACCCAACCAGAGTGACGGGAGGAGCACATTTCAGAAAACGTGCTCAGCTCGTCGAGAAAATGCGATTTAAGCAATAAAATTAAAAATGCACCCAAAACCTAAACCAAACGTTGCAGGTGGTTATTTCTTCATGCGCAGTGGTCAACGCGGCACTCTCTAGCTGCCAAGAGCACTTTTTACTATGCGCACCCAACCAGAGTGACGGGAGGAGCACATTTCAGAAAACGTGCTCAGCTCGTCGAGAAAATGCGATTTAAGCAATCAAATTAAAAATGCACCTAAAACCTAAAACAAACGTTGCACGTGGTTATTTCTTCATGCGCAGTGATCAACGCGGCACTCTCTAGCTGCCAAGAGCACTTTTTACTATGCGCACCCAACCAGAGTGACGGGAGGAGCACATTTCAGAAAACGTGCTCAGCTCG
This sequence comes from Syngnathus scovelli, assembly GCF_024217435.2. NCBI lineage: Eukaryota > Metazoa > Chordata > Actinopteri > Syngnathiformes > Syngnathidae > Syngnathus > Syngnathus scovelli. The sequence goes on along the minus strand of NC_090850.1, from coordinate 5,044,130 downwards.
TCGAAAAAATGCGATTTAAGCAATAAAATTAAAAATGCACCCAAAACCTAAACCAAACGTTGCAGATGGATATTTCTTCATGCGCAGTGGTCAACGCGGCACTCTCTAGCTGCCAAGAGCACTTTTTACTATGCGCACCCAACCAGAGTGACGGGAGGAGCACATTTCAGAAAACGTGCTCAGCTCGACGAGAAAATGCGATTTAAGCAATAAAATTAAAAATGCACCCACAACCTAAAACAAACGTTGCACGTGGTTATTTCTTCATGCGCAGTGGTCAACGCGGCACTCTCTAGCTGCCAAGAGCACTTTTTACTATGCGCACCCAACCAGAGTGACGGGAGGAGCACATTTCAGAAAACGTGCTCAGCTCGTCGAGAAAATGCGATTTAAGCAATAAAATTAAAAATGCACCCAAAACCTAAACCAAACGTTGCAGATGGTCATTTCTTCATGCGCAGTGGTCAACGCGGCACTCTCTAGCTGCCAAGAGCACTTTTTACTATGCGCACCCAACCAGAGTGACGGGAGGAGCACATTTCAGAAAACGTGCTCAGCTCGTCCAGAAAATGCGATTTAAGCAATAAAATTAAAAATGCACCTAAAACCTAAACCAAACGTTGGGGGTGGTTATTTCTTCATGTGCAGCAGTCAACGCGGCACTCTCTAGCTGCCAAGAGCACTTTTTACTATGCACACCCAACCAGAGTGACGGGAGGAGCACATTTCAGAAAACGTGCTCAGCTCGACGAGAAAATGCGATTTAAGCAATAAAATTAAAAATGCACCCACAACCTAAAACAAACGTTGCACGTGGTTATTTCTTCATGCGCAGTGGTCAACGCGGCACTCTCTAGCTGCCAAGAGCACTTTTTACTATGCGCACCCAACCAGAGTGACGGGAGGAGCACATTACAGAAAACGTGCTCAGCTCGTCGAGAAAATGCGATTTAAGCAATAAAATTAAAAATGCACCTAAAACCTAAAAAAAACGTTGCAGATGGTCATTTCTTCATGCGCAGTGGTCAACGCGGCACTCTCTAGCTGCCAAGAGCACTTTTTACTATGCGCACCCGACCAGAGTGACGGGAGGAGCACATTTCAGAAAACGTGCTCAGCTCGTCGAGAAAATGCGATTTAAGCAATCAAATCAAAAATGCACCTAAAACCTAAACCAAACGTTGCAGGTGGTTATTTTTTCATGTGCAGTGGTCAACGCGGCACTCTCTAGCTGCCAAGAGCACTTTTTACTATGCGCACCCAACCAGAGTGACGGGAGGAGCACATTTCAGAAAACGTGCTCAGCTCGTCGAGAAAATGCGATTTAAGCAATAAAATTAAAAATGCACCTAAAACCTAAAAAAAAACGTTGCAGATGGTCATTTCTTCATGCGCAGTGGTAAACCCGGCACTCTCTAGCTGCCAAGAGCACTTTTTACTATGCGCACCCAACCAGAGTGACGGGAGGAGCACATTTCAGAAAACGTGCTCAGCTCGTCGAGAAAATGCGATTTAAGCAATAAAATTAAAAATGCACCTAAAAGCTAAACCAAACGTTGGGGGTGGTTATTTCTTCATGTGCAGCAGTCAACTCGGCACTCTCTAGCTGCCAAGAGCACTTTTTACTATGCGCACCCGACCAGAGTGACGGGAGGAGCACATTTCAGAAAACATGCTCAGCTCGTCGAGAAAATGCGATTTAAGCAATAAAATTAAAAATGCACCTAAAACCTAAACCAAACGTTGCAGATGGTCATTTCTTCATGCGCAGTGGTCAACGCGGCACTCTCTAGCTGCCAAGAGGACTTTTTACTATGCGCACCCAACCAGAGTGACGGGAGGAGCACATTTCAGAAAACGTGCTCAGCTGGTCCAGAAAATGCGATTTAAGCAATAAAATTAAAAATGCACCCAAAACCTAAACCAAACGTTGCAGGTGGTTATTTCTTCATGCGCAGTGGTCAACGCGGCACTCTCTAGCTGCCAAGAGCACTTTTTACTATGCGCACCCAACCAAAGTGACGGGAGGAGCACATTTCAGAAAACGTGCTCAGCTCGTCGAGAAAATGCGATTTAAGCAATCAAATTAAAAATGCACCTAAAACCTAAAACAAACGTTGCACGTGGTTATTTCTTCATGCGCAGTGGTCAACGCGGCACTCTCTAGCTGCCAAGAGCACTTTTTACTATGCGCACCCAACCAGAGTGACGGGAGGAGCACATTTCAGAAAACGTGCTCAGCTCGTCGAGAAAATGCGATTTAAGCAATAAAACTAAAAATGCACCTAAAACCTAAACCAAACGTTGCAGATGGTCATTTCTTCATGCGCAGTGGTCAACGCGGCACTCTCTGGCTGCCAAGAGCGCTTTTTACTATGCGCACCCAACCAGAGTGACGGGAGGAGCACATTTCAGAAAACGTGCTCAGCTCGTCGAGAAAATGCGATTTAAGCAATACAATTAAAAATGCACATAAAACCTAAACCAAACGTTGCAGGTGGTTATTTCTTCATGCGCAGTGGTCAACGCGGCACTCTCTAGCTGCCAAGAGCAGTTTTTATTATGCGCACCCAACCAGAGTGACGGGAGGAGCACATTTCAGAAAACGTGCTCAGCTCGTCGAGAAAATGTGATTTAAGCAATAAAATTAAAAATGCACCTAAAACCTAAACCAAACGTTGCGGGTGGTTATTTCTTCATGCGCAGTGGTCAACGCGGCACTCTCTAGCTGCCAAGAGCACTTTTTACTATGCGCACCCAACCAGAGTGACGGGAGGAGCACATTTCAGAAAACGTGCTCAGCTCGTCGAGAAAATGCGATTTAAGCAATAAAATTAAAAATGCACTCAAAACCTAAACCAAACGTTGGAGATGGTCATTTCTTCATGCGCAGCAGTCAACGCGGCACTCTCTAGCTGCCAAGAGCACTTTTTACTATGCGCACCCAACCAGAGTGACGGGAGGAGCACATTTCAGAAAACGTGCTCAGCTCGTCGAGAAAATGCGATTTAAGCAATCAAATTACAAATGCACCTAAAACCTAAAACAAACGTTGCACGTGGTTATTTCTTTATGCGCAGTGGTCAACGCGGCACTCTCTAGCTGCCAAGAGCACTTTTTACTATGCGCACCCGACCAGAGTGACGGGAGGAGCACATTTCAGAAAACGTCCTCAGCTCGACGAGAAAATGCGAGTCAAGCAATAAAATTAAAAATGCACCCAAAACCTAAACCAAACGTTGCAGGTGGTTATTTCTTCATGCGCAGTGGTCAACGCGGCACTCTATAGCTGCCAAGAGCACTTTTTACTATGCGCACCCAACCAGAGTGACGGGAGGAGCACATTTCAGAAAACGTGCTCAGCTCGTCAAGAAAATGCGATTTAAGCAATTAAATTAAAAATGCACCTAAAACCTAAACCAAACGTTGCAGGTGGTTATTTCTTCATGCGCAATGGTCAATGCGGCACTCTCTAGCTGCCAAGAGCACTTTTTACTATGCGCACCCAACCAGAGTGACGGGAGGAGCACATTTCAGAAAACGTGCTCAGCTCGTCGAGAAAATGCGATTTAAGCAATGAAACTAAAAATGCACCTAAAACCTAAACCAAACGTTGCAGATGGTCATTTCTTCATGCGCAGTGGTCAACGCGGCACTCTCTAGCTGCCAAGAGCACTTTTTACTATATGCACCCAACCAGAGTGACGGGAGGAGCATATTTAAGAAAACGTGCTCAGCTCGTCGAGAAAATGCGATTTAAGCAATAAAATTAAAAATGCACCCAAAACCTAAACCAAACGTTGCAGATGGTCATTTCTTCATGCGCAGTGGTCAACGCGGCACTCTCTAGCTGCCAAGAGCACTTTTTACTATGCGCACCCAACCAGAGTGACGGGAGGAGCACATTTCAGAAAACGTGCTCAGCTCGACGAGAAAATGCGATTTAAGCAATAAAATTAAAAATGCACCCAAAACCTAAACCAAACGTTGCAGGTGGTTATTTCTTCATGCGCAGTGGTCAACGCGGCACTCTCTAGCTGCCAAGAGCACGTTTTACTATGCGCACCCAACCAGAGTGACGGGAGGAGCACATTTCAGAAAACGTGCTCAGCTCGTCGAGAAAATGCGATTTAAGCAATAAAATTAAAAATGCACCCAAAACCTAAACCAAACGTTGCAGATGGTCATTTCTTCATGCGCAGTGGTAAACGCGGCACTCTCTAGCTGCCACGAGCACTTTTTACTATGCGCACCCAACCAGAGTGACGGGAGGAGCACATTTCAGAAAACGTGCTCAGCTCGACGAGAAAATGCGATTTAAGCAATAAAATTAAAAATGCACCCAAAACCTAAACCAAACGTTGCAGATGGTCATTTCTTCATGCGCAGTGGTCAACGCGGCACTCTCTAGCTGCCAAGAGCACTTTTTACTATGCACACCCAACCAGAGTGACGGGAGGAGCACATTTCTGAAAACGTGCTCAGCTCGTCGAGAAAATGCGATTTAAGCAATAAAATTAAAAATGCACCTAAAACCTAAACCAAACGTTGCAGGTGGTTATTTCTTCATGCGCAATGGTCAACGCGGCACTCTCTAGCTGCCAAGAGCACTTTTTACTATGCGCACCCAACCAGAGTGACGGGAGGAGCACATTTCAGAAAACGTGCTCAGCTCGTCGAGAAAATGCGATTTAAGCAATAAAATTAAAAATGCACCTAAAACCTAAACCAAACGTTGCCGGTGGTTATTTCTTCATGCGCAGTGGTCAACGGGGCATTCTCTAGCTGCCAAGAGCACTTTTTACTATCCGCACCCAACCAGAGTGACGGGAGGAGCATATTTCAGAAAACGTGCTCAGCTCGTCGAGAAAATGCGATTTAAGCAATAAAATTAAAAATGCACCTAAAACCTAAACCAAACGTTGCAGGTGGTTATTTCTTCATGCGCAGCGGTCAACGCGGCACTATCTAGCTGCCAAGAGCACTTTTTACTATGCGCACCCAACCAGAGTGACGGGAGGAGCACATTTCAGAAAACGTGCTCAGCTCGTCGAGAAAATGCGATTTGAGCAATAAAATTAAAAATGCACCTAAAACCTAAACTAAACGTTGCAGGTGGTTATTTCTTCATGCGCAGTGGTCAACGCGGCACTCTCTAGCTGCCAAGAGCACTTTTTACTATGCGCACCCAACCAGAGTGACGGGAGGAGCACATTTCAGAAAACGTGCTCAGCTCGTCGAGAAAATTCGATTTAAGCAATAAAATTAAAAATGCACCTAAAACCTAAACCAAACGTTGGGGGTGGTTATTTCTTCATGTGCAGCAGTCAACGCGTCACTCTATAGCTGCCAAGAGCACTTTTTACTATGCGCACCCGACCAGAGTGACGGGAGGAGCACATTTCAGAAAACGTGCTCAGCTCGACGAGAAAATGCGATTTAAGCAATAAAATTAAAAATGCACCCACAACCTAAACCAAACGTTGCAGGCGGTTATTTCTTCATGCGCAGTGGTCAACGCGGCGCTCTCTAGCTGCCAAGAGCACTTTTTACTATGCGCACCCAACCAGAGTGACGGGAGGAGCACATTTCAGAAAACGTGCTCAGCTCGTCGAGAAAATGCGATTTAAGCAATAAAATTAAAAATGCACCTAAAACCTAAACCAAACGTTGCAGGTGGTTATTTCTTCATGCGCAGCAGTCAACGCGGCACTCTCTAGCTGCCAAGAGCACTTTTTACTATGCGCACCCAACCAGAGTGACGGGAGGAGCACATTTCAGAAAACGTGCTCAGCTCGTCGAGAAAATGCGATTTAAGCAATCAAATTATAAATGCACCTAAAACCTAAAACAAACGTTGCACGTGGTTATTTCTTCATGCGCAGTGGTCAACGCGGCACTCTCTAGCTGCCAAGAGCACTTTTTACTATGCGCACCCGACCAGAGTGACGGGAGGAGCACATTTCAGAAAACGTCCTCAGCTCGACGAGAAAATGCAAGTCAAGCAATAAAATTAAAAATGCACCCAAAACCTAAACCAAACGTTGCAGGTGGTTATTTCTTCATGCGCAGTGGTCAACGCGGCACTCTATAGCTGCCAAGAGCACTTTTTACTATGCGCACCCAACCAGAGTGACGGGAGGAGCACATTTCAGAAAACGTGCTCAGCTCGTCAAGAAAATGCGATTTAAGCAATAAAATTAAAAATGCACCTAAAACCTAAACCAAACGTTGCAGGTGGTTATTTCTTCATGCGCAATGGTCAATGCGGCACTCTCTAGCTGCCAAGAGCACTTTTTACTATGCGCACCCAACCAGAGTGACGGGAGGAGCACATTTCAGAAAACGTGCTCAGCTCGTCGAGAAAAGGCGATTTAAGCAATAAAACTAAAAATGCACCTAAAACCTAAACCAAACGTTGCAGGTGGTTATTTCTTCATGCGCAGTGGTCAACGGGGCATTCTCTAGCTGCCAAGAGCACTTTTTACTATCCGCACCCAACCAGAGTGACGGGAGGAGCATATTTCAGAAAACGTGCTCAGCTCGTCGAGAAAATGCGATTTAAGCAATAAAATTAAAAATGCACCTAAAACCTTAACCAAACGCTGCAGATGGTTTTTTTCTTCATGCGCAGTGGTCAACGCGGCACTCTCTAGCTGCCAAGAGCACTTTTTACTATGCGCACCCAACCAGAGTGACGGGAGGAGCACATTTCAGAAAACGTGCTCAGCTCGTCGAGAAAATGCGATTTAAGCAATAAAATTAAAAATGCACCCAAAACCTAAACCAAACGTTGCAGATGGTCAATTCTTCATGCGCAGTGGTCAACGCGGCACTCTCTAGCTGCCAAGAGCACTTTTTACTATGCGCACCCAACCAGAGTGACGGGAGGAGCACATTTCAGAAAACGTGCTCAGCTCGTCGAGAAAATGCGATTTAAACAATAAAATTAAAAATGCACCCAAAACCTAAACCAAACGTTGCAGGTGGTTATTTCTTCATGCGCAGTGGTCAACGCGGCACTCTCTAGCTGCCAAGAGCACTTTTTACTATGCGCACCCAACCAGAGTGACGGGAGGAGCACATTTCAGAAAACGTGCTCAGCTCGTCGAGAAAATGCGATTTAAGCAATAAAATTAAAAATGCACCCAAAACCTAAACCAAACGTTGCAGATGGTCATTTCTTCATGCGCAGTGGTAAACGCGGCACTCTCTAGCTGCCACGAGCACTTTTTACTATGCGCACCCAACCAGAGTGACGGGAGGAGCACATTTCAGAAAACGTGCTCAGCTCGACGAGAAAATGCGATTTAAGCAATAAAATTAAAAATGCACCCAAAACCTAAACCAAACGTTGCAGATGGTCATTTCTTCATGCGCAGTGGTCAACGCGGCACTCTCTAGCTGCCAAGAGCACTTTTTACTATGCACACCCAACCAGAGTGACGGGAGGAGCACATTTCTGAAAACGTGCTCAGCTCGTCGAGAAAATGCGATTTAAGCAATACAATTAAAAATGCACCTAAAACCTAAACCAAACGTTGCAGGTGGTTATTTCTTCATGCGCAATGGTCAACGCGGCACTCTCTAGCTGCCAAGAGCACTTTTTACTATGCGCACCCAACCAGAGTGACGGGAGGAGCACATTTCAGAAAACGTGCTCAGCTCGTCGAGAAAATGCGATTTAAGCAATAAAATAAAAAATGCACCTAAAACCTAAACCAAACGTTGCAGGTGGTTATTTCTTCATGCGCAATGGTCAACGCGGCACTCTCTAGCTGCCAAGAGCACTTTTTACTATGCGCACCCAACCAGAGTGACGGGAGGAGCACATTTCAGAAAACGTGATCAGCTCGTCGAGAAAATGCGATTTAAGCAATAAAATTAAAAATGCACCTAAAACCTAAACCAAACGTTGCAGGTGGTTATTTCTTCATGCGCAGTGGTCAACGGGGCATTCTCTAGCTGCCAAGAGCACTTTTTACTATCCGCACCCAACCAGCGTGACGGGAGGAGCATATTTCAGAAAACGTGCTCAGCTCGTCGAGAAAATGCGATTTAAGCAATAAAATTAAAAATGCACCTAAAACCTAAACCAAACGTTGCAGGTGGTTATTTCTTCATGCGCAGCGGTCAACGCGGCACTATCTAGCTGCCAAGAGCACTTTTTACTATGCGCACCCAACCAGAGTGACGGGAGGAGCACATTTCAGAAAACGTGCTCAGGTCGTCGAGAAAATGCGATTTGAGCAATAAAATTAAAAATGCACCTAAAACCTAAACTAAACGTTGCAGGTGGTTATTTCTTCATGCGCAGTGGTCAACGCGGCACTCTCTAGCTGCCAAGAGCACTTTTTACTATGCGCACCCAACCAGAGTGACGGGAGGAGCACATTTCAGAAAACGTGCTCAGCTCGTCCAGAAAATGCGATTTAAGCAATAAAATTAAAAATGCACTCAAAACCTAAACCAAACGTTGGAGATGGTCATTTCTTCATGCGCAGCAGTCAACGCGGCACTCTCTAGCTGCCAAGAGCACTTTTTACTATGCGCACCCAACCAGAGTGACGGGAGGAGCACATTTCAGAAAACGTGCTCAGCTCGTCGAGAAAATGCGATTTAAGCAATCAAATTATAAATGCACCTAAAACCTAAAACAAACGTTGCACGTGGTTATTTCTTTATGCGCAGTGGTCAACGCGGCACTCTCTAGCTGCCAAGAGCACTTTTTACTATGCGCACCCGACCAGAGTGACGGGAGGAGCACATTTCAGAAAACGTCCTCAGCTCGACGAGAAAATGCGAGTCAAGCAATAAAATTAAAAATGCACCCAAAACCTAAACCAAACGTTGCAGGTGGTTATTTCTTCATGCGCAGTGGTCAACGCGGCACTCTATAGCTGCCAAGAGCACTTTTTACTATGCGCACCCGACCAGAGTGACGGGAGGAGCACATTTCAGAAAACGTCCTCAGCTCGACGAGAAAATGCGAGTCAAGCAATAAAATTAAAAATGCACCCAAAACCTAAACCAAACGTTGCAGGTGGTTATTTCTTTATGCGCAGTGGTCAACGCAGCACTCTCTAGCTGCCAAGAGCACTTTTTACTATGGGCACCCAACCAGAGTGACGGGAGGAGCACATTTTAGAAAACGTGCTCAGCTCGTCGAGAAAATGCGATTTAAGCAATAAAATTAAAAATGCACCTAAAACCTAAACCAAACGTTGCAGGTGGTTATTTCTTCATGCACAGTGGTCAACGCGGCACTCTCTAGCTGCCAAGAGCACTTTTTACTATGCGCACCCAACCAGAGTGACGGGAGGAGCACATTTCAGAAAACGTGCTCAGCTCGTCGAGAAAATGCGATTTAAGCAATAAAATTAAAAATGCACCTAAAACCTAAACCAAACGTTGCAGGTGGTTATTTCTTCATGCGCAGCGGTCAACGCGGCACTATCTAGCTGCCAAGAGCACTTTTTACTATGCGCACCCAACCAGAGTGACGGGAGGAGCACATTTCAGAAAACGTGCTCAGCTCGTCGAGAAAATGCGATTTGAGCAATAAAATTAAAAATGCACCTAAAACCTAAACCAAACGTTGCAGGTGGTTATTTCTTCATGCGCAGTGGTCAACGCGGCACTCTCTAGCTGCCAAGAGCACTTTTTACTATGCACACCCAACCAGAGTGACGGGAGGAACACATTTCAGAAAACGTGCTCAGCTCGTCGAGAAAATGCGATTTAAGCAATAAAATTAAAAATGCACCCAAAACCTAAACCAAACGTTGCAGGTGGTTATTTCTTCATGCGCAGTGTTTAACGCGGCACTCTCTAGCTGCCAAGAGCACTTTTTACTATGCGCACCCAACCAGAGTGACGGGAGGAGCACATTTCAGAAAACGTGCTCAGCTCGTCGAGAAAATGCGATTAAAGCAATAAAATTAAAAATGCACCCAAAACCTAAAACAAACGTTGCACGTGGTTATTTCTTCATGCGCAGTGGTCAACGCGGCACTCTCTAGCTGCCAAGAGCACTTTTTACTATGCGCACCCAACCAGAGTGACGGGAGGAGCACATTTCAGAAAACGTGCTCAGCTCGTCGAGAAAATGCGATTTGAGCAATAAAATTAAAAATGCACCTAAAACCTAAACCAAACGTTGCAGGTGGTTATTTCTTCATGCGCAGTGGTCAACGCGGCACTCTCTAGCTGCCAAGAGCACTTTTTACTATGCGCACCCAACCAGAGTGACGGGAGGAGCACATTTCAGAAAACGTGCTCAGCTCGTCGAGAAAATGCGATTTAAGCAATAAAATTAAAAATGCACCTAAAACCTAAACCAAACGTTGCAGGTGGTTATTTCTTCATGCGCAGTGGTCAACGCGGCACTCTCTAGCTGCCAAGAGCACTTTTTACTATGCGCACCCAACCAGAGTGACGGGAGGAGCACATTTCAGAAAACGTGCTCAGCTCGTCGAGAAAATGCGATTTAAGCAATAAAATTAAAAATGCACCCAAAACCTAAATCAAACGTTGCAGATGGTCATTTCTTCATGCGCAGTGGTCAACGCGGCACTCTCTAGCTGCCAAGAGCACTTTTTACTATGCACACCCAACCAGAGTGACGGGAGGAGCACATTTCAGAAAACGTGCTCAGCTCGTCGAGAAAATGCGATTTAAGCAATAAAATAAAAAATGCACCCAAAACCTAAACCAAACGTTGCAGGTGGTTATTTCTTCATGCGCAGTGTTTAACGCGGCACTCTCTAGCTGCCAAGAGCACTTTTTACTATGCGCACCCAACCAGAGTGACGGGAGGAGCACATTTCAGAAAACGTGCTCAGCTCTTCGAGAAAATGCGATTTAAGCAATAAAATTAAAAATGCACCTAAAACCTAAACCAAAAGTTGCAGGTGGTTATTTCTTCATGCGCAGCAGTCAACGCGGCACTCTCTAGCTGCCTAGAGCGCTTTTTACTATGCGCACCCAACCAGAGTGACGGGAGGAGCACATTTCAGAAAACGTGCTCAGCTCGTCGAGAAAATGCGATTTAAGCAATCAAATTATAAATGCACCTAAAACCTAAAACAAACGTTGCACGTGGTTATTTCTTCATGCGCAGTGGTCAACGCGGCACTCTCTAGCTGCCAAGAGCACTTTTTACTATGCGCACCCGACCAGAGTGACGGGAGGAGCACATTTCAGAAAACGTCCTCAGCTCGACGAGAAAATGCGAGTCAAGCAATAAAATTAAAAATGCACCCAAAACCTAAACCAAACGTTGCAGGTGGTTATTTCTTCATGCGCAGTGGTCAACGCGGCACTCTATAGCTGCCAAGAGCACTTTTTACTATGCGCACCCAACCAGAGTGACGGGAGGAGCACATTTCAGAAAACGTGCTCAGCTCGTCAAGAAAATGCGATTTAAGCAATAAAATTAAAAATGCACCTAAAACCTAAACCAAACGTTGCAGGTGGTTATTTCTTCATGCGCAATGGTCAATGCGGCACTCTCTAGCTGCCAAGAGCACTTTTTACTATGCGCACCCAACCAGAGTGACGGGAGGAGCACATTTCAGAAAACGTGCTCAGCTCGTCGAGAAAATGCGATTTAAGCAATAAAACTAAAAATGCACCTAAAACCTAAACCAAACGTTGCAGATGGTCATTTCTTCATGCGCAGTGGTCAACGTGGCACTCTCTGGCTGCCAAGAGCACTTTTTACTATGCGCACCCAACCAGAGTGACGGGAGGAGCACATTTCAGAAAACGTGCTCAGCTCGTCGAGAAAATGCGATTTAAGCAATACAATTAAAAATGCACATACAACCTAAACCAAACGTTGCAGGTGGTTATTTCTTCATGCGCAGTGGTCAACGCGGCACTCTCTAGCTGCCAAGAGCAGTTTTTACTATGCGCACCCAACCAGAGTGACGGGAGGAGCACATTTCAGAAAACGTGCTCAGCTCGTCGAGAAAATGCGATTTAAGCAATAAAATTAAAAATGCACCCAAAACCTAAACCAAACGTTGCAGATGGTCATTTCTTCATGCGCAGTGGTCAACGCAGCACTCTCTAGCTGCCAAGAGCACTTTTTACTATGCGCACCCAACCAGAGTGACGGGAGGAGCACATTTCAGAAAACGTGCTCAGCTCGTCGAGAAAATGCGATTTAAGCAATAAAATTAAAAATGCACCTAAAACCTAAACCAAACGTTGCAGATGGTCATTTCTTCATGCGCAGTGGTCAACGCGGCACTCTCTAGCTGCCAAGAGTACTTTTTACTATGCGCACCCAACCAGAGTGACGGGAGGAGCACATTTCAGAAAACGTGCTCAGCTCGTCGAGAAAATGCAATTTAAGCAATAAAATTAAAAATGCAACTAAAACCTAAACCAAACGTTGCAGGTGGTTATTTCTTCATGCGCAGTGGTCAACGCGGCACTCTCTAGCTGCCAAGAGCACTTTTTACTATGCGCACCCAACCAGAGTGACGGGAGGAGCACATTTCAGAAAACGTGCTCGGCTCGTCGAGAAAATGCGATTTAAGCAATAAAATTAAAAATGCACCCAAAACCTAAACCAAACGTTGCAGATGGTCATTTCTTCATGCGCAGTGGTCAACGCGGCACTCTCTAGCTGCCAAGAGCACTTTTTACTATGCGCACCCAACCAGAGTGACGGGAGGAGCACATTTCAGAAAACGTGCTCAGCTCGTCGAGAAAATGCGATTTAAGCAATAAAATTAAAAATGCACCTAAAACCTAAACCAAACGTTGCAGATGGTCATTTCTTCATGCGCAGTGGTCAACGCGGCACTCTCTAGCTGCCAAGAGCACTTTTTACTATGCGCACCCAACCAGAGTGACGGGAGGAGCACATTTCAGAAAACGTGCTCAGCTCGTCGAGAAAATGCGATTTAAGCAATAAAATTAAAAATGCAACTAAAACCTAAACCAAACGTTGCAGGTGGTTATTTCTTCATGCGCAGTGGTCAACGCGGCACTCTCTAGCTGCCAAGAGCACTTTTTACTATGCGCACCCAACCAGAGTGACGGGAGGAGCACATTTCAGAAAACGTGCTCGGCTCGTCGAGAAAATGCGATTTAAGCAATAAAATTAAAAATGCACCCAAAACCTAAACCAAACGTTGCAGATGGTCATTTCTTCATGCGCAGTGGTCAACGCGGCACTCTCTAGCTGCCAAGAGCACTTTTTACTATGCGCACCCAACCAGAGTGACGGGAGGAGCACATTTCAGAAAACATGCTCAGCTCGTCGAGAAAATGCGATTTAAGCAATAAAATTAAAAATGCACCTAAAACCTAAACCAAACGTTGCAGATGGTCATTTCTTCATGCGCAGTGGTCAACGCGGCACTCTCTAGCTGCCAAGAGCACTTTTTACTATGCGCACCCAACCAGAGTGACGGGAGGAGCACATTTCAGAAAACGTGCTCAGCTCGTCGAGAAAATGCGATTTAAGCAATAAAATTAAAAATGCACCTAAAACCTAAACGAAACGTTGCATGTGGTTATTTCTTCATGCGCAGTGGTCAACGCGGCACTCTCTAGCTGCCAAGTGCACTTTTTACTATGCGCACCCAACCAGAGTGACGGGAGGAGCACATTTCAGAAAACGTGCTCAGCTCGTCGAGAAAATGCGATTTAAGCAATAAAATTAAAAATGCACCCAAAACCTAAACCAAACGTTGCAGATGGTCATTTCTTCATGCGCAGTGGTCAACGCGGCACTCTCTAGCTGCCACGAGCACTTTTTACTATGCGCACCCAACCAGAGTGACGGGAGGAGCACATTTCAGAAAACGTGCTCAGCTCGACGAGAAAATGCGATTTAAGCAATAAAATTAAAAATGCACCCAAAACCTAAACCAAACGTTGCAGGCGGTTATTTCTTCATGCGCAGTGGTCAACGCGGCACTCTCTAGCTGCCAAGAGCACTTTTTACTATGCGCACCCAACCAGAGTGACGGGAGGAGCACATTTCAGAAAACGTGCTCAGCTCGTCGAGAAAATGCGATTTAAGCAATAAAATTAAAAATGCACCTAAAACCTAAACCAAACGTTGCAGATGGTCATTTCTTCATGCGCAGTGGTAAACGTGGCACTCTCTAGCTGCCAAGAGCACTTTTTACTATGCGCACCCGACCAGAGTGACGGGAGGAGCACATTTCAGAAAACGTGCTCAGCTCGTCGAGAAAATGCAATTTAAGCAATAAAATTAAAAATGCACCTAAAACCTAAACCAAACGTTGCAGGTGGTTATTTCTTCATGCGCAGTGGTCAACGCGACACTCTCTAGCTGCCAAGAGCACTTTTTACTATGCGCACCCAACCAGAGTGACGGGAGGAGCACATTTCAGAAAACGTGCTCAGCTCGTCGAGAAAATGCAATTTAAGCAATAAAATTAAAAATGCACCTAAAACCTAAACCAAACGCTGCAGATGGTCATTTCTTCATGCGCAGTGGTCAACGCGGCACTCTCTAGCTGCCAAGAGCACTTTTTACTATGCGCACCCAACCAGAGTGACGGGAGGAGCACATTTCAGAAAACGTGCTCAGCTCGTCGAGAAAATGCGATTTAAGCAATAAAATTAAAAATGCACATAAAACCTAAACCAAACGTTGCAGGTGGTTATTTCTTCATGCGCAGTGGTCAACGCGGCACTCTCTAGCTGCCATGAGCACTTTTTACTATGCGCACCCAACCAGAGTGACGGGAGGAGCATATTTCAGAAAACGTGCACAGCTCGTCGAGAAAATGCGATTAAAGCAATAAAATTAAAAATGCACCTAAAACCTAAACCAAACGTTGCAGATGGTCATTTCTTCATGCGCAGTAGTCAACGCGGCACTCTCTAGCTGCCAAGAGCACTTTTTACTATGCGCACCCAACCAGAGTGACGGGAGGAGCACATTTCAGAAAACATGCTCAGCTCGTCGAGAAAATGCGATTTAAGCAATAAAATTAAAAATGCACCTAAAACCTAAACCAAACGTTGCAGATGGTCATTTCTTCATGCGCAGTGGTCAACGCGGCACTCTCTAGCTGCCAAGAGCACTTTTTACTATGCGCACCCAACCAGAGTGACGGGAGGAGCACATTTCAGAAAACGTGCTCAGCTCGTCCAGAAAATGCGATTTAAGCAATAAAATTAAAAATGCACCTAAAACCTAAATCAAACGTTGCAGGTGGTTATTTCTTCATGCGCAGTGGTCAACGCGGCACTCTCTAGCTGCCAAGAGCACTTTTTACTATGCGCACCCAACCAGAGTGACGGGAGGAGCACATTTCAGAAAACGTGCTCAGCTCGTCGAGAAAATGCGATTTAAGCAATAAAATTAAAAATGCACATAAAACCTAAACCAAACGTTGCAGGTGGTTATTTCTTCATTTGCAGTGGTCAACGCGGCACTCTCTAGCTGCCAAGAGCACTCTTTTTACTATGCGCACCCAACCAGAGTGACGGGAGGAGCACATTTCAGAAAACGTGCTCAGCTCGTCGAGAAAATGCGATTTAAGCAATAAAATTATAAATGCACCCAAAACCTAAACCAAACGTTGCAGATGGTCATTTCTTCATGCGCAGTGGTCAACGCGGCACTCTCTAGCTGCCAAGAGCACTTTTTACTATGCACACCCAACCAGAGTGACGGGAGGAGCACATTTCTGAAAACGTGCTCAGCTCGACGAGAAAATGCGATTTAAGCATTAAAATTAAAAATGCACCCAAAACCTAAAACAAACGTTGCACGTGGTTATTTCTTCATGCGCAGTGGTCAACGCGGCACTCTCTAGCTGCCAAGAGCACTTTTTACTATGCGCACCCAACCAGAGTGACGGGAGGAGCACATTTCAGAAAACGTGCTCAGCTCGTCGAGAAAATGCGATTTAAGCAATAAAATTAAAAATGCACATAAAACCTAAACCAAACGTTGCGGGTGGTTATTTCTTCATGCGCAGTCGTCAACGCGGCACTCTCTAGCTGCCAAGAGCACTTTTTACTATGTGCACCCAACCAGAGTGACGGGAGGAGCACATTTCAGAAAACGTGCTCAGCTCGTCGAGAAAATGCGATTTAAGCAATAAAATTAAAAATGCACCCAAAACCTAAACCAAACGTTGCAGATGGTCATTTCTTCATGCGCAGTGGTCAACGCGGCACTCTCTAGCTGCCAAGAGCACTTTTTACTATGCGCACCCAACCAGAGTGACGGGAGGAGCACATTTCAGAAAACGTGCTCAGCTCGTCGAGAAAATGCGATTTAAGCAATAAAATCAAAAATGCACCTAAAACCTAAACCAAACGTTGCAGATGGTCATTTCTTCATGCGCAGTGGTCAACGCGGCACTCTCTAGCTGCCAAGAGCACTTTTTACTATGCGCACCCAACCAGAGTGACGGAAGGAGCACATTTCAGAAAACGTGCTCAGCTCGACGAGAAAATGCGATTTAAGCAATAAAATTAAAAATGCACCCAAAACCTAAACCAAACGTTGCAGGCGGTTATTTCTTCATGCGCAGTGGTCAACGCGGCGCTCTCTAGCTGCCAAGAGCACTTTTTACTATGCGCACCCAACCAGAGTGACGGGAGGAGCACATTTCAGAAAACGTGCTCAGCTCGTCGAGAAAATGCGATTTAAGCAATAAAATTAAAAATGCACCTAAAACCTAAACCAAACGTTGCAGGTGGTTATTTCTTCATGCGCAGCAGTCAACGCGGCACTCTCTAGCTGCCAAGAGCACTTTTTACTATGCGAACCCAACCAGAGTGACGGGAGGAGCACATTTCAGAAAACGTGCTCAGCTCGTCGAGAAAATGCGATTTAAGCAATCAAATTATAAATGCACCTAAAACCTAAAACAAACGTTGCACGTGGTTATTTCTTCATGCGCAGTGGTCAACGCGGCACTCTCTAGCTGCCAAGAGCACTTTTTACTATGCGCACCCGACCAGAGTGACGGGAGGAGCACATTTCAGAAAACGTCCTCAGCTCGACGAGAAAATGCGAGTCAAGCAATAAAATTAAAAATGCACCCAAAACCTAAACCAAACGTTGCAGGTGGTTATTTCTTCATGCGCAGTGGTCAACGCGGCACTCTATAGCTGCCAAGAGCACTTTTTACTATGCGCACCCAACCAGAGTGACGGGAGGAGCACATTTCAGAAAACGTGCTCAGCTCGTCAAGAAAATGCGATTTAAGCAATAAAATTAAAAATGCACCTAAAACCTAAACCAAACGTCGCAGGTGGTTATTTCTTCATGCGCAATGGTCAATGCGGCACTCTCTAGCTGCCAAGAGCACTTTTTACTATGCGCACCCAACCAGAGTGACGGGAGGAGCACATTTCAGAAAACGTGCTCAGCTCGTCGAGAAAATGCGATTAAAGCAATAAAATTAAAAATGCACCTAAAACCTAAACCAAACGTTGCAGATGGTCATTTCTTCATGCACAGTGGTCAACGCGGAACTCTCTAGCTGCCAAGAGCACTTTTTACTATGCGCACCCAACCAGAGTAACGCGAGGAGCACATTTCAGAAAACATGCTCAGCTCGTCGAGAAAATGCGATTTAAGCAATAAAATTAAAAATGCACCCAAAACCTAAACCAAACGTTGCAGATGGTCATTTCTTCATGCGCAGTGGTCAACGCGGCACTCTCTAGCTGCCAAGAGCACTTTTTACTATGCGCACCCAACCAGAGTGACGGGAGGAGCACATTTCAGAAAACGTGCTCAGCTCGTCGAGAAAATGCGATTTAAGCAATAAAATTAAAAAATGTACCTAAAACCTAAACCAAACGTTGCAGGTGGTTATTTCTTCATGCGCAGTGGTCAACGCGGCACTCTCTAGCTGCCAAGAGCACTTTTTACTATGCGCACCCAACCAGAGTGACGGGAGGAGCACATTTCAGAAAACGTGCTCAGCTCGTCGAGAAAATGCGATTAAAGCAATAAAATTAAAAATGCACCTAAAACCTAAACCAAACGTTGCAGATGGTCATTTCTTCATGCGCAGTGGTCAACGCGGCACTCTCTAGCTGCCAAGAGCACTTTTTACTATGCGCACCCAACCAGAGTGACGGGAGGAGCACATTTCAGAAAACGTGCTCAGCTCGTCGAGAAAATGCGATTTAAGCAATAAAATTAAAAATGCACCCAAAACCTAAACCAAACGTTGCAGATGGTCATTTCTTCATGCGCAGTGGTCAACGCGGCACTCTCTAGCTGCCAAGAGCACTTTTTACTATGCACACCCAACCAGAGTGACGGGAGGAGCACATTTCTGAAAACGTGCTCAGCTCGACGAGAAAATGCGATTTAAGCAATAAAATTAAAAATGCACCTAAAACCTAAACCAAACGTTGCGGGTGGTTATTTCTTCATGCACAGTGGTCAACGCGGCACTCTCTAGCTGCCAAGAGCACTTTTTACTATGCGCACCCAACCAGAGTTACGGGAGGAGCACATTTCAGAAAACGTGCTCAGCTCGTCGAGAAAATGCGATTTAAGCAATAAAATTAAAAATGCACCCAAAACCTAAACCAAACGTTGCAGGTGGTTATTTCTTCATGCGCAGTGGTCAACGCGGCACTCTCTAGCTGCCAAGAGCACTTTTTACTATGCACACCCAACCAGAGTGACGGGAGGAGCACATTTCAGAAAACGTGCTCAGCTCGTCGAGAAAATGCGATTTAAGCAATAAAATTAAAAATGCACCCAAAACCTAAACCAAACGTTGCAGATGGTCATTTCTTCATGCGCAGTGGTCAACGCGGCACTCTCTAGCTGCCAAGAGCACTTTTTACTATGCGCACCCAACCAGAGTGACGGGAGGAGCACATTTCAGAAAACGTGCTCAGCTCGTCGAGAAAATGCGATTTAAGCAATAAAATTAAAAATGCACCTAAAACCTAAACCAAACGTTGCAGGTGGTTATTTCTTCATGCGCAGCAGTCAACGCGGCACTCTCTAGCTGCCAAGAGCACTTTTTACTATGAGCACCCAACCAGAGTGACGGGAGGAGCACATTTCAGAAAACGTGCTCAGCTCGTCGAGAAAATGCGATTTAAGCAATAAAATTAAAAATGCACCTAAAACCTAAACCAAACGTTGCAGGTGGTTATTTCTTCATGCGCAGCAGTCAACGCGGCACTCTCTAGCTGCCAAGAGCACTTTTTACTATGCGCACCCAACCAGAGTGACGGGAGGAGCACATTTCAGAAAACGTGCTCAGCTCGTCGAGAAAATGCGATTTAAGCAATAAAATTAAAGATGCACCTAAAACCTAAACCAAACGTTGCAGGTGATTTTTTCTTAATGCGCAGTGGTCAACGCGGCACTCTCTAGCTGCCAAGAGCACTTTTTACTATGCGCACCCAACCAGAGTGACGGGAGGAGCACATTTCAGAAAACGTGCTCAGCTCGTCGAGAAAATGCGATTTAAGCAATAAAATTAAAAATGCACCTAAAACCTAAACGAAACGTTGCAGGTGGTTATTTCTTCATGCGCAGTGGTCAACGCGGCACTCTCTAGCTGCCAAGTGCACTTTTTACTATGCGCACCCAACCAGAGTGACGGGAGGAGCACATTTCAGAAAACGTGCTCAGCTCGACGAGAAAATGCGATTTAAGCAATAAAATTAAAAATGCACCCAAAACCTAAACCAAACGTTGCAGGCGGTTATTTCTTCATGCGCAGTGGTCAACGCAGCACTCTCTAGCTGCCAAGAGCACTTTTTACTATGCGCACCCAACCAGAGTGACGGGAGGAGCACATTTCAGAAAACGTGCTCAGCTCGTCGAGAAAATGCGATTTAAGCAATAAAATTAAAAATGCACCTAAAACCTAAACCCAACGTTGCAGATGGTCATTTCTTCATGCGCAGTGGTCAACGCGGCACTCTCTAGCTGCCAAGAGCACTTTTTACTATGCGCACCCAACCAGAGTGACGGGAGGAGCACATTTCAGAAAACGTGCTCAGCTCGTCCAGAAAATGCGATTTAAGCAATCAAATTAAAAATGCACCTAAAACCTAAAACAAACGTTGCACGTGGTTATTTCTTCATGCGCAGTGATCAACGCGGCACTCTCTAGCTGCCAAGAGCACTTTTTACTATGCGCACCCAACCAGAGTGACGGGAGGAGCACATTTCAGAAAACGTGCTCAGCTCGTCGAGAAAATGCGATTTAAGCAATAAAATTAAAGATGCACCTAAAACCTAAACCAAACGTTGCAGGTGTTTTTTTCTTAATGCGCAGTGGTCAACGCGGCACTCTCTAGCTGCCAAGAGCACTTTTTACTATGCGCACCCAACCAGAGTGACGGGAGGAGCACATTTCAGAAAACGTGCTCAGCTCGTCGAGAAAATGCGATTTAAGCAATAAAATTAAAAATGCACCTAAAACCTAAACGAAACGTTGCAGGTGGTTATTTCTTCATGCGCAGTGGTCAACGCGGCACTCTCTAGCTGCCAAGTGCACTTTTTACTATGCGCACCCAACCAGAGTGACGGGAGGAGCACATTTCAGAAAACGTGCTCAGCTCGTCGAGAAAATGCGATTTAAGCAATAAAATTAAAAATGCACCCAAAACCTAAACCAAACGTTGCAGATGGTCATTTCTTCATGCGCAGTGGTCAACGCGGCACTCTCTAGCTGCCACGAGCACTTTTTACTATGCGCACCCAACCAGAGTGACGGGAGGAGCACATTTCAGAAAACGTGCTCAGCTCGACGAGAAAATGCGATTTAAGAAATAAAATTAAAAATGCACCCAAAACCTAAACGAAACGTTGCAGGTGGTTATTTCTTCATGCGCAGTGGTCAACGCGGCACTCTCTAGCTGCCAAGTGCACTTTTTACTATGCGCACCCAACCAGAGTGACGGGAGGAGCACATTTCAGAAAACGTGCTCAGCTCGTCGAGAAAATGCGATTTAAGCAATAAAATTAAAAATGGACCCAAAACCTAAACCAAACGCTGCAGATGGTCATTTCTTCATGCGCAGTGGTCAACGCGGCACTCTCTAGCTGCCACGAGCACTTTTTACTATGCGCACCCAACCAGAGTGACGGGAGGAGCACATTTCAGAAAACGTGCTCAGCTCGACTAGAAAATGCGATTTAAGCAATAAAATTAAAAATGCACCCAAAACCTAAACCAAACGTTGCAGGCGGTTATTTCTTCATGCGCAGTGGTCAACGCGGCACTCTCTAGCTGCCAAGAGCACTTTTTACTATGCGCACCCAACCAGAGTGACGGGAGGAGCACATTTCAGAAAACGTGCTCAGCTCGTCGACAAAATGCGATTTAAGCAATAAAATTAAAAATGCACCTAAAACCTAAACCAAACGTTGCAGATGGTCATTTCTTCATGCGCAGTGGTCAACGCGGCACTCTCTAGCTGCCAAGAGCACTTTTTACTATGCGCACCCAACCAGAGTGACGGGAGGAGCACATTTCAGAAAACGTGCTCAGCTCGTCGAGAAAATGCAATTTAAGCAATAAAATTAAAAATGCACCTAAAACCTAAACCAAACGTTGCAAATGGTCATTTCTTCATGCGCAGTGGTCAACGCGGCACTCTCTAGCTGCCAAGAGCACTTTTTACTATGCGCACCCAACCAGAGTGACGGAAGGAGCACATTTCAGAAAACGTGCTCAGCTCGTCGAGAAAATGCGATTTAAGCAATAAAATTAAAAATGCACCTAAAACCTAAACCAAACGTTGCAGATGATCATTTCTTCATGCGCAGTGGTCAACGCGGCACTCTCTAGCTGCCAAGAGCACTTTTTACTATGCGCACCCAACCAGAGTGACGGGAGGAGCACATTTCAGAAAACGTGCTCAGCTCGTCGAGAAAATGCGATTTAAGCAATAAAATTAAAAATGCACCTAAAACCTAAACCAAACGTTGCAGGTGGTTATTTCTTCATGCGCAGCAGTCAACGCGGCACTCTCTAGCTGCCAAGAGCACTTTTTACTATGCGCACCCAACCAGAGTGACGGGAGGAGCACATTTCAGAAAACGTGCTCAGCTCGTCGAGAAAATGCGATTTAAGCAATAAAATTAAAAATGCACCTAAAACCTAAACCAAACGTTGCAGGTGGTTATTTCTTCATGCGCAGTGGTCAACGCGGCACTCTCTAGCTGCCAAGAGCACTTTTTACTATGCGCACCCAACCAGAGTGACGGGAGGAGCACATTTCAGAAAACGTGCTCAGCTCGTCGAGAAAATGCGATTTAAGCAATAAAATTAAAAATGCACCTAAAACCTAAACCAAACGTTGCAGATGGTCATTTCTTCATGCGCAGTGGTCAACGCGGCACTCTCTAGCTGCCAAGAGCACTTTTTACTATGCGCACCCAACCAGAGTGACGGGAGGAGCACATTTCAGAAAACGTGCTCAGCTCGTCGAGAAAATGCGATTTAAGCAATAAAATTAAAAATGCACCCAAAACCTAAACCAAACGTTGCAGATGGTCATTTCTTCATGTGCAGTGGTCAACGCGGCACTCTCTAGCTGCCAAGAGCACTTTTTACTATGCACACCCAACCAGAGTGACGGGAGGAGCACATTTCTGAAAACGTGCTCAGCTCGACGAGAAAATGCGATTTAAGCAATAAAATTAAAAATGCACCCAAAACCTAAAACAAACGTTGCACGTGGTTATTTCTTCATGCGCAGTGGTCAACGCGGCACTCTCTAGCTGCCAAGAGCACTTTTTACTATGCGCACCCAACCAGAGTGACGGGAGGAGCACATTCCAGAAAACGTGCTCAGCTCGTCGAGAAAATGCGATTTAAGCAATAAAATTATAAATGCACCCAAAACCTAAACCAAACGTTGCAGATGGTCATTTCTTCATGCGCAGTGGTCAACGCGGCACTCTCTAGCTGCCAAGAGCACTTTTTACTATGCGCACCCGACCAGAGTGACGGGAGGAGCACATTTCAGAAAACGTGCTCAGCTCGTCGAGAAAATGCGATTTAAGCAATAAAATTAAAAATGCACCTAAAACCTAAACCAAACGTTGCAGGTGGTTATTTCTTCATGCGCAGCAGTCAACGCGGCACTCTCTAGCTGCCAAGAGCACTTTTTACTATGCGCACCCAACCAGAGTGACGGGAGGAGCACATTCCAGAAAACGTGCTCAGCTCGTCGAGAATATGCGATTTAAGCAATCAAATTATAAATGCACCCAAAACCTAAACCAAACGTTGCAGATGGTCATTTCTTCATGCGCAGTGGTCAACGCGGCACTCTCTAGCTGCCAAGAGCACTTTTTACTATGCGCACCCAACCAGAGTGACGGGAGGAGCACATTTCAGAAAACGTGCTCAGCTTGACGAGAAAATGCGATTTAAGCAATAAAATTAAAAATGCACCCAAAACCTAAACCAAACGTTGCAGGTGGTTATTTCTTCATGCGCAGTGGTCAACGCGGCACTCTCTAGCTGCCAAGAGCACTTATTACCATGCGCACCCAACCAGAGTGACGGGAGGAGCACATTTCAGAAAACGTGCTCAGCTCGTCGAGAAAATGCAATTTAAGCAATAAAATTAAAAATGCACCTAAAACCTAAAACAAACGTTGCAGGTGGTTATTTCTTCATGCGCAGCAGTCAACGCGGCACTCTCTAGCTGCCAAGAGCACTTTTTACTATGCGCACCCAACCAGAGTGACGGGAGGAGCACGTTTCAGAAAACGTGCTCAGCTCGTCGAGAAAATGCGATTTAAGCAATAAAAATAAAAATGCACCTAAAACCTAAAACAAACGTTGCACGTGGTTATTTCTTCATGCGCAGTGGTCAACGTGGCACTCTCTAGCTGCCAAGAGCACTTTTTACTATGCGCACCCAACCAGAGTGACGGGAGGAGCACATTTCAGAAAACGTGCTCAGCTCGTCGAGAAAATGCGATTTAAGCAATAAAATTAAAAATGCACCTAAAACCTAAACCAAACGTTGGGGGTGGTTATTTCTTCATGTGCAGCAGTCAACTCGGCACTCTCTAGCTGCCAAGAGCACTTTTTACTATGCGCACCCGACCAGAGTGACGGGAGGAGCACATTTCAGAAAACGTGCTCAGCTCGTCGAGAAAATGCAATTTAAGCAATAAAATTAAAAATGCACCTAAAACCTAAACCAAACGTTGCAGGTGGTTATTTCTTCATGCGCAGTGGTCAACGCGGAACTCTCTAGCTGCCAAGAGCACTTTTTACTATGCGCACCCAACCAGAGTAACGCGAGGAGCACATTTCAGAAAACATGCTCAGCTCGTCGAGAAAATGCGGTTTAAGCAATAAAATTAAAAATGCACCTAAAACCTAAACCAAACGTTGCAGATGGTCATTTCTTCATGCGCAGTGGTCAACGCGGCACTCTCTCGCTGCCAAGAGCACTTTTTACTATGCGCACCCAACCAGAGTGACGGGAGGAGCACATTTCAGAAAACGTGCTCAGCTCGTCGAGAAAATGCGATTTAAGCAATAAAATTAAAAATGCACCCAAAACCTAAACCAAACGTTGCAGATGGTCATTTCTTCATGCGCAGTGGTCAACGCGGCACTCTCTAGCTGCCAAGAGCACTTTTTACTATGCGCACCCAACCAGAGTGACGGGAGGAGCACATTTCAGAAAACGTGCTCAGCTCGTCGAGAAAATGCGATTTAAGCAATAAAATTAAAAATGCACCTAAAACCTAAACCAAACGTTGCACGTGGTTATTTCTTCATGCGCAGCAGTCAACGCGGCACTCTCTAGCTGCCAAGAGCACTTTTTACTATGCGCACCCAACCAGAGTGACGGGAGGAGCACATTTCAGAAAACATGCTCAGCTCGTCGAGAAAATGCGATTTAAGCAATAAAATTAAAAATGCACCTAAAACCTAAACCAAACGTTGCAGATGGTCATTTCTTCATGCGCAGTGGTCAACGCGGCACTCTCTAGCTGCCAAGAGCACTTTTTACTATGCGCACCCAACCAGAGTGACGGGAGGAGCACATTTCAGAAAACGTGCTCAGCTCGTCCAGAAAATGCGATTTAAGCAATAAAATTAAAAATGCACCCAAAACCTAAACCAAACGTTGCAGGCGGTTATTTCTTCATGCGCAGTGGCCAACGCGGCACTCTCTAGCTGCCAAGAGCACTTTTTACTATGCGCACCCAACCAGAGTGAGTGGAGGAGCACATTTCAGAAAACGTGCTCAGCTCGTCGAGAAAATGCGATTTAAGCAATAAAATTAAAAATGCACCTAAAAGCTAAACCAAACGTTGGGGGTGGTTATTTCTTCATGTGCAGCAGTCAACTCGGCACTCTCTAGCTGCCAAGAGCACTTTTTACTATGCGCACCCAACCAGAGTGACGGGAGGAGCACATTTCAGAAAACGTGCTCAGCTCGACGAGAAAATGCGATTTAAGCAATAAAATTAAAAATGCACCCAAAACCTAAACCAAACGTTGCAGGTGGTTATTTCTTCATGCGCAGTGGTCAACGCGGCACTCTCTAGCTGCCAAGAGCACTTTTTACTATGCGCACCCAACCAGAGTGACGGGAGGAGCACACTCCAGAAGACGTGCTCTGCTCGTCGAGAAAATGCGATTCAAGCAATAAAATTAAAAATGCACCTAAAACCTAAACCAAACGTTGCAGGTGGTTATTTCTTCATGCGCAATGGTCAACGCGGCACTCTCTAGCTGCCAAGAGCACTTTTTACTATGCGCACCCAACCAGAGTGACGGGAGGAGCACATTTCAGAAAACGTGCTCAGCTCGTCGAGAAAATGCGATTTAAGCAATAAAATTAAAAATGCACCTAAAACCTAAACCAAACGTTGCAGGTGGTTATTTCTTCATGCGCAGTGGCCAACGCGGCACTCTCTAGCTGCCAAGAGCACTTTTTACTATGCGCACCCAACCAGAGTGACGGGAGGAGCACATTTCAGAAAACGTGCTCAGCTCGTCGAGAAAATGCCATTTAAGCAATAAAATTAAAAATATATCTAAAACCTAAACCAAACGTTGCAGGTGGTTATTTCTTCATGCGCAGTGGTCAACGCGGCACTCTCTAGCTGCCAAGAGCACTTTTTACTATGCGCACCCAACCAGAGTGACGGGAGGAGCACATTTCTGAAAACGTGCTCAGCTCGACGAGAAAATGCGATTTAAGCAATAAAATTAAAAATGCACCCAAAACCTAAAACAAACGTTGCACGTGGTTATTTCTTCATGCGCAGTGGTCAACGCGGCACTCTCTAGCTGCCAAGAGCACTTTTTACTATGCGCACCCAACCAGAGTGACGGGAGGAGCACATTTCAGAAAACGTGCTCAGCTCGTCGAGAAAATGCGATTTAAGCAATAAAATTAAAAATGCACCTAAAACCTAAACCAAACGTTGCGGGTGGTTATTTCTTCATGCGCAGTGGTCAACGCGGCACTCTCTAGCTGCCAAGAGCACTTTTTACTATGCGCACCCAACCAGAGTGACGGGAGGAGCACATTTCAGAAAACGTGCTCAGCTCGTCGAGAAAATGCGATTTAAGCAATAAAATTAAAAATGCACCCAAAACCTAAACCAAACGTTGCAGGTGGTTATTTCTTCATGCGCAGTGGTCAACGCGGCACTCTCTAGCTGCCAAGAGCACTTTTTACTATGCGCACCCAACCAGAGTGACGGGAGGAGCACATTTCAGAAAACGTGCTCAGCTCGTCGAGAAAATGCGATTTAAGCAATCAAATTAAAAATGCACCTAAAACCTAAAACAAACGTTGCACGTGGTTATTTCTTCATGTGCAGTGATCAACGCGGCACTCTCTAGCTGCCAAGAGCACTTTTTACTATGCGCACCCAACCAGAGTGACGGGAGGAGCACATTTCAGAAAACGTGCTCAGCTCGTCGAAAAAATGCGATTTAAGCAATAAAATTAAAAATGCACCCAAAACCTAAACCAAACGTTGCAGATGGATATTTCTTCATGCGCAGTGGTCAACGCGGCACTCTCTAGCTGCCAAGAGCACTTTTTACTATGCGCACCCAACCAGAGTGACGGGAGGAGCACATTTCAGAAAACGTGCTCAGCTCGACGAGAAAATGCGATTTAAGCAATAAAATTAAAAATGCACCCACAACCTAAAACAAACGTTGCACGTGGTTATTTCTTCATGCGCAGTGGTCAACGCGGCACTCTCTAGCTGCCAAGAGCACTTTTTACTATGCGCACCCAACCAGAGTGACGGGAGGAGCACATTTCAGAAAACGTGCTCAGCTCGTCGAGAAAATGCGATTTAAGCAATAAAATTAAAAATGCACCCAAAACCTAAACCAAACGTTGCAGATGGTCATTTCTTCATGCGCAGTGGTCAACGCGGCACTCTCTAGCTGCCAAGAGCACTTTTTACTATGCGCACCCAACCAGAGTGACGGGAGGAGCACATTTCAGAAAACGTGCTCAGCTCGTCCAGAAAATGCGATTTAAGCAATAAAATTAAAAATGCACCTAAAACCTAAACCAAACGTTGGGGGTGGTTATTTCTTCATGTGCAGCAGTCAACGCGGCACTCTCTAGCTGCCAAGAGCACTTTTTACTATGCACACCCAACCAGAGTGACGGGAGGAGCACATTTCAGAAAACGTGCTCAGCTCGACGAGAAAATGCGATTTAAGCAATAAAATTAAAAATGCACCCACAACCTAAAACAAACGTTGCACGTGGTTATTTCTTCATGCGCAGTGGTCAACGCGGCACTCTCTAGCTGCCAAGAGCACTTTTTACTATGCGCACCCAACCAGAGTGACGGGAGGAGCACATTTCAGAAAACGTGCTCAGCTCGTCGAGAAAATGCGATTTAAGCAATAAAATTAAAAATGCACCCAAAACCTAAATCAAACGTTGCATTTGGTTATTTCTTCATGCGCAGTGGTCAACGCGGCACTCTCTAGCTGCCAAGAGCACTTTTTACTATGCGCACCCAACCAGAGTGACGGGAGGAGCACATTTCAGAAAACGTGCTCAGATCGTCGAGAAAATGCGATTTAAGCAATAAAATTAAAAATGCACCTAAAACCTAAACCAAACGTTGCAGGTGGTTATTTCTTCATGCGCAGTGGTCAACGCGGCACTCTATAGCTGCCAAGAGCACTTTTTACTATGCGCACCCAACCAGAGTGACGGGAGGAGCACATTTCAGAAAACGTGCTCAGCTCGTCGAGAAAATGCGATTTAAGCAATAAAATTAAAAATGCACCTAAAACCTAAACCAAACGTTGCAGGTGGTTATTTCTTCATGCGCAGTGGTCAACGCGGCACTCTCTAGCTGCCAAGAGCACTTTTTACTATGCGCACCCAACCAGAGTGACGGGAGGAGCACATTTCAGAAAACGTGCTCAGCTCGTCGAGAAAATGCGATTTAAGCAATAAAATTAAAAATGCACCCAAAACCTAAATCAAACGTTGCAGATGGTCATTTCTTAATGCGCAGTGGTCAACGCGGCACTCTCTAGCTGCCAAGAGCACTTTTTACTATGCACACCCAACCAGAGTGACGGGAGGAGCACATTTCAGAAAACGTGCTCAGCTCGTCGAGAAAATGCGATTTAAGCAATAAAATTAAAAATGCACCCAAAACCTAAACCAAACGTTGCAGGTGGTTATTTCTTCATGCGCAGTGTTTAACGCGGCACTCTCTAGCTGCCAAGAGCACTTTTTACTATGCGCACCCAACCAGAGTGACGGGAGGAGCACATTTCAGAAAACGTGCTCAGCTCGTCGAGAAAATGCGATTTAAGCAATAAAATTAAAAATGCACCTAAAACCTAAACCAAACGTTGCAGGCGGTTATTTCTTCATGCGCAGTGGTCAACGCGGCACTCTCTAGCTGCCAAGAGCACTTTTTACTATGCGCACCCAACCAGAGTGACGGGAGGAGCACATTTCAGAAAACGTGCTCAGCTCGTCGACAAATGCGATTTAAGCAATAAAATTAAAAATGCACCCAAAACCTAAACCAAACGTTGCAGATGGTCATTTCTTCATGCGCAGTGGTCAACGCGGCACTCTCTAGCTGCCAAGAGCACTTTTTACTATGCGCACCCAACAAGAGTGACGGGAGGAGCACATTTCAGAAAACGTGCTCAGCTCGACGAGAAAATGCGATTTAAGCAATAAAATTAAAAATGCACCCAAAACCTAAACCAAACGTTGCAGGTGGTTATTTCTTCATGCGCAGTGGTCAACGCGGCACTCTCTAGCTGCCAAGAGCACTTTTTACTATGCGCACCCAACCAGAGTGACGGGAGGAGCACATTTCAGAAAACGTGCTCAGCTCGTCGAGAAAATGCGATTAAAGCAATAAAATTAAAAATGCACCTAAAACCTAAACCAAACGTTGCAGATGGTCATTTCTTCATGCTTCTCTAGCTGCCAAGAGCACTTTTTACTATGCGCACCCAACCAGAGTGACGAGAGGAGCACATTTCAGAAAACGTGCTCAGCTCGTCGAGAAAATGCGATTTAAGCAATAAAATTAAAAATGCAACTAAAACCTTAAACAAACGTTGCAGGTGGTTATTTCTTCATGCGCAGCAGTCAACGCGGCACTCTCTAGCTGCCAAGAGCACTTTTTACTATGGGCACCCAACCAGAGTGACGGGAGGAGCACGTTTCAGAAAACGTGCTCAGCTCGTCGAGAAAATGCGATTTAAGCAATAAAAATAAAAATGCACCTAAAACCTAAAACAAACGTTGCACGTGGTTATTTCTTCATGCGCAGTGGTCAACGTGGCACTCTCTAGCTGCCAAGAGCACTTTTTACTATGCGCACCCAACCAGAGTGACGGGAGTAGCACATTTCAGAAAACGTGCTCAGCTCGTCGAGAAAATGCGATTTAAGCAATAAAATTAAAAATGCACCTAAAACCTAAACCAAACGTTGCAGATGGTCATTTCTTCATGCGCAGTGGTCAACGCGGCACTCTCTAGCTGCCAAGAGCACTTTTTACTATGCGCACCCAACCAGAGTGACGGGAGGAGCACATTTCAGAAAACGTGCTCAGCTCGTCGAGAAAATGCGATTTAAGCAATAAAATTAAAAATGCACCCAAAACCTAAACCAAACGTTGCAGATGGTCATTTCTTCATGCGCAGTGGTCAACGCGGCACTCTCTAGCTGCCAAGAGCACTTTTTACTATGCACACCCAACCAGAGTGACGGGAGGAGCACATTTCTGAAAACGTGCTCAGCTCGACGAGAAAATGCGATTTAAGCAATAAAATTAAAAATGCACCCAAAACCTAAAACAAACGTTGCACGTGGTTATTTCTTCATGCGCAGTGGTCAACGCGGCACTCTCTAGCTGCCAAGAGCACTTTTTACTATGTGCACCCAACCAGAGTGACGGGAGGAGCACATTTCAGAAAACGTGCTCAGCTCGTCGAGAAAATGCGATTTAAGCAATAAAATTAAAAATGCACCTAAAACCTAAACCAAACGTTGCGGGTGGTTATTTCTTCATGCACAGTGGTCAACGCGGCACTCTCTAGCTGCCAAGAGCACTTTTTACTATGCGCACCCAACCAGAGTGACGGGAGGAGCACATTTCAGAAAACGTGCTCAGCTCGTCGAGAAAATGCGATTTAAGCAATAAAATTAAAAATGCACCCAAAGCCTAAACCAAACGTTGCAGGTCGTTATTTCTTCATGCGCAGTGGTCAACGCGGCACTCTCTAGCTGCCAAGAGCACTTTTTACTATGCGCACCCAACCAGAGTGACGGGAGGAGCACATTTCAGAAAACGTGCTCAGCTCGTCGAGAAAATGCGATTTAAGCAATAAAATTAAAAATGCACCTAAAACCTAAACCAAACGTTGGGGGTGGTTATTTCTTCATGTGCAGCAGTCAACGCGGCACTCTCTAGCTGCCAAGAGCACTTTTTACTATGCGCACCCGACCAGAGTGACGGGAGGAGCACATTTCAGAAAACGTGCTCAGTTCGTCGAGAAAATGCGATTTAAGCAATAAAATTAAAAATGCACCTAAAACCTAAACCAAACGTTGCGGGTGGTCATTTCTTCATGCACAGTGGTCAACGCGGCACTCTCTAGGTGCCAAGAGCACTTTTTACTATGCGCACCCAACCAGAGTGACGGGAGGAGCACATTTCAGAAAACGTGCTCAGCTCGTCGAGAAAATGCGATTTAAGCAATAAAATTAAAAATGCACCCAAAACCTAAACCAAACGTTGCAGATGGTCATTTCTTCATGCGCAGTGGTCAACGCGGCACTCTCTAGCTGCCAAGAGCACTTTTTACTATGCGCACCCAACCAGAGTGACGGGAGGAGCACATTTCAGAAAACGTGCTCAGCTCGTCGAGAAAATGCGATTTAAGCAATAAAATTAAAAATGCACCTAAAACCTAAACCAAACGTTGCAGGTGGTTATTTCTTCATGCGCAGCAGTCAACGCGGCACTCTCTAGCTGCCAAGAGCACTTTTTACTATGCGCACCCAACCAGAGTGACGGGAGGAGCACATTTCAGAAAAC
Source organism: Syngnathus scovelli (assembly GCF_024217435.2). Lineage (NCBI taxonomy): Eukaryota > Metazoa > Chordata > Actinopteri > Syngnathiformes > Syngnathidae > Syngnathus > Syngnathus scovelli. Next base: position 5,012,553 of record NC_090850.1, on the reverse strand, counting down.
GTGCTCAGCTCGTCGAGAAAATGCGATTTAAGCAATAAAATTATAACTGCACCTAAAACCTAAAACAAACGTTACAGGTGGTTATTTCTTCATGCGCAGTGGTCAACGCGGCACTCTAGCTGCCAAGAGCACTTTTTACTATGCGCACCCAACCAGAGTGACGGGAGGAGCACATTCCAGAAAACGTGCTCAGCTCGTCGAGAAAATGCGATTTAAGCAATAAAATTAAAAATGCACCCAAAACCTAAACCAAACGTTGCAGATGGTCATTTCTTCATGCGCAGTGGTCAACGCGGCACTCTCTAGCTGCCAAGAGCACTTTTTACTATGCGCACCCAACCAGAGTGACGGGAGGAGCACATTTCAGAAAACGTGCTCAGCTCGTCGAGAAAATGCGATTTAAGCAATAAAATTAAAAATGCACCCAAAACCTAAACCAAACGTTGCAGATGGTCATTTCTTCATGTGCAGTGGTCAACGCGGCACTCTCTAGCTGCCAAGAGCACTTTTTACTATGCACACCCAACCAGAGTGACGGGAGGAGCACATTTCTGAAAACGTGCTCAGCTCGACGAGAAAATGCGATTTAAGCAATAAAATTAAAAATGCACCCAAAACCTAAAACAAACGTTGCACGTGGTTATTTCTTCATGCGCAGTGGTCAACGCGGCACTCTCTAGCTGCCAAGAGCACTTTTTACTATGCGCACCCAACCAGAGTGACGGGAGGAGCACATTCCAGAAAACGTGCTCAGCTCGTCGAGAAAATGCGATTTAAGCAATAAAATTATAAATGCACCCAAAACTTAAACCAAACGTTGCAGATGGTCATTTCTTCATGCGCAGTGGTCAACGCGGCACTCTCTAGCTGCCAAGAGCACTTTTTACTATGCGCACCCGACCAGAGTGACGGGAGGAGCACATTTCAGAAAACGTGCTCAGCTCGTCGAGAAAATGCGATTTAAGCAATAAAATTAAAAATGCACCTAAAACCTAAACCAAACGTTGCAGGTGGTTATTTCTTCATGCGCAGCAGTCAACGCGGCACTCTCTAGCTGCCAAGAGCACTTTTTACTATGCGCACCCAACCAGAGTGACGGGAGGAGCACATTCCAGAAAACGTGCTCAGCTCGTCGAGAAAATGCGATTTAAGCAATCAAATTATAAATGCACCCAAAACCTAAACCAAACGTTGCAGATGGTCATTTCTTCATGCGCAGTGGTCAACGCGGCACTCTCTAGCTGCCAAGAGCACTTTTTACTATGCGCACCCAACCAGAGTGACGGGAGGAGCACATTTCAGAAAACGTGCTCAGCTTGACGAGAAAATGCGATTTAAGCAATAAAATTAAAAATGCACCCAAAACCTAAACCAAACGTTGCAGGCGGTTATTTCTTCATGCGCAGTGGTCAACGCGGCACTCTCTAGCTGCCAAGAGCACTTATTACCATGCGCACCCAACCAGAGTGACGGGAGGAGCACATTTCAGAAAACGTGCTCAGCTCGTCGAGAAAATGCAATTTAAGCAATAAAATTAAAAATGCACCTAAAACCTAAAACAAACGTTGCAGGTGGTTATTTCTTCATGCGCAGCAGTCAACGCGGCACTCTCTAGCTGCCAAGAGCACTTTTTACTATGCGCACCCAACCAGAGTGACGGGAGGAGCACGTTTCAGAAAACGTGCTCAGCTCGTCGAGAAAATGCGATTTAAGCAATAAAAATAAAAATGCAAGTAAAACCTAAAACAAACGTTGCACGTGGTTATTTCTTCATGCGCAGTGGTCAACGTGGCACTCTCTAGCTGCCAAGAGCACTTTTTACTATGCGCACCCAACCAGAGTGACGGGAGGAGCACATTTCAGAAAACGTGCTCAGCTCGTCGAGAAAATGCGATTTAAGCAATAAAATTAAAAATGCACCTAAAACCTAAACCAAACGTTGGGGGTGGTTATTTCTTCATGTGCAGCAGTCAACTCGGCACTCTCTAGCTGCCAAGAGCACTTTTTACTATGCGCACCCGACCAGAGTGACGGGAGGAGCACATTTCAGAAAACGTGCTCAGCTCGTCGAGAAAATGCGATTTAAGCAATAAAAATAAAAATGCAAGTAAAACCTAAAACAAACGTTGCACGTGGTTATTTCTTCATGCGCAGTGGTCAACGCGGAACTCTCTAGCTGCCAAGAGCACTTTTTACTATGCGCACCCAACCAGAGTAACGCGAGGAGCACATTTCAGAAAACGTGCTCAGCTCGTCGAGAAAATGCGATTTAAGCAATAAAATTAAAAATGCACCCAAAACCTAAACCAAACGTTGCAGGTGGTTATTTCTTCATGCGCAGTGTTTAACGCGGCACTCTCTAGCTGCCAAGAGCACTTTTTACTATGCGCACCCAACCAGAGTGACGGGAGGAGCACATTTCAGAAAACGTGCTCAGCTCGTCGAGAAAATGCGATTTAAGCAATAAAATTAAAAATGCACCTAAAACCTAAACCAAACGTTGCAGGCGGTTATTTCTTCATGCGCAGTGGTCAACGCGGCACTCTCTAGCTGCCAAGAGCACTTTTTACTATGCGCACCCAACCAGAGTGACGGGAGGAGCACATTTCAGAAAACGTGCTCAGCTCGTCGACAAATGCGATTTAAGCAATAAAATTAAAAATGCACCCAAAACCTAAACCAAACGTTGCAGATGGTCATTTCTTCATGCGCAGTGGTCAACGCGGCACTCTCTAGCTGCCAAGAGCACTTTTTACTATGCGCACCCAACAAGAGTGACGGGAGGAGCACATTTCAGAAAACGTGCTCAGCTCGACGAGAAAATGCGATTTAAGCAATAAAATTAAAAATGCACCCAAAACCTAAACCAAACGTTGCAGGTGGTTATTTCTTCATGCGCAGTGGTCAACGCGGCACTCTCTAGCTGCCAAGAGCACTTTTTACTATGCGCACCCAACCAGAGTGACGGGAGGAGCACATTTCAGAAAACGTGCTCAGCTCGTCGAGAAAATGCGATTAAAGCAATAAAATTAAAAATGCACCTAAAACCTAAACCAAACGTTGCAGATGGTCATTTCTTCATGCTTCTCTAGCTGCCAAGAGCACTTTTTACTATGCGCACCCAACCAGAGTGACGAGAGGAGCACATTTCAGAAAACGTGCTCAGCTCGTCGAGAAAATGCGATTTAAGCAATAAAATTAAAAATGCAACTAAAACCTTAAACAAACGTTGCAGGTGGTTATTTCTTCATGCGCAGCAGTCAACGCGGCACTCTCTAGCTGCCAAGAGCACTTTTTACTATGGGCACCCAACCAGAGTGACGGGAGGAGCACGTTTCAGAAAACGTGCTCAGCTCGTCGAGAAAATGCGATTTAAGCAATAAAAATAAAAATGCACCTAAAACCTAAAACAAACGTTGCACGTGGTTATTTCTTCATGCGCAGTGGTCAACGTGGCACTCTCTAGCTGCCAAGAGCACTTTTTACTATGCGCACCCAACCAGAGTGACGGGAGTAGCACATTTCAGAAAACGTGCTCAGCTCGTCGAGAAAATGCGATTTAAGCAATAAAATTAAAAATGCACCTAAAACCTAAACCAAACGTTGCAGATGGTCATTTCTTCATGCGCAGTGGTCAACGCGGCACTCTCTAGCTGCCAAGAGCACTTTTTACTATGCGCACCCAACCAGAGTGACGGGAGGAGCACATTTCAGAAAACGTGCTCAGCTCGTCGAGAAAATGCGATTTAAGCAATAAAATTAAAAATGCACCCAAAACCTAAACCAAACGTTGCAGATGGTCATTTCTTCATGCGCAGTGGTCAACGCGGCACTCTCTAGCTGCCAAGAGCACTTTTTACTATGCACACCCAACCAGAGTGACGGGAGGAGCACATTTCTGAAAACGTGCTCAGCTCGACGAGAAAATGCGATTTAAGCAATAAAATTAAAAATGCACCCAAAACCTAAAACAAACGTTGCACGTGGTTATTTCTTCATGCGCAGTGGTCAACGCGGCACTCTCTAGCTGCCAAGAGCACTTTTTACTATGTGCACCCAACCAGAGTGACGGGAGGAGCACATTTCAGAAAACGTGCTCAGCTCGTCGAGAAAATGCGATTTAAGCAATAAAATTAAAAATGCACCTAAAACCTAAACCAAACGTTGCGGGTGGTTATTTCTTCATGCACAGTGGTCAACGCGGCACTCTCTAGCTGCCAAGAGCACTTTTTACTATGCGCACCCAACCAGAGTGACGGGAGGAGCACATTTCAGAAAACGTGCTCAGCTCGTCGAGAAAATGCGATTTAAGCAATAAAATTAAAAATGCACCCAAAGCCTAAACCAAACGTTGCAGGTCGTTATTTCTTCATGCGCAGTGGTCAACGCGGCACTCTCTAGCTGCCAAGAGCACTTTTTACTATGCGCACCCAACCAGAGTGACGGGAGGAGCACATTTCAGAAAACGTGCTCAGCTCGTCGAGAAAATGCGATTTAAGCAATAAAATTAAAAATGCACCTAAAACCTAAACCAAACGTTGGGGGTGGTTATTTCTTCATGTGCAGCAGTCAACGCGGCACTCTCTAGCTGCCAAGAGCACTTTTTACTATGCGCACCCGACCAGAGTGACGGGAGGAGCACATTTCAGAAAACGTGCTCAGTTCGTCGAGAAAATGCGATTTAAGCAATAAAATTAAAAATGCACCTAAAACCTAAACCAAACGTTGCGGGTGGTCATTTCTTCATGCACAGTGGTCAACGCGGCACTCTCTAGGTGCCAAGAGCACTTTTTACTATGCGCACCCAACCAGAGTGACGGGAGGAGCACATTTCAGAAAACGTGCTCAGCTCGTCGAGAAAATGCGATTTAAGCAATAAAATTAAAAATGCACCCAAAACCTAAACCAAACGTTGCAGATGGTCATTTCTTCATGCGCAGTGGTCAACGCGGCACTCTCTAGCTGCCAAGAGCACTTTTTACTATGCGCACCCAACCAGAGTGACGGGAGGAGCACATTTCAGAAAACGTGCTCAGCTCGTCGAGAAAATGCGATTTAAGCAATAAAATTAAAAATGCACCTAAAACCTAAACCAAACGTTGCAGGTGGTTATTTCTTCATGCGCAGCAGTCAACGCGGCACTCTCTAGCTGCCAAGAGCACTTTTTACTATGCGCACCCAACCAGAGTGACGGGAGGAGCACATTTCAGAAAACGTGCTCAGCTCGTCGAGAAAATGCGATTTAAGCAATAAAATTATAACTGCACCTAAAACCTAAAACAAACGTTACAGGTGGTTATTTCTTCATGCGCAGTGGTCAACGCGGCACTCTAGCTGCCAAGAGCACTTTTTACTATGCGCACCCAACCAGAGTGACGGGAGGAGCACATTCCAGAAAACGTGCTCAGCTCGTCGAGAAAATGCGATTTAAGCAATAAAATTAAAAATGCACCCAAAACCTAAACCAAACGTTGCAGATGGTCATTTCTTCATGCGCAGTGGTCAACGCGGCACTCTCTAGCTGCCAAGAGCACTTTTTACTATGCGCACCCAACCAGAGTGACGGGAGGAGCACATTTCAGAAAACGTGCTCAGCTCGTCGAGAAAATGCGATTTAAGCAATAAAATTAAAAATGCACCCAAAACCTAAACCAAACGTTGCAGATGGTCATTTCTTCATGTGCAGTGGTCAACGCGGCACTCTCTAGCTGCCAAGAGCACTTTTTACTATGCACACCCAACCAGAGTGACGGGAGGAGCACATTTCTGAAAACGTGCTCAGCTCGACGAGAAAATGCGATTTAAGCAATAAAATTAAAAATGCACCCAAAACCTAAAACAAACGTTGCACGTGGTTATTTCTTCATGCGCAGTGGTCAACGCGGCACTCTCTAGCTGCCAAGAGCACTTTTTACTATGCGCACCCAACCAGAGTGACGGGAGGAGCACATTCCAGAAAACGTGCTCAGCTCGTCGAGAAAATGCGATTTAAGCAATAAAATTATAAATGCACCCAAAACTTAAACCAAACGTTGCAGATGGTCATTTCTTCATGCGCAGTGGTCAACGCGGCACTCTCTAGCTGCCAAGAGCACTTTTTACTATGCGCACCCGACCAGAGTGACGGGAGGAGCACATTTCAGAAAACGTGCTCAGCTCGTCGAGAAAATGCGATTTAAGCAATAAAATTAAAAATGCACCTAAAACCTAAACCAAACGTTGCAGGTGGTTATTTCTTCATGCGCAGCAGTCAACGCGGCACTCTCTAGCTGCCAAGAGCACTTTTTACTATGCGCACCCAACCAGAGTGACGGGAGGAGCACATTCCAGAAAACGTGCTCAGCTCGTCGAGAAAATGCGATTTAAGCAATCAAATTATAAATGCACCCAAAACCTAAACCAAACGTTGCAGATGGTCATTTCTTCATGCGCAGTGGTCAACGCGGCACTCTCTAGCTGCCAAGAGCACTTTTTACTATGCGCACCCAACCAGAGTGACGGGAGGAGCACATTTCAGAAAACGTGCTCAGCTTGACGAGAAAATGCGATTTAAGCAATAAAATTAAAAATGCACCCAAAACCTAAACCAAACGTTGCAGGCGGTTATTTCTTCATGCGCAGTGGTCAACGCGGCACTCTCTAGCTGCCAAGAGCACTTATTACCATGCGCACCCAACCAGAGTGACGGGAGGAGCACATTTCAGAAAACGTGCTCAGCTCGTCGAGAAAATGCAATTTAAGCAATAAAATTAAAAATGCACCTAAAACCTAAAACAAACGTTGCAGGTGGTTATTTCTTCATGCGCAGCAGTCAACGCGGCACTCTCTAGCTGCCAAGAGCACTTTTTACTATGCGCACCCAACCAGAGTGACGGGAGGAGCACGTTTCAGAAAACGTGCTCAGCTCGTCGAGAAAATGCGATTTAAGCAATAAAAATAAAAATGCAAGTAAAACCTAAAACAAACGTTGCACGTGGTTATTTCTTCATGCGCAGTGGTCAACGTGGCACTCTCTAGCTGCCAAGAGCACTTTTTACTATGCGCACCCAACCAGAGTGACGGGAGGAGCACATTTCAGAAAACGTGCTCAGCTCGTCGAGAAAATGCGATTTAAGCAATAAAATTAAAAATGCACCTAAAACCTAAACCAAACGTTGGGGGTGGTTATTTCTTCATGTGCAGCAGTCAACTCGGCACTCTCTAGCTGCCAAGAGCACTTTTTACTATGCGCACCCGACCAGAGTGACGGGAGGAGCACATTTCAGAAAACGTGCTCAGCTCGTCGAGAAAATGCAATTTAAGCAATAAAATTAAAAATGCACCTAAAACCTAAACCAAACGTTGCAGGTGGTTATTTCTTCATGCGCAGTGGTCAACGCGGAACTCTCTAGCTGCCAAGAGCACTTTTTACTATGCGCACCCAACCAGAGTAACGCGAGGAGCACATTTCAGAAAACATGCTCAGCTCGTCGAGAAAATGCGGTTTAAGCAATAAAATTAAAAATGCACCTAAAACCTAAACCAAACGTTGCAGATGGTCATTTCTTCATGCGCAGTGGTCAACGCGGCACTCTCTCGCTGCCAAGAGCACTTTTTACTATGCGCACCCAACCAGAGTGACGGGAGGAGCACATTTCAGAAAACGTGCTCAGCTCGTCGAGAAAATGCGATTTAAGCAATAAAATTAAAAATGCACCTAAAACCTAAACCAAACGTTGCAGGTGGTTATTTCTTCATGCGCAGTGGTCAACGCGGCACTCTCTAGCTGCCAAGAGCACTTTTTACTATGCGCACCCAACCAGAGTGACGGGAGGAGCACATTTCAGAAAACGTGCTCAGCTCGTCGAGAAAATGCGATTTAATCAATAAAATTAAAAATGCACCCAAAACCTAAACCAAACGTTGCAGATGGTCATTTTTTCATGCGCAGTGGTCAACGTGGCACTCTCTAGCTGCCAAGAGCACTTTTTACTATGCGCACCCAACCAGAGTGACGGGAGGAGCACATTTCAGAAAACGTGCTCAGCTCGTCGAGAAAATGCGATTTAAGCAATAAAATTAAAGATGCACCTAAAACCTAAACCAAACGTTGCAGGTGGATATTTCTTCATGCGCAGTGGTCAACGCGGCACTCTCTAGCTGCCAAGAGCACTTTTTACGATGCGCACCCAACCAGAGTGACGGGAGGAGCACATTTCAGAAAACGTGCTCAGCTCGTCGAGAAAATGCGATTTAAGCAATAAAATTAAAAATGCACCTAAAACCTAAACCAAACGTTGCAGGTGGTTATTTCTTCATGCGCAGTGGTCAACGCGGCACTCTCTAGCTGCCAAGTGCACTTTTTACTATGCGCACCCAACCAGAGTGACGGGAGGAGCACATTTCAGAAAACGTGCTCAGCTCGTCGAGAAAATGCGATTTAAGCAATAAAATTAAAAATGCACCTAAAAGCTAAACCAAACGTTGGGGGTGGTTATTTCTTCATGTGCAGCAGTCAACTCGGCACTCTCTAGCTGCCAAGAGCACTTTTTACTATGCGCACCCGACCAGAGTGACGGGAGGAGCACATTTCAGAAAACGTGCTCAGCTCGTCGAGAAAATGCGATTTAAGCAATAAAATTAAAAATGCACCTAAAACCTAAACCAAACGTTGCAGGTGGTTATTTCTTCATGCGCAGTGGTCAACGCGGCACTCTCTAGCTGCCAAGAGCACTTTTTACTATGCGCATCCAACAAGAGTGACGGGAGGAGCACATTTCAGAAAACGTGCTCAGCTCGTCGAGAAAATGCGATTTAAGCAAAAAAAATAAAAATGCACCTAAAACCTAAACCAAACGTTGCAGATGGTCATTTCTTCATTCGCAGTGGTCAACGCGGCAATCTCTAGCTGCCAAGAGCACTTTTTACTATGCGCACCCAACCAGAGTGACGGGAGGAGCACATTTTAGAAAACGTGCTCAGCTCGACGAGAAAATGCGATTTAAGCAATAAAATTAAAAATGCACCCAAAACCTAAACCAAACGTTGCAGGTGGTTATTTCTTCATGCGCAGTGGTCAACGCGGCACTCTCTAGCTGCCAAGAGCACTTTTTACTATGCGCACCCAACCAGAGTGACGGGAGGAGCACACTCCAGAAGACGTGCTCTGCTCGTCGAGAAAATGCGATTCAAGCAATAAAATTAAAAATGCACCTAAAACCTAAACCAAACGTTGCAGGTGGTTATTTCTTCATGCGCAATGGTCAACGCGGCACTCTCTAGCTGCCAAGAGCACTTTTTACTATGCGCACCCAACCAGAGTGACGGGAGGAGCACATTTCAGAAAACGTGCTCAGCTCGTCGAGAAAATGCGATTTAAGCAATAAAATTAAAAATGCACCTAAAACCTAAACCAAACGTTGCAGGTGGTTATTTCTTCATGCGCAGTGGCCAACGCGGCACTCTCTAGCTGCCAAGAGCACTTTTTACTATGCGCACCCAACCAGAGTGACGGGAGGAGCACATTTCAGAAAACGTGCTCAGCTCGTCGAGAAAATGCCATTTAAGCAATAAAATTAAAAATGCATCTAAAACCTAAACCAAACGTTGCAGGTGGTTATTTCTTCATGCGCAGTGGTCAACGCGGCACTCTCTAGCTGCCAAGAGCACTTTTTACTATGCGCACCCAACCAGAGTGACGGGAGGAGCACATTTCTGAAAACGTGCTCAGCTCGACGAGAAAATGCGATTTAAGCAATAAAATTAAAAATGCACCCAAAACCTAAAACAAACGTTGCACGTGGTTATTTCTTCATGCGCAGTGGTCAACGCGGCACTCTCTAGCTGCCAAGAGCACTTTTTACTATGCGCACCCAACCAGAGTGACGGGAGGAGCACATTTCAGAAAACGTGCTCAGCTCGTCGAGAAAATGCGATTTAAGCAATAAAATTAAAAATGCACCTAAAACCTAAACCAAACGTTGCGGGTGGTTATTTCTTCATGCGCAGTGGTCAACGCGGCACTCTCTAGCTGCCAAGAGCACTTTTTACTATGCGCACCCAACCAGAGTGACGGGAGGAGCACATTTCAGAAAACGTGCTCAGCTCGTCGAGAAAATGCGATTTAAGCAATAAAATTAAAAATGCACCCAAAACCTAAACCAAACGTTGCAGGTGGTTATTTCTTCATGCGCAGTGGTCAACGCGGCACTCTCTAGCTGCCAAGAGCATTTTTTACTATGCGCACCCAACCAGAGTGACGGGAGGAGCACATTTCAGAAAACGTGCTCAGCTCGTCGAGAAAATGCGATTTAAGCAATTAAATTAAAAATGCACCTAAAACCTAAAACAAACGTTGCACGTGGTTATTTCTTCATGCGCAGTGATCAACGCGGCACTCTCTAGCTGCCAAGAGCACTTTTTACTATGCGCACCCAACCAGAGTGACGGGAGGAGCACATTTCAGAAAACGTGCTCAGCTCGTCGAAAAAATGCGATTTAAGCAATAAAATTAAAAATGCACCCAAAACCTAAACCAAACGTTGCAGATGGATATTTCTTCATGCGCAGTGGTCAACGCGGCACTCTCTAGCTGCCAAGAGCACTTTTTACTATGCGCACCCAACCAGAGTGACGGGAGGAGCACATTTCAGAAAACGTGCTCAGCTCGACGAGAAAATGCGATTTAAGCAATAAAATTAAAAATGCACCCACAACCTAAAACAAACGTTGCACGTGGTTATTTCTTCATGCGCAGTGGTCAACGCGGCACTCTCTAGCTGCCAAGAGCACTTTTTACTATGCGCACCCAACCAGAGTGACGGGAGGAGCACATTTCAGAAAACGTGCTCAGCTCGTCGAGAAAATGCGATTTAAGCAATAAAATTAAAAATGCACCCAAAACCTAAACCAAACGTTGCAGATGGTCATTTCTTCATGCGCAGTGGTCAACGCGGCACTCTCTAGCTGCCAAGAGCACTTTTTACTATGCGCACCCAACCAGAGTGACGGGAGGAGCACATTTCAGAAAACGTGCTCAGCTCGTCCAGAAAATGCGATTTAAGCAATAAAATTAAAAATGCACCTAAAACCTAAACCAAACGTTGGGGGTGGTTATTTCTTCATGTGCAGCAGTCAACGCGGCACTCTCTAGCTGCCAAGAGCACCTTTTACTATGCACACCCAACCAGAGTGACGGGAGGAGCACATTTCAGAAAACGTGCTCAGCTCGACGAGAAAATGCGATTTAAGCAATAAAATTAAAAATGCACCCACAACCTAAAACAAACGTTGCACGTGGTTATTTCTTCATGCGCAGTGGTCAACGCGGCACTCTCTAGCTGCCAAGAGCACTTTTTACTATGCGCACCCAACCAGAGTGACGGGAGGAGCACATTTCAGAAAACGTGCTCAGCTCGTCGAGAAAATGCGATTTAAGCAATAAAATTAAAAATGCACCTAAAACCTAAAAAAAACGCTGCAGATGGTCATTTCTTCATGCGCAGTGGTCAACGCGGCACTCTCTAGCTGCCAAGAGCACTTTTTACTATGCGCACCCGACCAGAGTGACGGGAGGAGCACATTTCAGAAAACGTGCTCAGCTCGTCGAGAAAATGCGATTTAAGCAATCAAATCAAAAATGCACCTAAAACCTAAACCAAACGTTGCAGGTGGTTATTTTTTCATGTGCAGTGGTCAACGCGGCACTCTCTAGCTGCCAAGAGCACTTTTTACTATGCGCACCCAACCAGAGTGACGGGAGGAGCACATTTCAGAAAACGTGCTCAGCTCGTCGAGAAAATGCGATTTAAGCAATAAAATTAAAAATGCACCTAAAACCTAAAAAAAAACGTTGCAGATGGTCATTTCTTCATGCGCAGTGGTAAACCCGGCACTCTCTAGCTGCCAAGAGCACTTTTTACTATGCGCACCCAACCAGAGTGACGGGAGGAGCACATTTCAGAAAACGTGCTCAGCTCGTCGAGAAAATGCGATTTAAGCAATAAAATTAAAAATGCACCTAAAAGCTAAACCAAACGTTGGGGGTGGTTATTTCTTCATGTGCAGCAGTCAACTCGGCACTCTCTAGCTGCCAAGAGCACTTTTTACTATGCGCACCCGACCAGAGTGACGGGAGGAGCACATTTCAGAAAACGTGCTCAGCTCGTCGAGAAAATGCAATTTAATCAATAAAATTAAAAATGCACCTAAAACCTAAACCAAACGTTGCAGGTGGTTATTTCTTCATGCGCAGTGGTCAACGCGGCACTCTCTAGCTGCCAAGAGCACTTTTTACTATGCGCACCCAACCAGAGTGACGGGAGGAGCACATTTCAGAAAACGTGCTCAGCTCGTCGAGAAAATGCGATTAAAGCAATAAAATTAAAAATGCACCTAAAACCTAAACCAAACGTTGCAGATGGTCATTTCTTCATGCGCAGTGGTCAACGCGGAACTCTCTAGCTGCCAAGAGCACTTTTTACTATGCGCACCCAACCAGAGTAACGCGAGGAGCACATTTCAGAAAACATGCTCAGCTCGTCGAGAAAATGCGATTTAAGCAATAAAATTAAAAATGCACCTAAAACCTAAACCAAACGTTGCAGATGGTCATTTCTTCATGCGCAGTGGTCAACGCAGCACTCTCTAGCTGCCAAGAGGACTTTTTACTATGCGCACCCAACCAGAGTGACGGGAGGAGCACATTTCAGAAAACGTGCTCAGCTGGTCCAGAAAATGCGATTTAAGCAATAAAATTAAAAATGCACCCAAAACCTAAACCAAACGTTGCAGGTGGTTATTTCTTCATGCGCAGTGGTCAACGCGGCACTCTCTAGCTGCCAAGAGCACTTTTTACTATGCGCACCCAACCAAAGTGACGGGAGGAGCACATTTCAGAAAACGTGCTCAGCTCGTCGAGAAAATGCGATTTAAGCAATCAAATTAAAAATGCACCTAAAACCTAAAACAAACGTTGCACGTGGTTATTTCTTCATGCGCAGTGGTCAACGCGGCACTCTATAGCTGCCAAGAGCACTTTTTACTATGCGCACCCAACCAGAGTGACGGGAGGAGCACATTTCAGAAAACGTGCTCAGCTCGTCGAGAAAATGCGATTTAAGCAATAAAACTAAAAATGCACCTAAAACCTAAACCAAACGTTGCAGATGGTCATTTCTTCATGCGCAGTGGTCAACGCGGCACTCTCTGGCTGCCAAGAGCGCTTTTTACTATGCGCACCCAACCAGAGTGACGGGAGGAGCACATTTCAGAAAACGTGCTCAGCTCGTCGAGAAAATGCGATTTAAGCAATACAATTAAAAATGCACATAAAACCTAAACCAAACGTTGCAGGTGGTTATTTCTTCATGCGCAGTGGTCAACGCGGCACTCTCTAGCTGCCAAGAGCAGTTTTTATTATGCGCACCCAACCAGAGTGACGGGAGGAGCACATTTCAGAAAACGTGCTCAGCTCGTCGAGAAAATGTGATTTAAGCAATAAAATTAAAAATGCACCTAAAACCTAAACCAAACGTTGCGGGTGGTTATTTCTTCATGCGCAGTGGTCAACGCGGCACTCTCTAGCTGCCAAGAGCACTTTTTACTATGCGCACCCAACCAGAGTGACGGGAGGAGCACATTTCAGAAAACGTGCTCAGCTCGTCGAGAAAATGCGATTTAAGCAATAAAATTAAAAATGCACTCAAAACCTAAACCAAACGTTGGAGATGGTCATTTCTTCATGCGCAGCAGTCAACGCGGCACTCTCTAGCTGCCAAGAGCACTTTTTACTATGCGCACCCAACCAGAGTGACGGGAGGAGCACATTTCAGAAAACGTGCTCAGCTCGTCGAGAAAATGCGATTTAAGCAATCAAATTATAAATGCACCTAAAACCTAAAACAAACGTTGCACGTGGTTATTTCTTTATGCGCAGTGGTCAACGCGGCACTCTCTAGCTGCCAAGAGCACTTTTTACTATGCGCACCCGACCAGAGTGACGGGAGGAGCACATTTCAGAAAACGTCCTCAGCTCGACGAGAAAATGCGAGTCAAGCAATAAAATTAAAAATGCACCCAAAACCTAAACCAAACGTTGCAGGTGGTTATTTCTTCATGCGCATTGGTCAACGCGGCACTCTATAGCTGCCAAGAGCACTTTTTACTATGCGCACCCAACCAGAGTGACGGGAGGAGCACATTTCAGAAAACGTGCTCAGCTCGTCAAGAAAATGCGATTTAAGCAATTAAATTAAAAATGCACCTAAAACCTAAACCAAACGTTGCAGGTGGTTATTTCTTCATGCGCAATGGTCAATGCGGCACTCTCTAGCTGCCAAGAGCACTTTTTACTATGCGCACCCAACCAGAGTGACGGGAGGAGCACATTTCAGAAAACGTGCTCAGCTCGTCGAGAAAATGCGATTTAAGCAATAAAACTAAAAATGCACCTAAAACCTAAACCAAACGTTGCAGATGGTCATTTCTTCATGCGCAGTGGTCAACGCGGCACTCTCTAGCTGCCAAGAGCACTTTTTACTATATGCACCCAACCAGAGTGACGGGAGGAGCATATTTAAGAAAACGTGCTCAGCTCGTCGAGAAAATGCGATTTAAGCAATAAAATTAAAAATGCACCTAAAACCTTAACCAAACGCTGCAGATGGTTTTTTCTTCATGCGCAGTGGTCAACGCGGCACTCTCTAGCTGCCAAGAGCACTTTTTACTATGCGCACCCAACCAGAGTGACGGGAGGAGCACATTTCAGAAAACGTGCTCAGCTCGTCGAGAAAATGCGATTTAAGCAATAAAATTAAAAATGCACCCAAAACCTAAACCAAACGTTGCAGATGGTCATTTCTTCATGCGCAGTGGTCAACGCGGCACTCTCTAGCTGCCAAGAGCACTTTTTACTATGCGCACCCAACCAGAGTGACGGGAGGAGCACATTTCAGAAAACGTGCTCAGCTCGACGAGAAAATGCGATTTAAGCAATAAAATTAAAAATGCACCCAAAACCTAAACCAAACGTTGCAGGTGGTTATTTCTTCATGCGCAGTGGTCAACGCGGCACTCTCTAGCTGCCAAGAGCACGTTTTACTATGCGCACCCAACCAGAGTGACGGGAGGAGCACATTTCAGAAAACGTGCTCAGCTCGTCGAGAAAATGCGATTTAAGCAATAAAATTAAAAATGCACCCAAAACCTAAACCAAACGTTGCAGATGGTCATTTCTTCATGCGCAGTGGTAAACGCGGCACTCTCTAGCTGCCACGAGCACTTTTTACTATGCGCACCCAACCAGAGTGACGGGAGGAGCACATTTCAGAAAACGTGCTCAGCTCGACGAGAAAATGCGATTTAAGCAATAAAATTAAAAATGCACCCAAAACCTAAACCAAACGTTGCAGATGGTCATTTCTTCATGCGCAGTGGTCAACGCGGCACTCTCTAGCTGCCAAGAGCACTTTTTACTATGCACACCCAACCAGAGTGACGGGAGGAGCACATTTCTGAAAACGTGCTCAGCTCGTCGAGAAAATGCGATTTAAGCAATAAAATTAAAAATGCACCTAAAACCTAAACCAAACGTTGCAGGTGGTTATTTCTTCATGCGCAATGGTCAACGCGGCACTCTCTAGCTGCCAAGAGCACTTTTTACTATGCGCACCCAACCAGAGTGACGGGAGGACCACATTTCAGAAAACCTGCTCAGCTCGTCGAGAAAATGCGATTTAAGCAATAAAATTAAAAATGCACCTAAAACCTAAACCAAACGTTGCAGGTGGTTATTTCTTCATGCGCAGTGGTCAACGGGGCATTCTCTAGCTGCCAAGAGCACTTTTTACTATCCGCACCCAACCAGAGTGACGGGAGGAGCATATTTTAGAAAACGTGCTCAGCTCGTCGAGAAAATGCGATTTAAGCAATAAAATTAAAAATGCACCTAAAACCTAAACCAAACGTTGCAGGTGGTTATTTCTTCATGCGCAGCGGTCAACGCGGCACTATCTAGCTGCCAAGAGCACTTTTTACTATGCGCACCCAACCAGAGTGACGGGAGGAGCACATTTCAGAAAACGTGCTCAGCTCGTCGAGAAAATGCGATTTGAGCAATAAAATTAAAAATGCACCTAAAACCTAAACTAAACGTTGCAGGTGGTTATTTCTTCATGCGCAGTGGTCAACGCGGCACTCTCTAGCTGCCAAGAGCACTTTTTACTATGCGCACCCAACCAGAGTGACGGGAGGAGCACATTTCAGAAAACGTGCTCAGCTCGTCGAGAAAATTCGATTTAAGCAATAAAATTAAAAATGCACCTAAAACCTAAACCAAACGTTGGGGGTGGTTATTTCTTCATGTGCAGCAGTCAACGCGTCACTCTATAGCTGCCAAGAGCACTTTTTACTATGCGCACCCGACCAGAGTGACGGGAGGAGCACATTTCAGAAAACGTGCTCAGCTCGACGAGAAAATGCGATTTAAGCAATAAAATTAAAAATGCACCCACAACCTAAACCAAACGTTGCAGGCGGTTATTTCTTCATGCGCAGTGGTCAACGCGGCGCTCTCTAGCTGCCAAGAGCACTTTTTACTATGCGCACCCAACCAGAGTGACGGGAGGAGCACATTTCAGAAAACGTGCTCAGCTCGTCGAGAAAATGCGATTTAAGCAATAAAATTAAAAATGCACCTAAAACCTAAACCAAACGTTGCAGGTGGTTATTTCTTCATGCGCAGCAGTCAACGCGGCACTCTCTAGCTGCCAAGAGCACTTTTTACTATGCGCACCCAACCAGAGTGACGGGAGGAGCACATTTCAGAAAACGTGCTCAGCTCGTCGAGAAAATGCGATTTAATCAATCAAATTATAAATGCACCTAAAACCTAAAACAAACGTTGCACGTGGTTATTTCTTCATGCGCAGTGGTCAACGCGGCACTCTCTAGCTGCCAAGAGCACTTTTTACTATGCGCACCCGACCAGAGTGACGGGAGGAGCACATTTCAGAAAACGTCCTCAGCTCGACGAGAAAATGCAAGTCAAGCAATAAAATTAAAAATGCACCCAAAACCTAAACCAAACGTTGCAGGTGGTTATTTCTTCATGCGCAGTGGTCAACGCGGCACTCTATAGCTGCCAAGAGCACTTTTTACTATGCGCACCCAACCAGAGTGACGGGAGGAGCACATTTCAGAAAACGTGCTCAGCTCGTCAAGAAAATGCGATTTAAGCAATAAAATTAAAAATGCACCTAAAACCTAAACCAAACGTTGCAGGTGGTTATTTCTTCATGCGCAATGGTCAATGCGGCACTCTCTAGCTGCCAAGAGCACTTTTTACTATGCGCACCCAACCAGAGTGACGGGAGGAGCACATTTCAGAAAACGTGCTCAGCTCGTCGAGAAAATGCGATTTAAACAATAAAATTAAAAATGCACCCAAAACCTAAACCAAACGTTGCAGGTGGTTATTTCTTCATGCGCAGTGGTCAACGCGGCACTCTCTAGCTGCCAAGAGCACTTTTTACTATGCGCACCCAACCAGAGTGACGGGAGGAGCACATTTCAGAAAACGTGCTCAGCTCGTCGAGAAAATGCGATTTAAGCAATAAAATTAAAAATGCACCCAAAACCTAAACCAAACGTTGCAGATGGTCATTTCTTCATGCGCAGTGGTAAACGCGGCACTCTCTAGCTGCCACGAGCACTTTTTACTATGCGCACCCAACCAGAGTGACGGGAGGAGCACATTTCAGAAAACGTGCTAAGCTCGACGAGAAAATGCGATTTAAGCAATAAAATTAAAAATGCACCCAAAACCTAAACCAAACGTTGCAGATGGTCATTTCTTCATGCGCAGTGGTCAACGCGGCACTCTCTAGCTGCCAAGAGCACTTTTTACTATGCACACCCAACCAGAGTGACGGGAGGAGCACATTTCTGAAAACGTGCTCAGCTCGTCGAGAAAATGCGATTTAAGCAATACAATTAAAAATGCACCTAAAACCTAAACCAAACGTTGCAGGTGGTTATTTCTTCATGCGCAATGGTCAACGCGGCACTCTCTAGCTGCCAAGAGCACTTTTTACTATGCGCACCCAACCAGAGTGACGGGAGGAGCACATTTCAGAAAACGTGCTCAGCTCGTCGAGAAAATGCGATTTAAGCAATAAAATTAAAAATGCACCTAAAACCTAAACCAAACGTTGCAGGTGGTTATTTCTTCATGCGCAATGGTCAACGCGGCACTCTCTAGCTGCCAAGAGCACTTTTTACTATGCGCACCCAACCAGAGTGACGGGAGGAGCACATTTCAGAAAACGTGCTCAGCTCGTCGAGAAAATGCGATTTAAGCAATAAAATTAAAAATGCACCTAAAACCTAAACCAAACGTTGCAGGTGGTTATTTCTTCATGCGCAGTGGTCAACGGGGCATTCTCTAGCTGCCAAGAGCACTTTTTACTATGCGCACCCAACCAGCGTGACGGGAGGAGCATATTTCAGAAAACGTGCTCAGCTCGTCGAGAAAATGCGATTTAAGCAATAAAATTAAAAATGCACCTAAAACCTAAACCAAACGTTGGAGGTGGTTATTTCTTCATGCGCAGCGGTCAACGCGGCACTATCTAGCTGCCAAGAGCACTTTTTACTATGCGCACCCAACCAGAGTGACGGGAGGAACACATTTCAGAAAACGTGCTCAGGTCGTCGAGAAAATGCGATTTGAGCAATAAAATTAAAAATGCACCTAAAACCTAAACTAAACGTTGCAGGTGGTTATTTCTTCATGCGCAGTGGTCAACGCGGCACTCTCTAGCTGCCAAGAGCACTTTTTACTATGCGCACCCAACCAGAGTGACGGGAGGAGCACATTTCAGAAAACGTGCTCAGCTCGTCGAGAAAATTCGATTTAAGCAATAAAATTAAAAATGCACCTAAACCCTAAACCAAACGTTGCAGGTGGTTATTTCTTTATGCGCAGTGGTCAACGCAGCACTCTCTAGCTGCCAAGAGCACTTTTTACTATGGGCACCCAACCAGAGTGACGGGAGGAGCACATTTTAGAAAACGTGCTCAGCTCGTCGAGAAAATGCGATTTAAGCAATAAAATTAAAAATGCACCTAAAACCTAAACCAAACGTTGCAGGTGGTTATTTCTTCATGCGCAGTGGTCAACGCGGCACTCTCTAGCTGCCAAGAGCACTTTTTACTATGCGCACCCAACCAGAGTGACGGGAGGAGCACGTTTCAGAAAACGTGCTCAGCTCGTCGAGAAAATGCGATTTAAGCAATAAAATTAAAAATGCACCTAAAACCTAAACCAAACGTTGCAGGTGGTTATTTCTTCATGCGCAGCGGTCAACGCGGCACTATCTAGCTGCCAAGAGCACTTTTTACTATGCGCACCCAACCAGAGTGACGGGAGGAGCACATTTCAGAAAACGTGCTCAGCTCGTCGAGAAAATGCGATTTGAGCAATAAAATTAAAAATGCACCTAAAACCTAAACCAAACGTTGCAGGTGGTTATTTCTTCATGCGCAGTGGTCAACGCGGCACTCTCTAGCTGCCAAGAGCACTTTTTACTATGCGCACCCAACCAGAGTGACGGGAGGAGCACATTTCAGAAAACGTGCTCAGCTCGTCGAGAAAATGCGATTTAAGCAATAAAATTAAGAATGCACCTAAAACCTAAACCAAACGTTGCAGGTGGTTATTTCTTCATGCGCAGTGGTCAACGCGGCACTCTCTAGCTGCCAAGAGCACTTTTTACTATGCGCACCCAACCAGAGTGACGGGAGGAGCACATTTCAGAAAACGTGCTCAGCTCGTCGAGAAAATGCGATTTAAGCAATAAAATTAAAAATGCACCCAAAACCTAAATCAAACGTTGCAGATGGTCATTTCTTCATGCGCAGTGGTCAACGCGGCACTCTCTAGCTGCCAAGAGCACTTTTTACTATGCACACCCAACCAGAGTGACGGGAGGAACACATTTCAGAAAACGTGCTCAGCTCGTCGAGAAAATGCGATTTAAGCAATAAAATTAAAAATGCACCCAAAACCTAAACCAAACGTTGCAGGTGGTTATTTCTTCATGCGCAGTGTTTAACGCGGCACTCTCTAGCTGCCAAGAGCACTTTTTACTATGCGCACCCAACCAGAGTGACGGGAGGAGCACATTTCAGAAAACGTGCTCAGCTCGTCGAGAAAATGCGATTAAAGCAATAAAATTAAAAATGCACCCAAAACCTAAATCAAACGTTGCATGTGGTTATTTCTTCATGCGCAGTGGTCAACGCGGCACTCTCTAGCTGCCAAGAGCACTTATTACTATGCGCACCCAACCAGAGTGACGGGAGGAGCACATTTCAGAAAACGTGCTCAGCTCGTCGAGAAAATGCGATTTAAGCAATAAAATTAAAAATGCACCTAAAACCTAAACCAAACGTTGCAGGCGGTTATTTCTTCATGCGCAGTGGTCAACGCGGCACTCTCTAGCTGCCAAGAGCACTTTTTACTATGCGCACCCAACCAGAGTGACGGGAGGAGCACATTTCAGAAAACGTGCTCAGCTCGACGAGAAAATGCGATTCAAGCAATAAAATTAAAAATGCACCCAAAACCTAAACCAAACGTTGCAGGTGGTTATTTCTTCATGCGCAGTGGTCAACGCGGCACTCTCTAGCTGCCAAGAGCACTTTTTACTATGCGCACCCGACCAGAGTGACGGGAGGAGCACATTTCAGAAAACGTGCTCAGCTCGTCGAGAAAATGCGATTAAAGCAATAAAATTAAAAATGCACCTAAAACCTAAACCAAACGTTGCAGATGGTCATTTCTTCATGCGCAGTGGTCAACGCGGCACTCTCTAGCTGCCAAGAGCACTTTTTACTATGCGCACCCAACCAGAGTGACGAGAGGAGCACATTTCAGAAAACGTGCTCAGCTCGTCGAGAAAATGCGATTTAAGCAATAAAATTAAAAATGCACCTAAAACCTAAACCAAACGTTGCAGGTGGTTATTTCTTCATGCGCAGTGGTCAACGCGGCACTCTCTAGCTGCCAAGAGCACTTTTTACTATGCGCACCCAACCAGAGTGACGGGAGGAGCACATTTCAGAAAACGTGCTCAGCTCGTCGAGAAAATGCGATTTAAGCAATAAAATTAAAAATGCACCCAAAACCTAAACCAAACGTTGCAGATGGTCATTTCTTCATGCGCAGTGGTCAACGCGGCACTCTCTAGCTGCCAAGAGCACTTTTTACTATGCGCACCCAACCAGAGTGACGGGAGGAGCACATTTCAGAAAACGTGCTCAGCTCGTCGAGAAAATGCGATTTAAGCAATAAAATCAAAAATGCACCTAAAACCTAAACCAAACGTTGCAGATGGTCATTTCTTCATGCGCAGTGGTCAACGCGGCACTCTCTAGCTGCCAAGAGCACTTTTTACTATGCGCACCCAACCAGAGTGACGGGAGGAGCACATTTCAGAAAACGTGCTCAGCTCGACGAGAAAATGCGATTTAAGCAATAAAATTAAAAATGCACCCAAAACCTAAACCAAACGTTGCAGGCGGTTATTTCTTCATGCGCAGTGGTCAACGCGGCGCTCTCTAGCTGCCAAGAGCACTTTTTACTATGCGCACCCAACCAGAGTGACGGGAGGAGCACATTTCAGAAAACGTGCTCAGCTCGTCCAGAAAATGCGATTTAAGCAATAAAATTAAAAATGCACCCAAAACCTAAACCAAACGTTGCAGATGGTCATTTCTTCATGCGCAGTGGTCAACGCGGCACTCTCTAGCTGCCAAGAGCACTTTTTACTATGCGCACCCAACCAGAGTGACGGGAGGAGCACATTTCAGAAAACGTGCTCAGCTCGACGAGAAAATGCGATTTAAGCAATAAAATTAAAAATGCACCCAAAACCTAAACCAAACGTTGCAGATGGTCATTTCTTCATGCGCAGTGGTCAACGCGGCACTCTCTAGCTGCCAAGAGCACTTTTTACTATGCGCACCCAACCAGAGTGACGGGAGGAGCACATTTCAGAAAACGTGCTCAGCTCGACGAGAAAATGCGATTCAAGCAATAAAATTAAAAATGCACCCAAAACCTAAACCAAACGTTGCAGGTGGTTATTTCTTCATGCGCAGTGGTCAACGCGGCACTCTCTAGCTGCCAAGAGCACTTTTTACTATGCGCACCCGACCAGAGTGACGGGAGGAGCACATTTCAGAAAACGTGCTCAGCTCGTCGAGAAAATGCGATTAAAGCAATAAAATTAAAAATGCACCTAAAACCTAAACCAAACGTTGCAGATGGTCATTTCTTCATGCGCAGTGGTCAACGCGGCACTCTCTAGCTGCCAAGAGCACTTTTTACTATGCGCACCCAACCAGAGTGACGAGAGGAGCACATTTCAGAAAACGTGCTCAGCTCGTCGAGAAAATGCGATTTAAGCAATAAAATTAAAAATGCACCTAAAACCTAAACCAAACGTTGCAGGTGGTTATTTCTTCATGCGCAGTGGTCAACGCGGCACTCTCTAGCTGCCAAGAGCACTTTTTACTATGCGCACCCAACCAGAGTGACGGGAGGAGCACATTTCAGAAAACGTGCTCAGCTCGTCGAGAAAATGCGATTTAAGCAATAAAATTAAAAATGCACCCAAAACCTAAACCAAACGTTGCAGATGGTCATTTCTTCATGCGCAGTGGTCAACGCGGCACTCTCTAGCTGCCAAGAGCACTTTTTACTATGCGCACCCAACCAGAGTGACGGGAGGAGCACATTTCAGAAAACGTGCTCAGCTCGTCGAGAAAATGCGATTTAAGCAATAAAATCAAAAATGCACCTAAAACCTAAACCAAACGTTGCAGATGGTCATTTCTTCATGCGCAGTGGTCAACGCGGCACTCTCTAGCTGCCAAGAGCACTTTTTACTATGCGCACCCAACCAGAGTGACGGGAGGAGCACATTTCAGAAAACGTGCTCAGCTCGACGAGAAAATGCGATTTAAGCAATAAAATTAAAAATGCACCCAAAACCTAAACCAAACGTTGCAGGCGGTTATTTCTTCATGCGCAGTGGTCAACGCGGCGCTCTCTAGCTGCCAAGAGCACTTTTTACTATGCGCACCCAACCAGAGTGACGGGAGGAGCACATTTCAGAAAACGTGCTCAGCTCGTCCAGAAAATGCGATTTAAGCAATAAAATTAAAAATGCACCCAAAACCTAAACCAAACGTTGCAGATGGTCATTTCTTCATGCGCAGTGGTCAACGCGGCACTCTCTAGCTGCCAAGAGCACTTTTTACTATGCGCACCCAACCAGAGTGACGGGAGGAGCACATTTCAGAAAACGTGCTCAGCTCGACGAGAAAATGCGATTTAAGCAATAAAATTAAAAATGCACCCAAAACCTAAACCAAACGTTGCAGATGGTCATTTCTTCATGCGCAGTGGTCAACGCGGCACTCTCTAGCTGCCAAGAGCACTTTTTACTATGCGCACCCAACCAGAGTGACGGGAGGAGCACATTTCAGAAAACGTGCTCAGCTCGACGAGAAAATGCGATTTAAGCAATAAAATTAAAAATGCACCCAAAACCTAAACCAAACGTTGCAGGCGGTTATTTCTTCATGCGCAGTGGTCAACGCGGCGCTCTCTAGCTGCCAAGAGCACTTTTTACTATGCGCACCCAACCAGAGTGACGGGAGGAGCACATTTCAGAAAACGTGCTCAGCTCGTCGAGAAAATGCGATTTAAGCAATAAAATTAAAAATGCACCTAAAACCTAAACCAAAAGTTGCAGGTGGTTATTTCTTCATGCGCAGCAGTCAACGCGGCACTCTCTAGCTGCCAAGAGCGCTTTTTACTATGCGCACCCAACCAGAGTGACGGGAGGAGCACATTTCAGAAAACGTGCTCAGCTCGTCGAGAAAATGCGATTTAAGCAATCAAATTATAAATGCACCTAAAACCTAAAACAAACGTTGCACGTGGTTATTTCTTCATGCGCAGTGGTCAACGCGGCACTCTCTAGCTGCCAAGAGCACTTTTTACTATGCGCACCCGACCAGAGTGACGGGAGGAGCACATTTCAGAAAACGTCCTCAGCTCGACGAGAAAATGCGAGTCAAGCAATAAAATTAAAAATGCACCCAAAACCTAAACCAAACGTTGCAGGTGGTTATTTCTTCATGCGCAGTGGTCAACGCGGCACTCTATAGCTGCCAAGAGCACTTTTTACTATGCGCACCCAACCAGAGTGACGGGAGGAGCACATTTCAGAAAACGTGCTCAGCTCGTCAAGAAAATGCGATTTAAGCAATAAAATTAAAAATGCACCTAAAACCTAAACCAAACGTTGCAGGTGGTTATTTCTTCATGCGCAATAGTCAATGCGGCACTCTCTAGCTGCCAAGAGCACTTTTTACTATGCGCACCCAACCAGAGTGACGGGAGGAGCACATTTCAGAAAACGTGCTCAGCTCGTCGAGAAAATGCGATTTAAGCAATAAAACTAAAAATGCACCTAAAACCTAAACCAAACGTTGCAGATGGTCATTTCTTCATGCGCAGTGGTCAACGTGGCACTCTCTGGCTGCCAAGAGCACTTTTTACTATGCGCACCCAACCAGAGTGACGGGAGGAGCACATTTCAGAAAACGTGCTCAGCTCGTCGAGAAAATGCGATTTAAGCAATACAATTAAAAATGCACATAAAACCTAAACCAAACGTTGCAGGTGGTTATTTCTTCATGCGCAGTGGTCAACGCGGCACTCTCTAGCTGCCAAGAGCAGTTTTTACTATGCGCACCCAACCAGAGTGACGGGAGGAGCACATTTCAGAAAACGTGCTCAGCTCGTCGAGAAAATGCGATTTAAGCAATAAAATTAAAAATGCACCCAAAACCTAAACCAAACGTTGCAGATGGTCATTTCTTCATGCGCAGTGGTCAACGCAGCACTCTCTAGCTGCCAAGAGCACTTTTTACTATGCGCACCCAACCAGAGTGACGGGAGGAGCACATTTCAGAAAACGTGCTCAGCTCGTCGAGAAAATGCGATTTAAGCAATAAAATTAAAAATGCACCTAAAACCTAAACCAAACGTTGCAGATGGTCATTTCTTCATGCGCAGTGGTCAACGCGGCACTCTCTAGCTGCCAAGAGCACTTTTTACTATGCGCACCCAACCAGAGTGACGGGAGGAGCACATTTCAGAAAACGTGCTCAGCTCGTCCAGAAAATGCAATTTAAGCAATAAAATTAAAAATGCACCCAAAACCTAAACCAAACGTTGCAGATGGTCATTTCTTCATGCACAGTGGTCAACGCGGCACTCTCTAGCTGCCAAGAGCACTTTTTACTATGCGCACCCAACCAGAGTGACGGGAGGAGCACATTTCAGAAAACGTGCTCAGCTCGTCGAGAAAATGCGATTTAAGCAATAAAATTAAAAATGCAACTAAAACCTAAACCAAACGTTGCAGGTGGTTATTTCTTCATGCGCAGTGGTCAACGCGGCACTCTCTAGCTGCCAAGAGCACTTTTTACTATGCGCACCCAACCAGAGTGACGGGAGGAGCACATTTCAGAAAACGTGCTCGGCTCGTCGAGAAAATGCGATTTAAGCAATAAAATTAAAAATGCACCCAAAACCTAAACCAAACGTTGCAGATGGTCATTTCTTCATGCGCAGTGGTCAACGCGGCACTCTCTAGCTGCCAAGAGCACTTTTTACTATGCGCACCCAACCAGAGTGACGGGAGGAGCACATTTCAGAAAACATGCTCAGCTCGTCGAGAAAATGCGATTTAAGCAATAAAATTAAAAATGCACCTAAAACCTAAACCAAACGTTGCAGATGGTCATTTCTTCATGCGCAGTGGTCAACGCGGCACTCTCTAGCTGCCAAGAGCACTTTTTACTATGCGCACCCAACCAGAGTGACGGGAGGAGCACATTTCAGAAAACGTGCTCAGCTCGTCGAGAAAATGCGATTTAAGCAATAAAATTAAAAATGCACCTAAAACCTAAACGAAACGTTGCATGTGGTTATTTCTTCATGCGCAGTGGTCAACGCGGCACTCTCTAGCTGCCAAGTGCACTTTTTACTATGCGCACCCAACCAGAGTGACGGGAGGAGCACATTTCAGAAAACGTGCTCAGCTCGTCGAGAAAATGCGATTTAAGCAATAAAATTAAAAATGCACCCAAAACCTAAACCAAACGTTGCAGATGGTCATTTCTTCATGCGCAGTGGTCAACGCGGCACTCTCTAGCTGCCACGAGCACTTTTTACTATGCGCACCCAACCAGAGTGACGGGAGGAGCACATTTCAGAAAACGTGCTCAGCTCGACGAGAAAATCCGATTTAAGCAATAAAATTAAAAATGCACCCAAAACCTAAAAGAAACGTTGCAGGCGGTTATTTCTTCATGCGCAGTGGTCAACGCGGCACTCTCTAGCTGCCAAGAGCACTTTTTACTATGCGCACCCAACCAGAGTGACGGGAGGAGCACATTTCAGAAAACGTGCTCAGCTCGTCGAGAAAATGCGATTTAAGCAATAAAATTAAAAATGCACCTAAAACCTAAACCAAACGTTGCAGATGGTCATTTCTTCATGCGCAGTGGTAAACGCGGCACTCTCTAGCTGCCAAGAGCACTTTTTACTATGCGCACCCGACCAGAGTGACGGGAGGAGCACATTTCAGAAAACGTGCTCAGCTCGTCGAGAAAATGCAATTTAAGCAATAAAATTAAAAATGCACCTAAAACCTAAACCAAACGTTGCAGGTGGTTATTTCTTCATGCGCAGTGGTCAACGCGGCACTCTCTAGCTGCCAAGAGCACTTTTTACTATGCGCACCCAACCAGAGTGACGGGAGGAGCACATTTCAGAAAACGTGCTCAGCTCGTCGAGAAAATGCAATTTAAGCAATAAAATTAAAAATGCACCTAAAACCTAAACCAAACGCTGCAGATGGTCATTTCTTCATGCGCAGTGGTCAACGCGGCACTCTCTAGCTGCCAAGAGCACTTTTTACTATGCGCACCCAACCAGAGTGACGGGAGGAGCACATTTCAGAAAACGTGCTCAGCTCGTCGAGAAAATGCGATTTAAGCAATAAAATTAAAAATGCACCCAAAACCTAAACCAAACGTTGCAGATGGTCATTTCTTCATGCGCAGTGGTAAACGCGGCACTCTCTAGCTGCCACGAGCACTTTTTACTATGCGCACCCAACCAGAGTGACGGGAGGAGCACATTTCAGAAAACGTGCTAAGCTCGACGAGAAAATGCGATTTAAGCAATAAAATTAAAAATGCACCCAAAACCTAAACCAAACGTTGCAGATGGTCATTTCTTCATGCGCAGTGGTCAACGCGGCACTCTCTAGCTGCCAAGAGCACTTTTTACTATGCACACCCAACCAGAGTGACGGGAGGAGCACATTTCTGAAAACGTGCTCAGCTCGTCGAGAAAATGCGATTTAAGCAATACAATTAAAAATGCACCTAAAACCTAAACCAAACGTTGCAGGTGGTTATTTCTTCATGCGCAGCGGTCAACGCGGCACTATCTAGCTGCCAAGAGCACTTTTTACTATGCGCACCCAACCAGAGTGACGGGAGGAGCACATTTCAGAAAACGTGCTCAGGTCGTCGAGAAAATGCGATTTGAGCAATAAAATTAAAAATGCACCTAAAACCTAAACTAAACGTTGCAGGTGGTTATTTCTTCATGCGCAGTGGTCAACGCGGCACTCTCTAGCTGCCAAGAGCACTTTTTACTATGCGCACCCAACCAGAGTGACGGGAGGAGCACATTTCAGAAAACGTGCTCAGCTCGTCGAGAAAATTCGATTTAAGCAATAAAATTAAAAATGCACCTAAACCCTAAACCAAACGTTGCAGGTGGTTATTTCTTTATGCGCAGTGGTCAACGCAGCACTCTCTAGCTGCCAAGAGCACTTTTTACTATGGGCACCCAACCAGAGTGACGGGAGGAGCACATTTTAGAAAACGTGCTCAGCTCGTCGAGAAAATGCGATTTAAGCAATAAAATTAAAAATGCACCTAAAACCTAAACCAAACGTTGCAGGTGGTTATTTCTTCATGCGCAGTGGTCAACGCGGCACTCTCTAGCTGCCAAGAGCACTTTTTACTATGCGCACCCAACCAGAGTGACGGGAGGAGCACGTTTCAGAAAACGTGCTCAGCTCGTCGAGAAAATGCGATTTAAGCAATAAAATTAAAAATGCACCTAAAACCTAAACCAAACGTTGCAGGTGGTTATTTCTTCATGCGCAGCGGTCAACGCGGCACTATCTAGCTGCCAAGAGCACTTTTTACTATGCGCACCCAACCAGAGTGACGGGAGGAGCACATTTCAGAAAACGTGCTCAGCTCGTCGAGAAAATGCGATTTGAGCAATAAAATTAAAAATGCACCTAAAACCTAAACCAAACGTTGCAGGTGGTTATTTCTTCATGCGCAGTGGTCAACGCGGCACTCTCTAGCTGCCAAGAGCACTTTTTACTATGCGCACCCAACCAGAGTGACGGGAGGAGCACATTTCAGAAAACGTGCTCAGCTCGTCGAGAAAATGCGATTTAAGCAATAAAATTAAGAATGCACCTAAAACCTAAACCAAACGTTGCAGGTGGTTATTTCTTCATGCGCAGTGGTCAACGCGGCACTCTCTAGCTGCCAAGAGCACTTTTTACTATGCGCACCCAACCAGAGTGACGGGAGGAGCACATTTCAGAAAACGTGCTCAGCTCGTCGAGAAAATGCGATTTAAGCAATAAAATTAAAAATGCACCCAAAACCTAAATCAAACGTTGCAGATGGTCATTTCTTCATGCGCAGTGGTCAACGCGGCACTCTCTAGCTGCCAAGAGCACTTTTTACTATGCACACCCAACCAGAGTGACGGGAGGAACACATTTCAGAAAACGTGCTCAGCTCGTCGAGAAAATGCGATTTAAGCAATAAAATTAAAAATGCACCCAAAACCTAAACCAAACGTTGCAGGTGGTTATTTCTTCATGCGCAGTGTTTAACGCGGCACTCTCTAGCTGCCAAGAGCACTTTTTACTATGCGCACCCAACCAGAGTGACGGGAGGAGCACATTTCAGAAAACGTGCTCAGCTCGTCGAGAAAATGCGATTAAAGCAATAAAATTAAAAATGCACCCAAAACCTAAATCAAACGTTGCATGTGGTTATTTCTTCATGCGCAGTGGTCAACGCGGCACTCTCTAGCTGCCAAGAGCACTTATTACTATGCGCACCCAACCAGAGTGACGGGAGGAGCACATTTCAGAAAACGTGCTCAGCTCGTCGAGAAAATGCGATTTAAGCAATAAAATTAAAAATGCACCTAAAACCTAAACCAAACGTTGCAGGCGGTTATTTCTTCATGCGCAGTGGTCAACGCGGCACTCTCTAGCTGCCAAGAGCACTTTTTACTATGCGCACCCAACCAGAGTGACGGGAGGAGCACATTTCAGAAAACGTGCTCAGCTCGACGAGAAAATGCGATTCAAGCAATAAAATTAAAAATGCACCCAAAACCTAAACCAAACGTTGCAGGTGGTTATTTCTTCATGCGCAGTGGTCAACGCGGCACTCTCTAGCTGCCAAGAGCACTTTTTACTATGCGCACCCGACCAGAGTGACGGGAGGAGCACATTTCAGAAAACGTGCTCAGCTCGTCGAGAAAATGCGATTAAAGCAATAAAATTAAAAATGCACCTAAAACCTAAACCAAACGTTGCAGATGGTCATTTCTTCATGCGCAGTGGTCAACGCGGCACTCTCTAGCTGCCAAGAGCACTTTTTACTATGCGCACCCAACCAGAGTGACGAGAGGAGCACATTTCAGAAAACGTGCTCAGCTCGTCGAGAAAATGCGATTTAAGCAATAAAATTAAAAATGCACCTAAAACCTAAACCAAACGTTGCAGGTGGTTATTTCTTCATGCGCAGTGGTCAACGCGGCACTCTCTAGCTGCCAAGAGCACTTTTTACTATGCGCACCCAACCAGAGTGACGGGAGGAGCACATTTCAGAAAACGTGCTCAGCTCGTCGAGAAAATGCGATTTAAGCAATAAAATTAAAAATGCACCCAAAACCTAAACCAAACGTTGCAGATGGTCATTTCTTCATGCGCAGTGGTCAACGCGGCACTCTCTAGCTGCCAAGAGCACTTTTTACTATGCGCACCCAACCAGAGTGACGGGAGGAGCACATTTCAGAAAACGTGCTCAGCTCGTCGAGAAAATGCGATTTAAACAATAAAATCAAAAATGCACCTAAAACCTAAACCAAACGTTGCAGATGGTCATTTCTTCATGCGCAGTGGTCAACGCGGCACTCTCTAGCTGCCAAGAGCACTTTTTACTATGCGCACCCAACCAGAGTGACGGGAGGAGCACATTTCAGAAAACGTGCTCAGCTCGACGAGAAAATGCGATTTAAGCAATAAAATTAAAAATGCACCCAAAACCTAAACCAAACGTTGCAGGCGGTTATTTCTTCATGCGCAGTGGTCAACGCGGCGCTCTCTAGCTGCCAAGAGCACTTTTTACTATGCGCACCCAACCAGAGTGACGGGAGGAGCACATTTCAGAAAACGTGCTCAGCTCGTCCAGAAAATGCGATTTAAGCAATAAAATTAAAAATGCACCCAAAACCTAAACCAAACGTTGCAGATGGTCATTTCTTCATGCGCAGTGGTCAACGCGGCACTCTCTAGCTGCCAAGAGCACTTTTTACTATGCGCACCCAACCAGAGTGACGGGAGGAGCACATTTCAGAAAACGTGCTCAGCTCGACGAGAAAATGCGATTTAAGCAATAAAATTAAAAATGCACCCAAAACCTAAACCAAACGTTGCAGATGGTCATTTCTTCATGCGCAGTGGTCAACGCGGCACTCTCTAGCTGCCAAGAGCACTTTTTACTATGCGCACCCAACCAGAGTGACGGGAGGAGCACATTTCAGAAAACGTGCTCAGCTCGACGAGAAAATGCGATTCAAGCAATAAAATTAAAAATGCACCCAAAACCTAAACCAAACGTTGCAGGTGGTTATTTCTTCATGCGCAGTGGTCAACGCGGCACTCTCTAGCTGCCAAGAGCACTTTTTACTATGCGCACCCGACCAGAGTGACGGGAGGAGCACATTTCAGAAAACGTGCTCAGCTCGTCGAGAAAATGCGATTAAAGCAATAAAATTAAAAATGCACCTAAAACCTAAACCAAACGTTGCAGATGGTCATTTCTTCATGCGCAGTGGTCAACGCGGCACTCTCTAGCTGCCAAGAGCACTTTTTACTATGCGCACCCAACCAGAGTGACGAGAGGAGCACATTTCAGAAAACGTGCTCAGCTCGTCGAGAAAATGCGATTTAAGCAATAAAATTAAAAATGCACCTAAAACCTAAACCAAACGTTGCAGGTGGTTATTTCTTCATGCGCAGTGGTCAACGCGGCACTCTCTAGCTGCCAAGAGCACTTTTTACTATGCGCACCCAACCAGAGTGACGGGAGGAGCACATTTCAGAAAACGTGCTCAGCTCGACGAGAAAATGCGATTTAAGCAATAAAATTAAAAATGCACCCAAAACCTAAACCAAACGTTGCAGGCGGTTATTTCTTCATGCGCAGTGGTCAACGCGGCGCTCTCTAGCTGCCAAGAGCACTTTTTACTATGCGCACCCAACCAGAGTGACGGGAGGAGCACATTTCAGAAAACGTGCTCAGCTCGTCGAGAAAATGCGATTTAAGCAATAAAATTAAAAATGCACCTAAAACCTAAACCAAAAGTTGCAGGTGGTTATTTCTTCATGCGCAGCAGTCAACGCGGCACTCTCTAGCTGCCAAGAGCGCTTTTTACTATGCGCACCCAACCAGAGTGACGGGAGGAGCACATTTCAGAAAACGTGCTCAGCTCGTCGAGAAAATGCGATTTAAGCAATCAAATTATAAATGCACCTAAAACCTAAAACAAACGTTGCACGTGGTTATTTCTTCATGCGCAGTGGTCAACGCGGCACTCTCTAGCTGCCAAGAGCACTTTTTACTATGCGCACCCGACCAGAGTGACGGGAGGAGCACATTTCAGAAAACGTCCTCAGCTCGACGAGAAAATGCGAGTCAAGCAATAAAATTAAAAATGCACCCAAAACCTAAACCAAACGTTGCAGATGGTCATTTCTTCATGCGCAGTGGTCAACGCGGCACTCTCTAGCTGCCAAGAGCACTTTTTACTATGCGCACCCATCCAGAGTGACGGGAGGAGCACATTTCAGAAAACGTGCTCAGCTCGTCGAGAAAATGCGATTTAAGCAATAAAATTAAAAATGCACCTAAAACCTAAACGAAACGTTGCATGTGGTTATTTCTTCATGCGCAGTGGTCAACGCGGCACTCTCTAGCTGCCAAGTGCACTTTTTACTATGCGCACCCAACCAGAGTGACGGGAGGAGCACATTTCAGAAAACGTGCTCAGCTCGTCGAGAAAATGCGATTTAAGCAATAAAATTAAAAATGCACCCAAAACCTAAACCAAACGTTGCAGATGGTCATTTCTTCATGCGCAGTGGTCAACGCGGCACTCTCTAGCTGCCACGAGCACTTTTTACTATGCGCACCCAACCAGAGTGACGGGAGGAGCACATTTCAGAAAACGTGCTCAGCTCGACGAGAAAATCCGATTTAAGCAATAAAATTAAAAATGCACCCAAAACCTAAAAGAAACGTTGCAGGCGGTTATTTCTTCATGCGCAGTGGTCAACGCGGCACTCTCTAGCTGCCAAGAGCACTTTTTACTATGCGCACCCAACCAGAGTGACGGGAGGAGCACATTTCAGAAAACGTGCTCAGCTCGTCGAGAAAATGCGATTTAAGCAATAAAATTAAAAATGCACCTAAAACCTAAACCAAACGTTGCAGATGGTCATTTCTTCATGCGCAGTGGTAAACGCGGCACTCTCTAGCTGCCAAGAGCACTTTTTACTATGCGCACCCGACCAGAGTGACGGGAGGAGCACATTTCAGAAAACGTGCTCAGCTCGTCGAGAAAATGCAATTTAAGCAATAAAATTAAAAATGCACCTAAAACCTAAACCAAACGTTGCAGGTGGTTATTTCTTCATGCGCAGTGGTCAACGCGGCACTCTCTAGCTGCCAAGAGCACTTTTTACTATGCGCACCCAACCAGAGTGACGGGAGGAGCACATTTCAGAAAACGTGCTCAGCTCGTCGAGAAAATGCAATTTAAGCAATAAAATTAAAAATGCACCTAAAACCTAAACCAAACGCTGCAGATGGTCATTTCTTCATGCGCAGTGGTCAACGCGGCACTCTCTAGCTGCCAAGAGCACTTTTTACTATGCGCACCCAACCAGAGTGACGGGAGGAGCACATTTCAGAAAACGTGCTCAGCTCGTCGAGAAAATGCGATTTAAGCAATAAAATTAAAAATGCACATAAAACCTAAACCAAACGTTGCAGGTGGTTATTTCTTCATGCGCAGTGGTCAACGCGGCACTCTCTAGCTGCCATGAGCACTTTTTACTATGCGCACCCAACCAGAGTGACGGGAGGAGCATATTTCAGAAAACGTGCACAGCTCGTCGAGAAAATGCGATTAAAGCAATAAAATTAAAAATGCACCTAAAACCTAAACCAAACGTTGCAGATGGTCATTTCTTCATGCGCAGTAGTCAACGCGGCACTCTCTAGCTGCCAAGAGCACTTTTTACTATGCGCACCCAACCAGAGTGACGGGAGGAGCACATTTCAGAAAACATGCTCAGCTCGTCGAGAAAATGCGATTTAAGCAATAAAATTAAAAATGCACCTAAAACCTAAACCAAACGTTGCAGATGGTCATTTCTTCATGCGCAGTGGTCAACGCGGCACTCTCTAGCTGCCAAGAGCACTTTTTACTATGCGCACCCAACCAGAGTGACGGGAGGAGCACATTTCAGAAAACGTGCTCAGCTCGTCCAGAAAATGCGATTTAAGCAATAAAATTAAAAATGCACCTAAAACCTAAATCAAACGTTGCAGGTGGTTATTTCTTCATGCGCAGTGGTCAACGCGGCACTCTCTAGCTGCCAAGAGCACTTTTTACTATGCGCACCCAACCAGAGTGACGGGAGGAGCACATTTCAGAAAACGTGCTCAGCTCGTCGAGAAAATGCGATTTAAGCAATAAAATTAAAAATGCACATAAAACCTAAACCAAACGTTGCAGGTGGTTATTTCTTCATTTGCAGTGGTCAACGCGGCACTCTCTAGCTGCCAAGAGCACTCTTTTTACTATGCGCACCCAACCAGAGTGACGGGAGGAGCACATTTCAGAAAACGTGCTCAGCTCGTCGAGAAAATGCGATTTAAGCAATAAAATTATAAATGCACCCAAAACCTAAACCAAACGTTGCAGATGGTCATTTCTTCATGCGCAGTGGTCAACGCGGCACTCTCTAGCTGCCAAGAGCACTTTTTACTATGCACACCCAACCAGAGTGACGGGAGGAGCACATTTCTGAAAACGTGCTCAGCTCGACGAGAAAATGCGATTTAAGCATTAAAATTAAAAATGCACCCAAAACCTAAAACAAACGTTGCACGTGGTTATTTCTTCATGCGCAGTGGTCAACGCGGCACTCTCTAGCTGCCAAGAGCACTTTTTACTATGCGCACCCAACCAGAGTGACGGGAGGAGCACATTTCAGAAAACGTGCTCAGCTCGTCGAGAAAATGCGATTTAAGCAATAAAATTAAAAATGCACATAAAACCTAAACCAAACGTTGCGGGTGGTTATTTCTTCATGCGCAGTCGTCAACGCGGCACTCTCTAGCTGCCAAGAGCACTTTTTACTATGTGCACCCAACCAGAGTGACGGGAGGAGCACATTTCAGAAAACGTGCTCAGCTCGTCGAGAAAATGCGATTTAAGCAATAAAATTAAAAATGCACCCAAAACCTAAACCAAACGTTGCAGATGGTCATTTCTTCATGCGCAGTGGTCAACGCGGCACTCTCTAGCTGCCAAGAGCACTTTTTACTATGCGCACCCAACCAGAGTGACGGGAGGAGCACATTTCAGAAAACGTGCTCAGCTCGTCGAGAAAATGCGATTTAAGCAATAAAATCAAAAATGCACCTAAAACCTAAACCAAACGTTGCAGATGGTCATTTCTTCATGCGCAGTGGTCAACGCGGCACTCTCTAGCTGCCAAGAGCACTTTTTACTATGCGCACCCAACCAGAGTGACGGGAGGAGCACATTTCAGAAAACGTGCTCAGCTCGACGAGAAAATGCGATTTAAGCAATAAAATTAAAAATGCACCCAAAACCTAAACCAAACGTTGCAGGCGGTTATTTCTTCATGCGCAGTGGTCAACGCGGCGCTCTCTAGCTGCCAAGAGCACTTTTTACTATGCGCACCCAACCAGAGTGACGGGAGGAGCACATTTCAGAAAACGTGCTCAGCTCGTCGAGAAAATGCGATTTAAGCAATAAAATTAAAAATGCACCTAAAACCTAAACCAAACGTTGCAGGTGGTTATTTCTTCATGCGCAGCAGTCAACGCGGCACTCTCTAGCTGCCAAGAGCACTTTTTACTATGCGAACCCAACCAGAGTGACGGGAGGAGCACATTTCAGAAAACGTGCTCAGCTCGTCGAGAAAATGCGATTTAAGCAATCAAATTATAAATGCACCTAAAACCTAAAACAAACGTTGCACGTGGTTATTTCTTCATGCGCAGTGGTCAACGCGGCACTCTCTAGCTGCCAAGAGCACTTTTTACTATGCGCACCCGACCAGAGTGACGGGAGGAGCACATTTCAGAAAACGTCCTCAGCTCGACGAGAAAATGCGATTCAAGCAATAAAATTAAAAATGCACCCAAAACCTAAACCAAACGTTGCAGGTGGTTATTTCTTCATGCGCAGTGGTCAACGCGGCACTCTATAGCTGCCAAGAGCACTTTTTACTATGCGCACCCAACCAGAGTGACGGGAGGAGCACATTTCAGAAAACGTGCTCAGCTCGTCAAGAAAATGCGATTTAAGCAATAAAATTAAAAATGCACCTAAAACCTAAACCAAACGTCGCAGGTGGTTATTTCTTCATGCGCAATGGTCAATGCGGCACTCTCTAGCTGCCAAGAGCACTTTTTACTATGCGCACCCAACCAGAGTGACGGGAGGAGCACATTTCAGAAAACGTGCTCAGCTCGTCGAGAAATTGCGATTTAAACCAATAAAACTAAAAATGCACCTAAAACCTAAACCAAACGTTGCAGATGGTCATTTCTTCATGCGCAGTGGTCAACGCGGCACTCTCTGGCTGCCAAGAGCACTTTTTACTATGCGCACCCAACCAGAGTGACGGGAGGAGCACATTTCAGAAAACGTGCTCAGCTCGTCGAGAAAATGCGATTTAAGCAATACAATTAAAAATGCACATAAAACCTAAACCAAACGTTGCAGGTGGTTATTTCTTCATGCGCAGTGGTCAACGCGGCACTCTCTAGCTGCCAAGAGCAGTTTTTACTATGCGCACCCAACCAGAGTGACGGGAGGAGCACATTTCAGAAAACGTGCTCAGCTCGTCGAGAAAATGCGATTTAAGCAATAAAATTAAAAATGCACCTAAAACCTAAACCAAACGTTGCGGGTGGTTATTTCTTCATGCGCAGTGGTCAACCCGGCACTCTCTAGCTGCCAAGAGCACTTTTTACTATGCGCACCCAACCAGAGTGACGGGAGGAGCACATTTCAGAAAACGTGCTCAGCTCGTCGAGAAAATGCGATTTAAGCAATCAAATTAAAAATGCACCTAAAACCTAAAACAAACGTTGCACGTGGTTATTTCTTCATGCGCAGTGATCAACGCGGCACTCTCTAGCTGCCAAGAGCACTTTTTACTATGCGCACCCAACCAGAGTGACGGGAGGAGCACATTTCAGAAAACGTGCTCAGCTCGTCGAAAAAATGCGATTTAAGCAATAAAATTAAAAATGCACCCAAAACCTAAACCAAACGTTGCAGATGGTCATTTCTTCATGCGCAGTGGTCAACGCGGCACTCTCTAGCTGCCAAGAGCACTTTTTACTATGCGCACCCAACCAGAGTGACGGGAGGAGCACATTTCAGAAAACGTGCTCAGCTCGACGAGAAAATGCGATTTAAGCAATAAAATTAAAAATGTACCCACAACCTAAAACAAACGTTGCACGTGGTTATTTCTTCATGCGCAGTGGTCAACGCCGCACTCTCTAGCTGCCAAGAGCACTTTTTACTATGCGCACCCAACCAGAGTGACGGGAGGAGCACATTTCAGAAAACGTGCTCAGCTCGTCGAGAAAATGCGATTTAAGCAATAAAATTAAAAATGCACCTAAAACCTAAACCAAACGTTGCGGGTGGTTATTTCTTCATGCGCAGTGGTCAACGCGGCACTCTCTAGCTGCCAAGAGCACTTTTTACTATGCGCACCCAACCCGAGTGACGGGAGGAGCACATTTCAGAAAACGTGCTCAGCTCGTCGAGAAAATGCGATTTAAGCAATACAATTAAAAATGCACCCAAAACCTAAACCAAACGTTGCAGGTGGTTATTTCTTCATGTGCAGCAGTCAACGCGGCACTCTCTAGCTGCCAAGAGCACTTTTTACTCTGCGCACCCGACCAGAGTGACGGGAGGAGCACATTTCAGAAAACGTGGTCAGCTCGTCGAGAAAATGCGATTTAAGCAATAAAATTAAAAAATGGACCTAAAACCTAAACCAAACGTTGCAGGTGGTTATTTCTTCATGCGCAGTGGTCAACGCGGCACTCTCTAGCTGCCAAGAGCACTTTTTACTATGCGCACCCAACCAGAGTGACGGGAGGAGCACATTTCAGAAAACGTGCTCAGCTCGTCGAGAAAATGCGATTAAAGCAATAAATGTAAAAATGCACCTAAAACCTAAACCAAACGTTGCAGATGGTCATTTCTTCATGCGCAGTGGTCAACGCGGCACTCTCTAGCTGCCAGGAGCACTTTTTACTATGCGCACCCAACCAGAGTGACGGGAGGAGCACATTTCAGAAAACGTGGTCAGCTCGTCGAGAAAATGCGATTTAAGCAATAAAATTAAAAATGCACCCAAAACCTAAACCAAACGTTGCAGATGGTCATTTCTTCATGCGCAGTGGTAAACGCGGCACTCTCTGAATGCCAAGAGTACTTTTTACTATGCACACCCAACCAGAGTGACGGGAGGAGCACATTTCTGAAAACGTGCTCAGCTCGACGAGAAAATGCGATTTAAGCAATAAAATTAAAAATGCACCTAAAACCTAAACCAAACGTTGCGGGTGGTTATTTCTTCATGCGCAGTGGTCAACTCGGCACTCTCTAGCTGCCAAGAGCACTTTTTACTATGCGCACCCAACCAGAGTGACGGGAGGAGCACATTTCAGAAAACGTGTTCAGCTCGTCGAGAAAATGCGATTTAAGCAATAAAATTAAAAATGCACCCAAAACCTAAACCAAACGTTGCAGATGGTCATTTCTTCATGCGCAGTGGTCAACGCGGCACTCTTTAGCTGCCAAGAGCACTTTTTACTATGCGCACCCAACCAGAGTGACGGGAGGAGCACATTTCAGAAAACGTGCTCAGCTCGTCGAGAAAATGCGATTTAAGCAATAAAATTAAAAATGCACCTAAAACCTAAACCAAACGTTGGGGGTGGTTATTTCTTCATGTGCAGCAGTCAACGCAGCACTCTCTAGCTGCCAAGAGCACTTTTTACTATGCGCACCCGACCAGAGTGACGGGAGGAGCACATTTCAGAAAACGTGCTCAGCTCGTCGAGAAAATGCGATTTAAGCAATAAAATTAAAAATGCACCCAAAAACCTAAACCAAACGTTGCAGATGGTCATTTCTTCATGCTCAGTGGTCAACGCGGCACTCTCTAGCTGCCACGAGCACTTTTTACTATGCGCACCCAACCAGAGTGACGGGAGGAGCACATTTCAGAAAACGTGCTCAGCTCGACGAGAAAATGCGATTTAAGCAATAAAATTAAAAATGCACCCAAAACCTAAACCAAACGTTGCAGGCGGTTATTTCTTCATGCGCAGTAGTCAACGCGGCACTCTCTAGCTGCCAAGAGCACTTTTTACTATGCGCACCCAACCAGAGTGACGGGAGGAGCACATTTCAGAAAACGTGCTTAGCTCGTCGAGAAAATGCGATTTAAGCAATAAAATTAAAAATGCACCTAAAACCTAAACCAAACGTTGCAGGTGGTTATTTCTTCATGCGCAGCAGTCAACGCGGCACTCTCTAGCTGCCAAGAGCACTTTTTACTATGCGCACCCAACCAGAGTGACGGGAGGAGCACATTTCAGAAAACGTGCTCAGCTCGTCGAGAAAATGCGATTTAAGCAATCAAATTAAAAATGCACCTAAAACCTAAAACAAACGTTGCACGTGATTATTTCTTCATGCGC
Organism: Syngnathus scovelli; assembly: GCF_024217435.2. Taxonomy (NCBI): domain Eukaryota; kingdom Metazoa; phylum Chordata; class Actinopteri; order Syngnathiformes; family Syngnathidae; genus Syngnathus; species Syngnathus scovelli. The sequence goes on along the minus strand of NC_090850.1, from coordinate 4,973,016 downwards.
AGTGATCAACGCGACACTCTCTAGCTGCCAAGAGCACTTTTTACTATGCGCACCCAACCAGAGTGACGGGAGGAGCACATTTCAGAAAACGTGCTCAGCTCGTCGAGAAAATGCGATTTAAGCAATAAAATTAAAGATGCACCTAAAACCTAAACCAAACGTTGCAGGTGTTTTTTTCTTAATGCGCAGTGGTCAACGCGGCACTCTCTAGCTGCCAAGAGCACTTTTTACTATGCGCACCCAACCAGAGTGACGGGAGGAGCACATTTCAGAAAACGTGCTCAGCTCGTCGAGAAAATGCGATTTAAGCAATCAAATTATAAATGCACCTAAAACCTAAAACAAACGTTGCACGTGGTTATTTCTTCATGCGCAGTGGTCAACGCGGCACTCTCTGGCTGCCAAGAGCACTTTTTACTATGCGCACCCAACCAGAGTGACGGGAGGAGCACATTTCAGAAAACGTGCTCAGCTCGTCGAGAAAATGCGATTTAAGCAATACAATTAAAAATGCACATAAAACCTAAACCAAACGTTGCAGGTGGTTATTTCTTCATGCGCAGTGGTCAACGCGGCACTCTCTAGCTGCCAAGAGCAGTTTTTACTATGCGCACCCAACCAGAGTGACGGGAGGAGCACATTTCAGAAAACGTGCTCAGCTCGTCGAGAAAATGCGATTTAAGCAATAAAATTAAAAATGCACCTAAAACCTAAACCAAACGTTGCGGGTGGTTATTTCTTCATGCGCAGTGGTCAACCCGGCACTCTCTAGCTGCCAAGAGCACTTTTTACTATGCGCACCCAACCAGAGTGACGGGAGGAGCACATTTCAGAAAACGTGCTCAGCTCGTCGAGAAAATGCGATTTAAGCAATCAAATTAAAAATGCACCTAAAACCTAAAACAAACGTTGCACGTGGTTATTTCTTCATGCGCAGTGATCAACGCGGCACTCTCTAGCTGCCAAGAGCACTTTTTACTATGCGCACCCAACCAGAGTGACGGGAGGAGCACATTTCAGAAAACGTGCTCAGCTCGTCGAAAAAATGCGATTTAAGCAATAAAATTAAAAATGCACCCAAAACCTAAACCAAACGTTGCAGATGGTCATTTCTTCATGCGCAGTGGTAAACGCGGCACTCTCTAGCTGCCAAGAGCACTTTTTACTATGCACACCCAACCAGAGTGACGGGAGGAGCACATTTCTGAAAACGTGCTCAGCTCGACGAGAAAATGCGATTTAAGCAATAAAATTAAAAATGCACCTAAAACCTAAACCAAACGTTGCGGGTGGTTATTTCTTCATGCGCAGTGGTCAACGCGGCACTCTCTAGCTGCCAAGAGCACTTTTTACTATGCGCACCCAACCAGAGTGACGGGAGGAGCACATTTCAGAAAAGGTGTTCAGCTCGTCGAGAAAATGCGATTTAAGCAATAAAATTAAAAATGCACCCAAAACCTAAACCAAACGTTGCAGATGGTCATTTATTCATGCGCAGTGGTCAACGCGGCACTCTCTAGCTGCCAAGAGCACTTTTTACTATGCGCACCCAACCAGAGTGACGGGAGGAGCACATTTCAGAAAACGTGCTCAGCTCGTCGAGAAAATGCGATTTAAGCAATAAAATTAAAAATGCACCTAAAACCTAAACCAAACGTTGGGGGTGGTTATTTCTTCATGTGCAGCAGTCAACGCGGCACTCTCTAGCTGCCAAGAGCACTTTTTACTATGCGCACCCAACCAGAGTGACGGGAGGAGCACATTTCAGAAAACGTGGTCAGCTCGTCGAGAAAATGCGATTTAAGCAATAAAATTAAAAATGCACCCAAAACCTAAACCAAACGTTGCAGATGGTCATTTCTTCATGCGCAGTGGTAAACGCGGCACTCTCTGAATGCCAAGAGTACTTTTTACTATGCACACCCAACCAGAGTGACGGGAGGAGCACATTTCTGAAAACGTGCTCAGCTCGACGAGAAAATGCGATTTAAGCAATAAAATTAAAAATGCACCTAAAACCTAAACCAAACGTTGCGGGTGGTTATTTCTTCATGCGCAGTGGTCAACGCGGCACTCTCTAGCTGCCAAGAGCACTTTTTACTATGCGCACCCAACCAGAGTGACGGGAGGAGCACATTTCAGAAAACGTGTTCAGCTCGTCGAGAAAATGCGATTTAAGCAATAAAATTAAAAATGCACCCAAAACCTAAACCAAACGTTGCAGATGGTCATTTCTTCATGCGCAGTGGTCAACGCGGCACTCTCTAGCTGCCAAGAGCACTTTTTACTATGCGCACCCAACCAGAGTGACGGGAGGAGCACATTTCAGAAAACGTGCTCAGCTCGTCGAGAAAATGCGATTTAAGCAATAAAATTAAAAATGCACCTAAAACCTAAATCAAACGTTGGGGGTGGTTATTTCTTCATGTGCAGCAGTCAACGCAGCACTCTCTAGCTGCCAAGAGCACTTTTTACTATGCGCACCCGACCAGAGTGACGGGAGGAGCACATTTCAGAAAACGTGCTCAGCTCGTCGAGAAAATGCGATTTAAGCAATACAATTAAAAATGCACCCAAAACCTAAACCAAACGTTGCAGATGGTCATTTCTTCATGCTCAGTGGTCAACGCGGCACTCTCTAGCTGCCACGAGCACTTTTTACTATGCGCACCCAACCAGAGTGACGGGAGGAGCACATTTCAGAAAACGTGCTCAGCTCGACGAGAAAATGCGATTTAAGCAATAAAATTAAAGATGCACCTAAAACCTAAACCAAACGTTGCAGGTGTTTTTTTCTTAATGCGCAGTGGTCAACGCGGCACTCTCTAGCTGCCAAGAGCACTTTTTACTATGCGCACCCAACCAGAGTGACGGGAGGAGCACATTTCAGAAAACGTGCTCAGCTCGTCGAGAAAATGCGATTTAAGCAATCAAATTATAAATGCACCTAAAACCTAAAACAAACGTTGCACGTGGTTATTTCTTCATGCGCAGTGGTCAACGCGGCACTCTCTAGCTGCCAAGAGCACTTTTTACTATGCGCACCCAACCAGAGTGACGGGAGGAGCACATTTCAGAAAACGTGCTCAGCTCGTCAAGAAAATGCGATTTAAGCAATAAAATTAAAAATGCACCTAAAACCTAAACCAAACGTTGCAGGTGGTTATTTCTTCATGCGCAATGGTCAATGCGGCACTCTCTAGCTGCCAAGAGCACTTTTTACTATGCACACCCAACCAGAGTGACGGGAGGAGCACATTTCAGAAAACGTGCTCAGCTCGTCGAGAAATTGCGATTTAAACCAATAAAACTAAAAATGCACCTAAAACCTAAACCAAACGTTGCAGATGGTCATTTCTTCATGCGCAGTGGTCAACGCGGCACTCTCTGGCTGCCAAGAGCACTTTTTACTATGCGCACCCAACCAGAGTGACGGGAGGAGCACATTTCAGAAAACGTGCTCAGCTCGTCGAGAAAATGCGATTTAAGCAATACAATTAAAAATGCACATAAAACCTAAACCAAACGTTGCAGGTGGTTATTTCTTCATGCGCAGTGGTCAACGCGGCACTCTCTAGCTGCCAAGAGCAGTTTTTACTATGCGCACCCAACCAGAGTGACGGGAGGAGCACATTTCAGAAAACGTGCTCAGCTCGTCGAGAAAATGCGATTTAAGCAATAAAATTAAAAATGCACCTAAAACCTAAACCAAACGTTGCGGGTGGTTATTTCTTCATGCGCAGTGGTCAACCCGGCACTCTCTAGCTGCCAAGAGCACTTTTTACTATGCGCACCCAACCAGAGTGACGGGAGGAGCACATTTCAGAAAACGTGCTCAGCTCGTCGAGAAAATGCGATTTAAGCAATCAAATTAAAAATGCACCTAAAACCTAAAACAAACGTTGCACGTGGTTATTTCTTCATGCGCAGTGATCAACGCGGCACTCTCTAGCTGCCAAGAGCACTTTTTACTATGCGCACCCAACCAGAGTGACGGGAGGAGCACATTTCAGAAAACGTGCTCAGCTCGTCGAAAAAATGCGATTTAAGCAATAAAATTAAAAATGCACCCAAAACCTAAACCAAACGTTGCAGATGGTCATTTCTTCATGCGCAGTGGTAAACGCGGCACTCTCTAGCTGCCAAGAGCACTTTTTACTATGCACACCCAACCAGAGTGACGGGAGGAGCACATTTCTGAAAACGTGCTCAGCTCGACGAGAAAATGCGATTTAAGCAATAAAATTAAAAATGCACCTAAAACCTAAACCAAACGTTGCGGGTGGTTATTTCTTCATGCGCAGTGGTCAACGCGGCACTCTCTAGCTGCCAAGAGCACTTTTTACTATGCGCACCCAACCAGAGTGACGGGAGGAGCACATTTCAGAAAAGGTGTTCAGCTCGTCGAGAAAATGCGATTTAAGCAATAAAATTAAAAATGCACCCAAAACCTAAACCAAACGTTGCAGATGGTCATTTATTCATGCGCAGTGGTCAACGCGGCACTCTCTAGCTGCCAAGAGCACTTTTTACTATGCGCACCCAACCGGAGTGACGGGAGGAGCACATTTCAGAAAACGTGCTCAGCTCGTCGAGAAAATGCGATTTAAGCAATAAAATTAAAAATGCACCTAAAACCTAAACCAAACGTTGGGGGTGGTTATTTCTTCATGTGCAGCAGTCAACGCGGCACTCTCTAGCTGCCAAGAGCACTTTTTACTATGCGCACCCGACCAGAGTGACGGGAGGAGCACATTTCAGAAAACGTGCTCAGCTCGTCGAGAAAATGCGATTTAAGCAATAAAATTAAAAATGCACCCAAAACCTAAACCAAACGTTGCAGATGGTTATTTCTTCATGCGCAGTGGTCAACGCGGCACTCTCTAGCTGCCAAGAGCACTTTTTACTATGCGCACCCAACCAGAGTGACGGGAGGAGCACATTTCAGAAAACGTGCTCAGCTCGTCGAGAAAATGCGATTTAAGCAATATAATCAAAAATGCACCTAAAACCTAAACCAAACGTTGCAGATGGTCATTTCTTCATGCGCAGTGGTCAACGCGGCACTCTCTAGCTGCCAAGAGCACTTTTTACTATGCGCACCCAACCAGAGTGACGGGAGGAGCACATTTCAGAAAACGTGCTCAGCTCGTCCAGAAAATGCGATTTAAGCAATAAAATTAAAAATGCACCCAAAACCTAAACCAAACGTTGCAGATGGTCATTTCTTCATGCGCAGTGGTCAACGCGGCACTCTCTAGCTGCCAAGAGCACGTTTTACTATGCGCACCCAACCAGAGTGACGGGAGGAGCACATTTCAGAAAACGTGCTCAGCTCGACGAGAAAATGCGATTTAAGCAATAAAATTAAAAATGCACCCAAAACCTAAACCAAACGTTGCAGATGGTCATTTCTTCATGCGCAGTGGTCAACGCGGCACTCTCTAGCTGCCAAGAGCACTTTTTACTATGCGCACCGAACCAAAGTGACGGGAGGAGCACATTTCAGAAAACGTGCTCAGCTCGACGAGAAAATGCGATTTAAGCAATAAAATTAAAAATGCACCCAAAACCTAAACCAAACGTTGCAGGCGGTTATTTCTTCATGCGCAGTGGTCAACGCGGCGCTCTCTAGCTGCCAAGAGCACTTTTTACTATGCGCACCCAACCAGAGTGACGGGAGGAGCCCATTTCAGAAAACGTGCTCAGCTCGTCGAGAAAATGCGATTTAAGCAATAAAATTAAAAATGCACCTAAAACCTAAACCAAACGTTGCAGGTGGTTATTTCTTCATGCGCAGCAGTCAACGCGGCACTCTCTAGCTGCCAAGAGCACTTTTTACTATGCGCACCCAACCAGAGTGACGGGAGGAGCCCATTTCAGAAAACGTGCTCAGCTCGTCGAGAAAATGCGATTTAAGCAATCAAATTATAAATGCACCTAAAACCTAAAACAAACGTTGCACGTGGTTATTTCTTCATGCGCAGTGGTCAACGCGGCACTCTCTAGCTGCCAAGAGCACTTTTTACTATGCGCACCCGACCAGAGTGACGGGAGGAGCACATTTCAGAAAACGTCCTCAGCTCGACGAGAAAATGCGAGTCAAGCAATAAAATTAAAAATGCACGCAAAACCTAAGCCAAACGTTGCAGGTGGTTATTTCTTCATGCGCAGTGGTCAACGCGGCACTCTATAGCTGCCAAGAGCACTTTTTACTATGCGCACCCAACCAGAGTGACGGGAGGAGCACATTTCAGAAAACGTGCTCAGCTCGTCAAGAAAATGCGATTTAAGCAATAAAATTAAAAATGCACCTAAAACCTAAACCAAACGTTGCAGGTGGTTATTTCTTCATGCGCAATGGTCAATGCGGCACTCTCTAGCTGCCAAGAGCACTTTTTACTATGCGCACCCAACCAGAGTGACGGGAGGAGCACATTTCAGAAAACGTGCTCAGCTCGTCGAGAAAATGCGATTTAAGCAATAAAACTAAAAATGCACCTAAAACCTAAACCAAACGTTGCAGATGGTCATTTCTTCATGCGCAGTGGTCAACGCGGCACTCTCTAGCTGCCAAGAGCACTTTTTACTATGCGCACCCAACCAGAGTGACGGGAGGAGCACATTTCAGAAAACGTGCTCAGCTCGTCGAGAAAATGAGATTTAAGCAATAAAATTAAAAATGCACCCAAAACCTAAACCAAACGTTGCAGGTGGTTATTTCTTCATGTGCAGCAGTCAACGCGGCACTCTCTAGCTGCCAAGAGCACTTTTTACTCTGCGCACCCGACCAGAGTGACGGGAGGAGCACATTTCAGAAAACGTGGTCAGCTCGTCGAGAAAATGCGATTTAAGCAATAAAATTAAAAAAATGTACCTAAAACCTAAACCAAACGTTGCAGGTGGTTATTTCTTCATGCGCAGTGGTCAACGCGGCACTCTAGCTGCCAAGAGCACTTTTTACTATGCGCACCCAACCAGAGTGACGGGAGGAGCACATTTCAGAAAACGTGCTCAGCTCGTCGAGAAAATGCGATTAAAGCAATAAAATTAAAAATGCACCTAAAACCTAAACCAAACGTTGCAGATGGTCATTTCTTCATGCGCAGTGGTCAACGCGGCACTCTCTAGCTGCCAAGAGCACTTTTTACTATGCGCACCCAACCAGAGTGACGGGAGGAGCACATTTCAGAAAACGTGCTCAGCTCGTCCAGAAAATGCGATTTAAGCAATAAAATTAAAAATGCACCCAAAACCTAAACCAAACGTTGCAGGTGGTTATTTCTTCATGCGCAGTGGTCAACGTGGCACTCTCTAGCTGCCAAGAGAACTTTTTACTATGCGCACCCAACCAGAGTGACGGGAGGAGCACATTGTAGAAAACGTGCTCAGCTCGTCGAGAAAATGCGATTTAAGCAATAAAATTAAAAATGCCCCTCCGCGAGTCGTCACCTTATCGTGGTGGAGGGGTTTGCGTGCCCCTATGATCCTAGGAGCCATGTTGTCGGGGGCTTCATGCCCCTGGTAGGGTCACCCATGGCAAACGGGTCCTAGGTGAGGGGCCAGACAAAGCACGGCTCACAAGCCCCTTATGATGAGTAATATAAATGGACTTAGTTTTCCCTCGCCCGGACGCGGGTCACCGGGGCCTCCCTCTGGAGCCAGGCCTGGAGGCGGGGCTCGAAGGCGAGCGTCTGGTGGCCGGGCTTTTGCCCATGGGGCCCGGCCGGGCATAGCCCGAAATGGAAACGTGGGTCCCCCTTCCCATGGGCTCACCACCTGTGGGAGGGGCCGAAGGGGTCGGGTGCAATGTGAGCTGGGCGGCAGCCAAAGGCGGGGACCTTGGCGGTCTGATCCCCGGCTGCAGAAGCTGGCTCTTGGGACATGGAATGTCACCTCTCTGGCTGGAAAGGAGCCCGAGCTGGTGTGCGAGGCAGAAAGATTCCGACTAGATATAGTCGGACTAGCCTCCACACACAGTTTGGGTTCCGGTACAAGCCCTCTCGAGAGGGGCTGGACTCTCTTCCACTCTGGAGTTGCCCACGGTGAGAGGCGTCGAGCAGGTGTGGGTATACTTATTGCCCCCCGGCTGGGCGCCTGCACATTGGGGTTCACCCCGGTGAACGAGAGGGTAGCCTCCCTCCGCCTTCGGGTGGGGGGACGGGTCCTGACTGTTGTTTGTGTCTATGCACCAAACAGCAGCTCAGAGTACCCACCCTTCTTGGGGTCCCTGGAGGAAGTGCTGGAGAGCGCTCCTTCTGGGGACTCTATCGTTCTACTGGGTGACTTCAATGCTCACGTGGGCAATGACAGTGAGACCTGGAAGGGCGTGATTGGGAGGAACGGCCCCCCTGATCTGAACCCGAGCGGTGTTCTATTGTTGGACTTCTGTGCTCGACACGGATTTTCAATAATGAACACCATGTTCAAACATAAGGGTGTCCATGTGTGCACTTGGCACCAGGACACCCTAGGCCGCAGTTCGATGATCGACTTTGTAGTCGTGTCATCGGATTTGCGGCCGCATGTTTTGGACACTCGGGTGAAGAGAGGGGCGGAGCTGTCAACTGATCACCACCTGGTGGTGGGTTGGCTCCGATGGTGGGGGAAGATGCCGGTCCGACCTGGCAGACCCAAACGCTCTGTGAGGGTCTGCTGGGAACGTCTGGCAGAATCTCCTGTCAGGAAGAGCTTCAACTCCCACCTCCGGCAGAGCTTTTCCCACGTCCCGGGGGAGGCGGGGGACATTGAGTCCGAGTGGACCATGTTCCGCGCCTCCATTGTTGAGGCGGCCGACCGGAGCTGTGGCCGTAAGGTCGTTGGTGCCTGTCGTGGCGGCAACCCCCGAACCCGCTGGTGGACACCGGAGGTAAGGGATGCCGTCAAGCTGAAGAAGGAGTCCTATCGGGCCGTTTTGGCCTGCGGGACTCCGGAGGCAGCTGACAGGTACCGGATGGCCAAGCGGAACGCGGCTTCGGCGGTTGCTGAGGCAAAAACCCGGGCGTGGGAGGAGTTCGGTGAGGCCATGGAGAATGACTTTCGGACGGCTTCGAGGAAATTCTGGTCCACCATCCGGCGTCTCAGGAGGGGGAAGCAGTGCAACGTCAACACTGTTTACAGTGGGGATGGCGTGCTGCTGACCTCGACTCGGGACGTCGTGAGTCGGTGGGGAGAATACTTCGAAGACCTCCTCAATTCCACCTACACGCCTTCCATTGAGGAAGCAGGGCCTAGAGACTCTGAGGCGGATTCTCCAATCTCTGGGGTCGAAGTCACTGAGGTAGTTAAAAAACTCCTCGGTGGCAAGGCCCCGGGGGTGGATGAGATCCGCCCAGAGTTCTTAAAGGCTCTGGATGTTGTGGGGCTGTCATGGCTGACACGCCTCTACAACGTTGCGTGGACATCGGGGACAGTGCCTCTGGATTGGCAGACTGGGGTGGTGGTTCCCCTCTTTAAGAAGGGGGACCGGAGGGTGTGTTCCAATTACAGGGGAATCACACTCCTCAGCCTCCCTGGTAAGGTCTATTCAGGGGTGCTGGAGAGGAGGGTCCGTCGGGAGGTCGAACCTCGGATTCAGGAGGAGCAGTGTGGCTTTCGTCCTGGCCGTGGAACAGTGGACCAGCTCTACACCCTCGGCAGGATCCTCGAGGGTGCATGGGAGTTTGCCCAACCAGTCCACATGTGTTTTGTGGACTTGGAGAAGGCGTTCGACCGTGTCCCTCGGGAGGTTCTGTGGAGGGTGCTTCGGGAGTACGGGGTGCCGAGCCAACTGATAAGGGCGGTTCGGTCCCTGTATCACCGATGCCAGAGTCTGGTCCGCATTTCCGGCAGTAAGTCGGATTCGTTCCCAGTGAGGGTTGGACTCCGCCAAGGCTGCCCTTTGTCACCGATTCTGTTCATAATTTTTATGGACAGAATTTCTAGGCGCAGCCGAGGCGTTGAGGGGGTCCGGTTTGGGGACCTCAGCATCGCGTCTCTGCTTTTTGCAGATGACGTGGTGCTGTTGGCTTCTTCAGGCCGTGATCTCCAGCTCTCGCTGGAACGGTTCGCAGCCGAGTGCGAAGCGGTCGGGATGAGGGTCAGCACCTCCAAATCCGAGTCCATGGTCCTCGATCGGAAAAGGGTGGAATGCCCTCTCCGGATCGGGGATGAGATCCTGCCCCAAGTGGAGGAGTTCAAGTATCTTGGAGTCTTGTTCACGAGTGAGGGGAGGATGGAGCGTGAGATCGACAGGCGGATCGGTGCAGCGTCGGCAGTAATGCGGACCCTGTACCGGTCCGTTGTGGTGAAGAGAGAGCTGAGCCAAAAGGCAAAGCTCTCAATTTACCGGTCGATTTACGCTCCTACCCTCACCTATGGTCACGAGCTATGGGTCGTGACCGAAAGAACGAGATCTCGGATACAAGCGGCCGAAATGAGTTTTCTCCGCAGGATGTCCGGGCTCTCCCTTAGAGATAGGGTGAGAAGCTCGGTCATCCGGGAGAGACTCGGAGTAGAGTCGCTACTCCTCCACGTTGAGAGGAGCCAGATGAGGTGGCTCGGGCATCTTATCAGGATGCCTCCTGGACGCCTCCCTGGGGAGGTGTTCCGGGCATGTCCCACCGGTAGGAGACCCCAGGGACGACCCAGGACGCGCTGGAGAGACTATGTCTCTCAGCTGGCCTGGGAACGCCTTGGGATCCCCCGGGATGAGCTGGATGAAGTGGCTGGGGAGAGGGAAGTCTGGGAGTCCCTCCTGAAGCTGTTGCCCCCGCGACCCGACCCCGGATAAGCGGAAGAAGATGGATGGATGGATGGATGGATGGAAAATTAAAAATGCACCTAAAACCTAAACCAAACGTTGGGGGTGGTTATTTCTTCATGTGCAGCAGTCAACACGGCACTCTCTAGCTGCCAAGAGCACTTTTTACTAATCGCACCCGACCAGAGTGACGGGAGGAGCACATTTCAGAAAACGTGCTCAGCTCGTCGAGAAAATGCAATTTAAGCAATAAAATTAAAAATGCACCTAAAACCTAAACCAAACGTTGCAGGTGGTTATTTCTTCATGCGCAGTGGTAAACGCGGCACTCTCTAGCTGCCAAGATTACTTTTTACTATGCGCACCCAACCAGAGTGACGGGAGGAGCACATTTCAGAAAACGTGCTCAGCTCGTCGAGAAAATGCGATTAAAGCAATAAAATTAAAAATGCACCTAAAACCTAAACCAAACGTTGCAGATGGTCATTTCTTCATGCGCAGTGGTCAACGCGGCACTCTCTAGCTGCCAAGAGCACTTTTTACTATGCGCACCCAACCAGAGTGACGGGAGGAGCACATTTCAGAAAACATGCTCAGCTCGTCGAGAAAATGCGATTTAAGCAATAAAATTAAAAATGCACCTAAAACCTAAACCAAACGTTGCAGATGGTCATTTCTTCATGCGCAGTGGTCAACGCGGCACTCTCTAGCTGCCAAGAGCACTTTTTACTATGTGCACCCAACCAGAGTGACGGGAGGAGCACATTTCAGAAAACGTGCTCAGCTCGTCGAGAAAATGCGATTTAAGCAATCAAATTAAAAATGCACCTAAAACCTAAACCAAACGTTGGGGGTGGTTATTTCTTCATGCGCAGTGGTCAACGCGGCACTCTCTAGCTGCCAAGTGCACTTTTTACTATGCGCACCCAACCAGAGTGACGGGAGGAGCACATTTCAGAAAACGTGCTCAGCTCGTCGAGAAAATGCGATTTAAGCAATAAAATTAAACATGCACCCAAAACCTAAACCAAACGTTGCAGATGGTCATTTCTTCATGCGCAGAGGTCTACGCGGCACTCTCTAGCTGCCACGAGCACTTTTTACTATGCGCACCCAACCAGAGTGACGGGAGGAGCACATTTCAGAAAACGTGCTCAGCTCGTCGAGAAAATGCGATAAAGCAATAAAATTAAAAATGCACCTAAAACCTAAACCAAACGTTGCAGGTGGTTATTTCTTCATGCGCAGTTGTCAACGCGGCACTCTCTAGCTGCCAAGAGCACTTTTTACTATGCGCACCCAACAAGAGTGACGGGAGGAGCACATTTCAGAAAACGTGCTCAGCTCGTCGAGAAAATGCGATTTAAGCAATAAAATTAAACATGCACCCAAAACCTAAACCAAACGTTGCAGATGGTCATTTCTTCATGCGCAGAGGTCTACGCGGCACTCTCTAGCTGCCACGAGCACTTTTTACTATGCGCACCCAACCAGAGTGACGGGAGGAGCACATTTCAGAAAACGTGCTCAGCTCGACGAGAAAATGCGATTTAAGCAATAAAATTAAAAATGCACCCAAAACCTAAACCAAACGTTGCAGGCGGTTATTTCTTCATGCGCAGTAGTCAACGCGGCACTCTCTAGCTGCCAAGAGCACTTTTTACTATGCGCACCCAACCAGAGTGACGGGAGGAGCACATTTCAGAAAACCTGCTCAGCTCGTCGAGAAAATGCGATTTAAGCAATAAAATTAAAAATGCACCTAAAACCTAAACCAAACGTTGCAGGCGGTTATTTCTTCATGCGCAGCAGTCAACGCGGCACTCTCTAGCTGCCAAGAGCACTTTTTACTATGCGCACCCAACCAGAGTGACGGGAGGAGCACATTTCAGAAAACGTGCTCAGCTCGTCGAGAAAATGCGATTTAAGCAATCAAATTAAAAATCCACCTAAAACCTAAAACAAACGTTGCACGTGGTTATTTCTTCATGCGCAGTGATCAACGCGGCACTCTCTAGTTGCCAAGAGCACTTTTTACTATGCGCACCCAACCAGAGTGACGGGAGGAGCACATTTCAGAAAACGTGCTCAGCTCGTCGAGAAAATGCGATTTAAGCAATAAAATTAAAGATGCACCTAAAACCTAAACCAAACGTTGCAGGTGTTTTTTTCTTAATGCGCAGTGGTCAACGCGGCACTCTCTAGCTGCCAAGAGCACTTTTTACTATGCGCACCCAACCAGAGTGACGGGAGGAGCACGTTTCAGAAAACGTGCTCAGCTCGTCGAGAAAATGCGATTTAAGCAATAAAATTAAAAATGCACTGAAGGAATGAGGTCGAAATACAAAAAGTCCTGCCTCGCTACAAAAACAGATATGCTCAAACCTCATTGAATAAAGTACATAAGCAGACTAGTATATTCACATATTAAATAAATAAAAGAAACATTTGAAGCATATAATTATACGTACACACCAAATCAATAAAGAAGACATAACTAGACATTTTTGATAAGTGGTGATGAGAAAGGTTTTTATAACTTTATGATCTGATATATATATTTCTGAGGACTTTGAAATAACAAATGACTTTTGATATATTGCCTAAATAGCTTAATGACCCTTAAGGAACTGTGGAATGCATGCCTGATGTTTTTTCTCTGAATCATGGACACGGCCAGAGTCGTCTTGACCGTTCAGTACTTGATTGTATCTTATGTTTTGACTAATGCTAGACGCCAGTTTTTGATTACTACTGAACGCTCTGCACAGAGGGAAATAGTTTGTCTAACAAAGAAAAGATACGGTTGAATGCGGTACGACAGTGTATGTCCAAGATTGGAGAAGAATGTTCACAGGAAGGTCACGTGGAGATAAAACCAGTGGGTGCCAGAAGGAGCCACCCGAGAACTCGGCCAAAGATGATCGCCAAGGCCGAGAGACGGGATGGAAGACAACAGCCCCCTCCACACACACACACACACACACCAACAGCCCCCCACCAACACACCGAATCGCCCATAACCAGCACCACTCCCATGGAATCAGACTCTCCTTCAAACTTGCCCCACCCCGAAGACTCATCGCCCATCAATCCCAGCCCACAATGTGCTACTGAATATAAAACTGATCTAACAACCTTGGACTTTGCCTTTTCTGAATGGAGACTTTCCGCTCTTGAAGGGCCCAGCGCTGTATTGTACTTTCCTGAAAACAGAGCTTTTTGAACAAGAATTGTGATTGAACTCAACCAATCTGTCTAAGTCTAATTTCTGCTTCAGTGTCTTTGCATTTTCCTAAATCTGAAGAAATCAAACGAGCACGCAGTGAGTAAATTGGAGAACAGGTGATTGGCAAAGGCTTTTGCCGTGAGGCGCAGATAACGCGCTCCCTAAATTGTGGACAAAATCCAACAAATGCACCTAAAACCTAAACCAAACGTTGCAGATGGTCATTTCTTCATGCGCAGTGGTCAACGCGGCACTCTCTAGCTGCCAAGAGCACTTTTTACTATGCGCACCCAACCAGAGTGACGGGAGGAGCACATTTCAGAAAACGTGATCAGCTCGTCCAGAAAATGCGATTTAAGCAATAAAATTAAAAATGCACCCAAAACCTAAACCAAACGTTGCAGGTGGTTATTTCTTCATGCGCAGTGGTCAACGCGGCACTCTCTCGCTGCCAAGAGCACTTTTTACTATGCGCACCCAACCAGAGTGACGGGAGGAGCACATTTCAGAAAACGTGCTCAGCTCGTCGAGAAAATGCAATTTAAGCAATAAAATTAAAAATGCACCTAAAACCTAAACCAAACGTTGCAGGTGGTTATTTCTTCATGCACAGTGGTCAACGCGGCACTCTCTAGCTGCCAAGAGCACTTTTTACTATGCGCACCCAACCAGACTGACGGGAGGAGCACATTTCAGAAAACGTGCACAGCTCGTCGAGAAAATGCGATTTAAGCAATAAAATTAAAAATGCACCTAAAACCTAAACCAAACGTTGCAGATGGTCATTTCTTCATGCACAGTAGTCAACGCGGCACTCTCTAGCTGCCAAGAGCACTTTTTACTATGCGCACCCAACCAGAGTGACGGGAGGAGCACATTTCAGAAAACGTGCTCAGCTCGTCGAGAAAATGCGATTTAAGCAATAAAATTAAAAATGCACCTAAAACCTAAAACAAACGTTGCACGTGGTTATTTCTCCCTGCGCAGTGGTCAACGCGGCACTCTCTAGCTGCCAAGAGCACTTTTTACTATGCGCACCCAACCAGAGTGACGGGAGGAGCACATTTCAGAAAACGTGCTCAGCTCGTCGAGAAAATGTGATTTAAGCAATCAAAATCAAAATGCACCCAAAACCTAAACCAAACGTTGCAGATGGTCATTTCTTCATGCGCAGCGGTCAACGCGGCACTCTCTAGCTGCCAATAGTGTCACGTCTCGCCCCCAACTGCTCTACTATGGGTCTGTTGTCTTGGTTTCTGTCTGTGTGCTCGCCCCTCCCCTCCTGTGTGCCCATGATCAATGTGATTGTTCCCACCTGCCTCTCGTTACCTGTCTTGTATAAAAGTCCTGTCTGCCCCTCTCTCCCTGTCGGATCATTGGTATTGGTATTGGTATTGGGTTTGGTCATTGGTTTTGGTTCCTGTCGTTCGGTGTGTCGTCCTGTCTTGGTGCCGTCATGTCCTGCTGTCTTGTTTCACGTCCCGGTCAGTCAGTCAAGTTATTGTTTGTTATGTCATGTTAGTTGCCTTTTGAGTTCCGCCAATAAACCCTGGTCCAAGCTGCACTTGGTCGTCCTGCTCCATGCTCCACACCCGACCGTGACAGAATGATCCGACCACTACAACGACCAGCGCTTGGACCCCCCTCCACCACCAGCTCCCGCTGCGACGCCCGGTCGTCGTCCGAGCTTGTCCCGGCGCCATCAGCTCCGCGACCGTCATCGGACTTCGCTCCCGCGACGCCGGACCCGCGGCCGCCATCGGAGTTCCTCTCGGCACCATCGCCTCTGCGACCGTCGTCGGACTTCGCTGCTGCGACGCCGGACCCGCGGCCGCCATCGGAGTGCTTCTGGCGCCAGCGGCTTTGCGGCCGCGATCGGACTCTGGTGCCGCGACGCCGGACCCACGGCCGCCGTTGGAGTGCCTCCCGGCGTCATCAGACTCACGGCCGCCATCGGGCTCCACCCCAGCGTCGCAGGACCCGCGAACGTCGCCAGACATCCAAGCCAGCTGCGTCGGACCCGCGATCGTCCCTGGCTCCACTCCCACTGCTGCGGCGCGTGATGGCTCTTGCCGCTGCGCAGAGCCCCGCCTTCCGAGTATCGCCGATCACTGTACGGACTTTGTGAGTGGCCGCCAATCACGGTACAGACTTCCGGAGTCGCCGCCAATTGCCGTACGGACTTCCTGAGTGGCCGCCGATTGCGGCACTGACTTTTGTATGCCGCTGATTGCGGTTGTGTTTCCCCGAGTCGCCGCGGAGTGCGGTTGTGTGTCCCCTAGGTCCCCGCCCGAGTGCGGCTCTGTCCCCTAGGTCCCCGCCCGAGTGCGGCTCTGTCCCCTTGGTCCCTGCCCGAGTGCGGCTCTGTCCCCTTGGTCCCCGCCCGAGTGCGGCTCTGTCCCCTAGGTCCCCGCCCGAGTGCGGCTCTGTCCCCTAGGTCCCCGCCCGAGTGCGGCTCGGTCCCCTAGGTCCCCGCCCGAGTGCGGCTCTGTCCCCTAGGTCCCCGCCCGAGTGCGGCTCTGTCCCCTAAGTCCCCGCCCGAGTGCGGCTCTGTCCCCTAGGTCCCCGCCCGAGTGCGGCTCTGTCCCCTAGGTCCCCGCCCGAGTGCGGCTCTGTCCCCTAGGTCCCCGCCCGAGTGCGGCTCTGTCCCCTAAGTCCCCGCCCGAGTGCGGCTCTGTCCCCTAGGTCCCCGCCCGAGTGCGGCTCTGTCCCCTAGGTCCCCGCCCGAGTGCGGCTCTGTCCCCTAGGTCCCCCGCCCGAGTGCGGCTCTGTCCCCTAGGTCCCCGCCCGAGTGCGGCTCTGTCCCCTAGGTCCCCGCCCGAGTGCGGCTCTGTCCCCTAAGTCCCCGCCCGAGTGCGGCTCTGTCCCCTAGGTCCCCGCCCGAGTGCGGCTCTGTCCCCTAGGTCCCCGCCCGAGTGCGGCTCTGTCCCCTAGGTCCCCCGCCCGAGTGCGGCTCTGTCCCCTAGGTCCCCGCCCGAGTGCGGCTCTGTCCCCTAGGTCCCCGCCCGAGTGCGGCTCTGTCCCCTAGGTCCCCGCCCAAGTGCGGCTCTGTCCCCTTGGTCCCCGCCCGAGTGCGGCTCTGTCCCCTAGGTCCCCGCCCGAGTGCGGCTCTGTCCCCTAAGTCACCGCCAGAGTGCGGACCTGTCCCCGAAGTCACCGCCAGAGTGCGGATCTGTCCCCAAGTCGCCGCCCGAGTGCGGTGCGGTTCGGTTCCCCAAGTCGCCGCCCGAGTGCGGCGCGGTTCGGTTCCCCAAGTCGCCGCCCGAGTGCGGCGAGGTTCGGTTCCCCAGGTCGCCGCCCGAGTGCGGCGCGGTTCGGTTCCCCAAGTCGCCGCCCGAGTGCGGCGCGGTGCGGTTCCCCAAGTCGCCGCCCGAGTGCGGCGCGGTGCGGTTCCCCAAGTCGCCGCCCAAGTGCGGCGCGGTTCGGTTCCCCTAGTTTTTTTTTTTTTTTGGGACGTCGGGAGACGTCCCTTGTGGGGGGGGTTCTGTCACGTCTCGCCCCCAACTGCTCTACTATGGGTCTGTTGTCTTGGTTTCTGTCTGTGTGCTCGCCCCTCCCCTCCTGTGTGCCCATGATCAATGTGATTGTTCCCACCTGCCTCTCGTTACCTGTCTTGTATAAAAGTCCTGTCTGCCCCTCTCTCCCTGTCGGATCATTGGTATTGGTATTGGTATTGGGTTTGGTCATTGGTTTTGGTTCCTGTCGTTCGGTGTGTCGTCCTGTCTTGGTGCCGTCATGTCCTGCTGTCTTGTTTCACGTCCCGGTCAGTCAGTCAAGTTATTGTTTGTTATGTCATGTTAGTTGCCTTTTGAGTTCCGCCAATAAACCCTGGTCCAAGCTGCACTTGGTCGTCCTGCTCCATGCTCCACACCCGACCGTGACAAATAGCACTTTTTACTATGCGCACCCAACCAGAGTGACGGGAGGAGCACATTTCAGAAAACGTGCTCAGCTCGACGAGAAAATGCGATTTAAGCAATAAAATTAAAAATGCACCCAAAACCTAAACCAAACGTTGCAGGTGGTTATTTCTTCAAGTGCAGTGGTCAACGCGGCACTCTCTAGCTGCCAAGAGCACTTTTTACTATGCGCACCCAACCAGAGTGACGGGAGGAGCACATTTCAGAAAACGTGCTCAGCTCGTCGAGAAAATGCGATTTAAGCAATAAAATTAAAAATGCACCTAAAACCTAAACCAAACGTTGCAGATGGTCATTTCTTTATGCGCAGTGGTCAACGCGGCACTCTCTAGCTGCCAAGAGCACTTTTTAATATGCGCACCCAACCAAAGTGACGGGAGGAGCACATTTCAGAAAACGTGCTCAGCTCGTCGAGAAAATGCGATTTAAGCAATAAAATTAAAAATGCACCTAAAACCTACACCAAACGTTGCAGATGGTCATTTCTTCATGCGCAGTGGTCAACGCGGCACTCTCTAGCTGCCAAGAGCACTTTTTACTATGCGCACCCAACCAGAGTGACGGGAGGAGCACATTTCAGAAAACGTGCTCAGCTCGTCGAGAAAATGCGATTTAAGCAATAAAATTAAAAATGCACCCAAAACCTAAACCAAACTTTGCAGATGGTCATTTCTAAATGCGCAGTGGTCAACGCGGCACTCTCTAGCTGCCAAGAGCACTTTTTACTATGCGCACCCAACCACAGTGACGGGAGGAGCACATTTCAGAAAACGTGCTCAGCTCGACGAGAAAATGCGATTTAAGCAATAAAATTAAAAATGCACCCAAAACCTAAACCAAACGTTGCAGGCGGTTATTTCTTCATGCGCAGTGGTCAACGCGGCACTCTCTAGCTGCCAAGAGCACTTTTTACCATGCGCACCCAACCAGAGTGACGGGAGGAGCACATTTCAGAAAACGTGCTCAGCTCGTCGAGAAAATGCGATTTAAGCAATAAAATTAAAAATGCACCCAAAACCTAAAACAAACGTTGCAGGTGGTCATTTCTTCATGCGCAGCAGTCAACGCGGCACTCTCTAGCTGCCAAGAGCACTTTTTACTATGCGCACCCAACCAGAGTGACGGGAGGAGCACGTTTCAGAAAACGTGCTCAGCTCGTCGAGAAATTGCGATTTAAGCAATAAAAATAAAAATGCACCTAAAACCTAAAACAAACGTTGCACGTGGTTATTTCTTCATGCGCAGTGGTCAACGTGGCACTCTCTAGCTGCCAAGAGCACTTTTTACTATGCGCACCCAACCAGAGTGACGGGAGGAGCACATTTCAGAAAACGTGCTCAGCTCGTCGAGAAAATGCGATTTAAGCAATAAAATTAAAAATGCACCTAAAACCTAAACCAAACGTTGCAGATGGTCATTTCTTTATGCGCAGTGGTCAACGCGGCACTCTCTAGCTGCCAAGAGCACTTTTTAATATGCGCACCCAACCAAAGTGACGGGAGGAGCACATTTCAGAAAACGTGCTCAGCTCGTCGAGAAAATGCGATTTAAGCAATAAAATTAAAAATGCACCTAAAACCTACACCAAACGTTGCAGATGGTCATTTCTTCATGCGCAGTGGTCAACGCGGCACTCTCTAGCTGCCAAGAGCACTTTTTACTATGCGCACCCAACCAGAGTGACGGGAGGAGCACATTTCAGAAAACGTGCTCAGCTCGTCCAGAAAATGCGATTTAAGCAATAAAATTAAAAATGCACCCAAAACCTAAACCAAACGTTGCAGGTGGTTATTTCTTCATGCGCAGTGGTCAACGCGGCACTCTCTAGCTGCCAAGAGCACTTTTTACTATGCGCACCCAACCAGAGTGACGGGAGGAGCACATTTCAGAAAACGTGCTCAGCTCGTCGAGAAAATGCGATTCAAGCAATAAAATTAAAAATGCACCTAAAACCTAAACCAAACGTTGCAGGTGGTTATTTCTTCATGCGCAGTGGTCAACGCGGCACTCTCTAGCTGCCAAGAGCACTTTTTACTATGCGCACCCAACAAGAGTGACGGGAGGAGCACATTTCAGAAAACGTTCTCAGCTCGTCGAGAAAATGCGATTTAAGCAATAAAATTAAAAATGCACCTAAAACCTAAACCAAACTTGCAGGTGGTTATTTCTTCATGTGCAGTAGTCAACGCGGCACTCTCTAGCTGCCAAGAGCACTTTTTACTATGTGCACCCAACCAGAGTGACGGGAGGAGCACATTTCAGAAAACGTGCTCAGCTCGTCGAGAAAATGCGATTTAAGCAATAAAATTAAAAATGCACCTAAAACCTAAACCAAACATTGCAGGTGGTTATTTCTTCATGCGCAGTGGTCAACGCGGCACTCTCTAGCTGCCAAGAGCACTTTTTACTATGCGCACCCAACCAGAGTGACGGGAGGAGCACATTTCAGAAAACGTGCTCAGCTCGTCGAGAAAATGCGATTTAAGCAATAAAATTAAAAATGCACCCAAAACCTAAAAAAAACGTTGCAGATGGTCATTTCTTCATGCGCAGTGGTCAACGCTGCACTCTCTAGCTGCCAAGAGCACTTTTTACTATGCGCACCCAACCAGAGTGACGGGAGGAGCACATTTCAGAAAACGTCCTCAGCTCGTCGAGAAAATGCGATTTAAGCAATAAAATTAAAAATGCACCCAAAACCTAAACCAAACGTTGCAGATGGTCATTTCTTCATGCGCAGTGGTCAACGCGGCACTCTCTAGCTGCCAAGAGCACTTTTTACTATGCGCACCCAACCAGAGTGACGGGAGGAGCACATTTCAGAAAACGTGCTCAGCTCGACGAGAAAATGCGATTTAAGCAATAAAATTAAAAATGCACCCAAAACCTAAACCAAACGTTGCAGGTGGTTATTTCTTCATGCGCAGTGGTCAACGCGGCACTCTCTAGCTGCCAAGAGCAGTTTTTACTATGCGCACCCAACCAGAGTGACGGGAGGAGCACATTTCAGAAAACGTGCTCAGCTCGTCGAGAAAATGCGATTTAAGCAATAAAATTAAAAATGCACCCAAAACCTAAACCAAACGTTGCAGGTGGTTATTTCTTCATGCGCAGTGGTCAACGCGGCACTCTCTAGCTGCCAAGAGCAGTTTTTACTATGCGCACCCAACCAGAGTGACGGGAGGAGCACATTTCAGAAAACGTGCTCAGCTCCTCGAGAAAATGCAATTTAAGCAATAAAATTAAAAATGCACCTAAAACCTAAACCAAACGTTGCAGGTGGTTATTTCTTCATGCGCAATGGTCAACGCGGCACTCTCTAGCTGCCAAGATCACTTTTTACTATGCGCACCCAACCAGAGTGACGGGAGGAGCACATTTCAGAAAACGTGCTCAGCTCGTCGAGAAAATGCGATTTAAGCAATAAAATTAAAAATGCACATAAAACCTAAAACAAACGTTGCACGTGGTTATTTCTTTATGTGCAGTGGTCAACGCGGCACTCTCTAGCTGCCAAGAGCACTTTTTACTATGCGCACCCAACCAGAGTGACGGGAGGAGCACATTTCAGAAAACGTGCTCAGCTCGTCGAGTAAATGCGATTTAAGCAATAAAATTAAAAATGCACCCAAAACCTAAACCAAACGTTGCAGATGGTCATTTCTTCATGCGCAGTGGTCAACGCGGCACTCTCTAGCTGCCAAGAGCACTTTTTACTATGCGCACCCAACCAGAGTGACGGGAGGAGCACATTTCAGAAAACGTGCTCAGCTCGACGAGAAAATGCGATTTAAGCAATAAAATTAAAAATGCACCTAAAACCTAAACCAAACGTTGCAGGTGGTTATTTCTTCATGCGCAGTGGTCAACGCGGCACTCTCTAGCTGCCAAGAGCACTTTTTACTATGCGCACCCAACCAGAGTGACGGGAGGAGCACATTTCAGAAAACGTGCTCAGCTCGTCGAGAAAATGCGATTTAAGCAATAAAATTAAAAATGCACCCAAAACCTAAACCAAACGTTGCAGATGGTCATTTCTTCATGCGCAGTGGTCAACGCGGCACTCTCTAGCTGCCAAGAGCACTTTTTACTATGCGCACCCAACCAGAGTGACGGGAGGAGCACATTTCAGAAAACGTGCTCAGCTCGACGAGAAAATGCGATTTAAGCAATGAAATTAAAAATGCACCCAAAACAAAAACCAAACGTTGCAGGCGGTTATTTCTTCATGCGCAGTGGTCAACGTGGCACTCTCTAGCTGCCAAGAGCACTTTTTACCATGCGCACCCAACCAGAGTGACGGGAGGAGCACATTTCAGAAAACGTGCTCTGCTCGTCGAGAAAATGCGATTTAAGCAATAAAATTAAAAATGCACCTAAAACCTAAACCAAACGTTGCAGGTGGTTATTTCTTCATGCGCAGCAGTCAACGCGACACTCTCTAGCTGCCAAGAGCACTTTTTACTATGCGCACCCAACCAGAGTGACGGGAGGAGCACATTTCAGAAAGCGTGCTCAGCTCGTCCAGAAAATGCGATTTAAGCAATAAAATTAAAAATACACCAAAAACCTAAACCAAACGTTGCAGGTGGTTATTTCTTCATGCGCAGTGGTCAACGCGGCACTCTCTAGCTGCCAAGAGGACTTTTTACTATGCGCACCCAACCAGAGTGACGGGACGAGCACATTTCAGAAAACGTGCTCAGCTCGTCGAGAAAATGCGATTTAAGCAATAAAATTAAAAATGCACCCAAAACCTAAACCAAACGTTGCAGATGGTCATTTCTTCATGCGCAGTGGTCAACGCGGCACTCTCTAGCTGCCAAGAGCACTTTTTACTATGCGCACCCAACCAGAGTGACGGGAGGAGCACATTTCAGAAAACGTGCTCAGCTCGTCGAGAAAATGCGATTTAAGCAATAAAATTAAAAATGCACCCAAAACCTAAACCAAACGTTGCAGGTGGTTACTTCTTCATGCGCAGTGGTCAACGCGGCACTCTCTAGCTGCCAAGAGCACTTTTTACTATGCGCACCCAACCAGAGTGACGGGAGGAGCACATTTCAGAAAACGTGCTCAGCTCGTCGAGAAAATGCGATTTAAGCAATAAAATTAAAAATGCACTTAAAACCTAAACCAAAGGTTGCAGATGGTCATTTCTTCATGCGCAGTGGTCAACGCGGCACTCTCTAGCTGCCAAGAGCACTTTTTACTATGCTCACCCAACTAGAGTGACGGGAGGAGCACATTTCAGAAAACGTGCTCAGCTCGTCCAGAAAATGCGATTTAAGCAATAAAATTAAAAATTCACCTAAAACCTAAACCAAACGTTGCAGGTGGTTATTTCTTCATGCGCAGTGGTCAACGCGGCACTCTCTAGCTGCCAAGAGCACTTTTTACTATGCCCACCCAACCAGAGTGACGGGAGAGCACATTTCAGAAAACGTGCTCAGCTCGTCGAGAAAATGCGATTTAAGCAATAAAATTAAAAATGCACCTAAAACCTAAACCAAACGTTGCAGGTGGTTATTTCTTCATGCGCAGCAGTCAACGCGGCACTCTCTAGCTGCCAAGAGCACTTTTTACTATGCGCACCCAACCAGAGGCACGGGAGGAGCACATTTCAGAAAACGTGCTCAGCTCGTCGAGAAAATGCGATTTAAGCAATAAAATTAAAAATGCACCTAAAACCTAAACCAAACGTTGCAGGTGGTTATTTCTTCATGCGCAGTGGTCAACGCGGCACTCTCTAGCTGCCAAGAGCACTTTTTACTATGCGCCCCCAACCAGAGTGACGGGAGGAGCACATTTCAGAAAACGTGCTCATCTCGTCGAGAAAATGCAATTTAAGCAATAAAATTAAAAATGCACCTAAAACCTAAACCAAACGTTGCAGATGGTCATTTCTTCATGCGCAGTGGTCAACGCGGCACTCTATAGCTGCCAAAAGCACTTTTTACTATGCGCACCCAACCAGAGTGACGGGAGGAGCACATTTCAGAAAACGTGCTCAGCTTGTCGAGAAAATGCGATTTAAGCAATAAAATTAAAAATGCACCTAAAACCTAAACCAAACGTTGCAGATGGTCATTTTTTCATGCGCAGTGGTCAACGTGGCACTCTCTAGCTGCCAAGAGCACTTTTTACTATGCGCACCCAACCAGAGTGACGGGAGGAGCACATTTCAGAAAACGTGCTCAGCTCGTCGAGAAAATGCGATTTAAGCAATAAAATTAAAAATACACCTAAAACCTAAACCAAACGTTGCAGGTGGTTATTTCTCCATGCGCAGCAGTCAACGCGGCACTCTCTAGCTGCCAAGAGCACTTTTTTACTATGCACACCCAACCAGAGTGACGGGAGGAGCACATTTCAGAAAACGTGCTCAGCTTGTGGAGAAAATGCGATTCAAGCAATAAAATCTAAAATGCACCTAAAACCTAAACCAAACGTTGCAGATGGTCATTTCTTCATGCGCAGTGGTCAACGTGGCACTCTCTAGCTGCCAAGAGCACTTTTTACTATGCGCACCCAACCAGAGTGACGGGAGGAGCACATTTCAGAAAACGTGCTCAGCTCGTCGAGAAAATGCGATTTAAGCAATAAAATTAAAAATGCACCTAAAACCTAAACCAAACGTTGCAGGTGGTTATTTCTTCATGCGCAGCAGTCAACGCGGCACTCTCTAGCTGCCAAGAGCACTTTTTACTATGCACACCCAACCAGAGTGACGGGAGGAGCACATTTCAGAAAACGTGCTCAGCTCGTCGAGAAAATGCGATTTAAGCAATAAAATTAAAAAGGCACCTAAAACCTAAACCAAACGTTGCAGGTGGTTATTTCTTCATGCGCAGCGGTCAACGCGGCACTCTCTAGCTGCCAAGAGCACTTTTTACTATGCGCACCCAACCAGAGTGACGGGAGGAGCACATTTCAGAAAACGTGCTCAGCTCGTCGAGAAAATGCGATTTAAGCAATAAAATTAAAAATGCACCTAAAACCTAAAACAAACGTTGCACGTGGTTATTTCTTCATGCGCAGTGGTCAACGCGGCACTCTCTAGCTGCCAAGAGCACTTTTTACTATGCCCACCCAACCAGAGTGACGGGAGAGCACATTTCAGAAAACGTGCTCAGCTCGTCGAGAAAATGCGATTTAAGCAATAAAATTAAAAATGCACCTAAAACCTAAACCAAACGTTGCAGGTGGTTATTTCTTCATGCGCAGCAGTCAACGCGGCACTCTCTAGCTGCCAAGAGCACTTTTTACTATGCGCACCCAACCAGAGGCACGGGAGGAGCAGATTTCAGAAAACGTGCTCAGCTCGTCGAGAAAATGCGATTTAAGCAATAAAATTAAAAATGCACCTAAAACCTAAACCAAACGTTGCAGGTGGTTATTTCTTCATGCGCAGTGGTCAACGCGGCACTCTCTAGCTGCCAAGAGCACTTTTTACTATGCGCCCCCAACCAGAGTGACGGGAGGAGCACATTTCAGAAAACGTGCTCATCTCGTCGAGAAAATGCGATTTAAGCAATAAAATTAAAAATGCACCTAAAACCTAAACCAAACGTTGCAGATGGTCATTTCTTCATGCGCAGTGGTCAACGCGGCACTCTATAGCTGCCAAAAGCACTTTTTACTATGCGCACCCAACCAGAGTGACGGGAGGAGCACATTTCAGAAAACGTGCTCAGCTTGTCGAGAAAATGCGATTTAAGCAATAAAATTAAAAATGCACCTAAAACCTAAACCAAACGTTGCAGATGGTCATTTTTTCATGCGCAGTGGTCAACGTGGCACTCTCTAGCTGCCAAGAGCACTTTTTACTATGCGCACCCAACCAGAGTGACGGGAGGAGCACATTTCAGAAAACGTGCTCAGCTCGTCGAGAAAATGCGATTTAAGCAATAAAATTAAAAATACACCTAAAACCTAAACCAAACGTTGCAGGTGGTTATTTCTCCATGCGCAGCAGTCAACGCGGCACTCTCTAGCTGCCAAGAGCACTTTTTTACTATGCACACCCAACCAGAGTGACGGGAGGAGCACATTTCAGAAAACGTGCTCAGCTTGTGGAGAAAATGCGATTCAAGCAATAAAATTAAAAATGCACCTAAAACCTAAACCAAACGTTGCAGATGGTCATTTCTTCATGCGCAGTGGTCAACGTGGCACTCTCTAGCTGCAGAGAGCACTTTTTACTATGCGCACCCAACCAGAGTGACGGGAGGAGCACATTTCAGAAAACGTGCTCAGCTCGTCGAGAAAATGCGATTTAAGCAATAAAATTAAAAATGCACCTAAAACCTAAACCAAACGTTGCAGGTGGTTATTTCTTCATGCGCAGCAGTCAACGCGGCACTCTCTAGCTGCCAAGAGCACTTTTTACTATGCACACCCAACCAGAGTGACGGGAGGAGCACATTTCAGAAAACGTGCTCAGCTCGTCGAGAAAATGCGATTTAAGCAATAAAATTAAAAAGGCACCTAAAACCTAAACCAAACGTTGCAGGTGGTTATTTCTTCATGCGCAGCGGTCAACGCGGCACTCTCTAGCTGCCAAGAGGACTTTTTACTATGCGCACCCAACCAGAGTGACGGGAGGAGCACATTTCAGAAAACGTGCTCAGCTCGTCGAGAAAATGCGATTTAAGCAATAAAATTAAAAATGCACCTAAAACCTAAAACAAACGTTGCACGTGGTTATTTCTTCATGCGCAGTGGTCAACGCGGCACTTTCTAGCTGCCAAGAGCACTTTTTACTATGCGCACCCAACCAGAGTGACGGGAGGAGCACATTTCAGAAAACGTGCTCAGTTCGTCGAGAAAATGCGATTTAAGCAATAAAATTAAAAATGCACCCAAAACCTAAACCAAACGTTGCAGGTGGTTATTTCTTCATGCGCAGTGGTCAACGCGGCACTCTCTAGCTGCCAAGAGCACTTTTTACTATGCGCACCCAACCAGAGTGACGGGAGGAGCACATTTCAGAAAACGTGCTCAGCTTGTCGAGAAAATGCGATTTAAGCAATAAAATTAAAAATGCACCTAAAACCTAAAACAAACGTTGCACGTGGTTATTTCTTCATGCGCAGTGATCAACGCGGCACTCTCTAGCTGCCAAGAGCACTTTTTACTATGCGCACCCAACCAGAGTGACGGGAGGAGCACATTTCAGAAAACGTGCTCAGCTCGTCCAGAAAATGCGATTTAAGCAATAAAATTAAAAATGCACCTAAAACCTAAACCAAACGTTGCAGGTGGTTATTTCTTCATGCGCAGTGGTCAACGCGGCACTCTCTAGCTGCCAAGAGCACTTTTTACTATGCGCACCCAACCAGAGTGACGGGAGGAGCACATTTCAGAAAACGTGCTCAGCTCGTCGAGAAAATGCGATTTAAGCAATAAAATTAAAAATGCACCTAAAACCTAAACCAAACGTTGCAGGTGGTTATTTCTTCATGCGCAGCGGTCAACGCGGCACTCTCTAGCTGCCAAGAGCACTTTTTACTATGCGCACCCAACCAGAGTGACGGGAGGAGCACATTTCAGAAAACGTGCTCAGCTCGTCGAGAAAATGCGATTTAAGCAATAAAATTAAAAATGCACCTAAAACCTAAAACAAACGTTGCACGTGGTTATTTCTTCATGCGCAGAGGTCAACGCGGCACTCTCTAGCTGCCAAGAGCACTTTTTACTATGCGCACCCAACCAGAGTGACGGGAGGAGCACATTTCAGAAAACGTGCTCAGCTCGTCGAGAAAATGCGATTTAAGCAATAAAATTAAAAATGCACCTAAAACCTAAACTAAACGTTGCAGATGGTCATTTCTTCATGCGCAGTGGTCAACGCGGCACTCTCTAGCTGCCAAGAGCACTTTTTACTATGCGCACCCAACCAGAGTGACGGGAGGAGCACATTTCAGAAAACGTGCTCAGCTTGTCCAGAAAATGCGATTTAAGCAATAAAATTAAAAATGCACCCAAAACCTAAACCAAACGTTGCAGGTGGTTATTTCTTCATGCGCAGTGGTCAACGCGGCACTCTCTAGCTGCCAAGAGCACTTTTTACTATCCGCACCCAACCAGAGTGACGGGAGGAGCACATTTCAGAAAATGTGCTCAGCTCGTCGAGAAAATGCGATTTAAGCAATAAAATTAAAAATGCACCCAAAACCTAAACCAAACGTTGCAGATGGTCATTTCTTCATGCGCAGTGGTCAACGCGGCATTCTCTAGGTGCCAAGAGCACTTTTTACTATGCGCACCCAACCAGAGTGACGGGAGGAGCACATTTCAGAAAACGTGCTCAGCTCGTCGAAAAAATGCGATTCAAGCAATAAAATTAAAAATGCATCTAAAACCTAAACCAAACGTTGCAGGTGGTTATTTCTTCATGCGCAGTGGCCAACGCGGCACTCTCTAGCTGCCAAGAGCACTTTTTACTATGCGCACCCAACCAGAGTGACGGGAGGAGCACATTTCAGAAAACGTGCTCAGCTCGTCGAGAAAATGCGATTTAAGCAATAAAATTAAAAATGCACCTAAAACCTAAACCAAACGTTGAAGGTGGTTATTTCTTCATGGGCAGTGGTCAACGCGGCACTCTCTAGCTGCCAAGAGCACTTTTTACTATGCGCACCCAACCAGAGTCACGGGAGGAGCACATTTCAGAAAACGTGCTTAGCTCGTCGAGAAAATGCGATTTAAGCAATAAAATTAAAAATGCACCCAAAACCTAAACCAAACGTTGCAGATGGTCATTTCTTTATGCGCAGTGGTCAACGCGGCACTCTCTAGCTGCCAAGAGCACTTTTTACTATGCGCACCCAACCAGAGTGACGGAGGAGCACATTTCAGAAAACGTGCTCAGCTCGACGAGAAAATGCGATTTAAGCAATAAAATTAAAAATGCACCCAAAACCTAAACCAAACGTTGCAGGTGGTTATTTCTTCATGCGCAGTGGTCAACGCGGCACTCTCTAGCTGCCAAGAGCACTTTTTACTATGCGCACCCAACCAGAGTGACGTGAGGAGCACATTTCAGACAACGTGCTCAGCTCGTCGAGAAAATGCGATTTAAGCAATAAAATTAAAAATGCACCTAAAACCTAAACCAAACGTTGCAGGTGGTTATTTCTTCATGCGCAATGGTCAACGCGGCACTCTCTAGCTGCCAAGAGCACTTTTCACTATGCGCACCCAACCAGAGTGACGGGAGGAGCACATTTCAGAAAACGTGCTCAGCTCGTCGAGAAAATGCGATTTAAGCAATAAAATTAAAAATGCACCCAAAACCTAAACCAAACGTTGCAGATGGTCATTTCTTCATGCGCAGTGGTCAACGCGGCACTCTCTAGCTGCCAAGAGCACTTTTTACTATGAACACCCAACCAGAGTGACGGGAGGAGCACATTTCTAAAAACGTGCTCAGCTCGACGAGAAAATGCGATTTAAGCAATAAAATTAAAAATGCACCCAAAACCTAAAACAAACGTTGCACGTGGTTATTTCTTCATGCGCAGTGGTCAACGCGGCACTCTCTAGCTGCCAAGAGCACTTTTTACTATGCGCACCCAACCAGAGTGACGGGAGGAGCACATTTCAGAAAACGTGCTCAGCTCGTCGAGAAAATGTGATTTAAGCAATAAAATTAAAAATGCACCTAAAACCTAAACCAAACGATGCAGGTGGTTATTTCTTCATGCGCAGTGGTCAACGCGGCACTCTCTAGCTGCCAAGAGCACTTTTTACTATGCGCACCCAACCAGAGTGACGGGAGGAGCACATTTCAGAAAACGTGCTCAGCTCGTCGAGAAAATGCGATTTAAGCAATAAAATTAAAAATGCACCCTTAACCTAAACCAAACGTTGCAGGTGGTTATTTCTTCATGCGCAGTGGTCAACGCGGCACTCTCTAGCTGCCAAGAGCACTTTTTACTATGCGCACCCAACCAGAGTGACGGGAGGAGCACATTTCAGAAAACGTGCTCAGCTCGTCGAGAAAATGCGATTTAAGCAATAAAATTAAAAATGCACCTGAAACCTAAACCAAACGTTGCAGATGGTCATTTCTTCATGCGCAGTGGTCAACGCGGCACTCTCTAGCTGCCAAGAGCACTTTTTACTATGCACACCCAATCAGAGTGACGGGAGGAGCACATTTCTAAAAACGTGCTCAGCTCGACGAGAAAATGCGATTTAAGCAATAAAATTAAAAATGCACCCAAAACCTAAAACAAACGTTGCACGTGGTTATTTCTTCATGCGCAGTGGTCAACGCGGCACTCTCTAGCTGCCAAGAGCACTTTTTACTATGCGCACCCAACCAGAGTGACGGGAGGAGCACATTTCAGAAAACGTGCTCAGCTCGTCGAGAAAATGTGATTTAAGCAATAAAATTAAAAATGCACCTAAAACCTAAACCAAACGATGCAGGTGGTTATTTCTTCATGCGCAGTGGTCAACGCGGCACTCTCTAGCTGCCAAGAGCACTTTTTACTATGCGCACCCAACCAGAGTGACGGGAGGAGCACATTTCAGAAAACGTGCTCAGCTTGTCCAGAAAATGCGATTTAAGCAATAAAATTAAAAATGCACCCAAAACCTAAACCAAACGTTGCAGGTGGTTATTTCTTCATGCGCAGTGGTCAACGCGGCACTCTCTAGCTGCCAAGAGCACTTTTTACTATGCGCACCCAACCAGAGTCACGGGAGGAGCACATTTCAGAAAACGTGCTTAGCTCGTCGAGAAAATGCGATTTAAGCAATAAAATTAAAAATGCACCCAAAACCTAAACCAAACGTTGCAGATGGTCATTTCTTTATGCGCAGTGGTCAACGCGGCACTCTCTAGCTGCCAAGAGCACTTTTTACTATGCGCACCCAACCAGAGTGACGGAGGAGCACATTTCAGAAAACGTGCTCAGCTCGACGAGAAAATGCGATTTAAGCAATAAAATTAAAAATGCACCCAAAACCTAAACCAAACGTTGCAGGTGGTTATTTCTTCATGCGCAGTGGTCAACGCGGCACTCTCTAGCTGCCAAGAGCACTTTTTACTATGCGCACCCAACCAGAGTGACGTGAGGAGCACATTTCAGACAACGTGCTCAGCTCGTCGAGAAAATGCGATTTAAGCAATAAAATTAAAAATGCACCTAAAACCTAAACCAAACGTTGCAGGTGGTTATTTCTTCATGCGCAATGGTCAACGCGGCACTCTCTAGCTGCCAAGAGCACTTTTCACTATGCGCACCCAACCAGAGTGACGGGAGGAGCACATTTCAGAAAACGTGCTCAGCTCGTCGAGAAAATGCGATTTAAGCAATAAAATTAAAAATGCACCCAAAACCTAAACCAAACGTTGCAGATGGTCATTTCTTCATGCGCAGTGGTCAACGCGGCACTCTCTAGCTGCCAAGAGCACTTTTTACTATGAACACCCAACCAGAGTGACGGGAGGAGCACATTTCTAAAAACGTGCTCAGCTCGACGAGAAAATGCGATTTAAGCAATAAAATTAAAAATGCACCCAAAACCTAAAACAAACGTTGCACGTGGTTATTTCTTCATGCGCAGTGGTCAACGCGGCACTCTCTAGCTGCCAAGAGCACTTTTTACTATGCGCACCCAACCAGAGTGACGGGAGGAGCACATTTCAGAAAACGTGCTCAGCTCGTCGAGAAAATGTGATTTAAGCAATAAAATTAAAAATGCACCTAAAACCTAAACCAAACGATGCAGGTGGTTATTTCTTCATGCGCAGTGGTCAACGCGGCACTCTCTAGCTGCCAAGAGCACTTTTTACTATGCGCACCCAACCAGAGTGACGGGAGGAGCACATTTCAGAAAACGTGCTCAGCTCGTCGAGAAAATGCGATTTAAGCAATAAAATTAAAAATGCACCCAAAACCTAAACCAAACGTTGCAGGTGGTTATTTCTTCATGCGCAGTGGTCAACGCGGCACTCTCTAGCTGCCAAGAGCACTTTTTACTATGCGCACCCAACCAGAGTGACGGGAGGAGCACATTTCAGAAAACGTGCTCAGCTCGTCGAGAAAATGCGATTTAAGCAATAAAATTAAAAATGCACCTAAAACCTAAACCAAACGTTGCAGATGGTCATTTCTTCATGCGCAGTGGTCAACGCGGCACTCTCTAGCTGCCAAGAGCACTTTTTACTATGCACACCCAATCAGAGTGACGGGAGGAGCACATTTCTAAAAACGTGCTCAGCTCGACGAGAAAATGCGATTTAAGCAATAAAATTAAAAATGCACCCAAAACCTAAAACAAACGTTGCACGTGGTAATTTCTTCATGCGCAGTGGTCAACGCGGCACTCTCTAGCTGCCAAGAGCACTTTTTACTATGCGCACCCAACCAGAGTGACGGGAGGAGCACATTTCAGAAAACGTGATCAGCTCGTCGAGAAAATGTGATTTAAGCAATAAAATTAAAAATGCACCTAAAACCTAAACCAAACGATGCAGGTGGTTATTTCTTCATGCGCAGTGGTCAACGCGGCACTCTCTAGCTGCCAAGAGCACTTTTTACTATGCGCACCCAACCAGAGTGACGGGAGGAGCACATTTCAGAAAACGTGCTCAGCTCGTCGAGAAAATTCGATTTAAGCAATAAAATTAAAAATGCACCTAAAACCTAAACCAAACGTTGCAGGTGGTTATTTCTTCATGCGCAGTGGTCAACGCGGCACTCTCTAGCTGCCAAGAGCACTTTTTACTATGCGCACCCAACCAGAGTGACGGGAGGAGCACATTTCAGAAAACGTGCTCAGCTCGTCGAGAAAATGCGATTTAAGCAATAAAATTAAAAACGCACCTAAAACCTAAACCAAACGTTGCAGGTGGTTATTTCTTCATGTGCAGCGGTCAACGCGTCACTCTCTAGCTGCCAAGAGCACTTTTTACTATGCGCACCCAAACAGAGTGACGGGAGGAGCACATTTCAGAAAACGTGCTCAGCTCGTCGAGAAAATGCGATTTAAGCAATAAAATTAAAAATGCACCTAAAACCTAAAACAAACGTTGCACGTGGTTATTTCTTCATGCGCAGTGGTCAACGCGGCACTCTCTAGCTGCCAAGAGCACTTTTTCCTATGCGCACCCAACCAGAGTGACGGGAGGAGCACATTTCAGAAAACGTGCTCAGCTCGTCGAGAAAATTCGATTTAAGCAATAAAATTAAAAATGCACCTAAAACCTAAACCAAACGTTGCAGGTGGTTATTTCTTCATGCGCAGTGGTCAACGCGGCACTCTCTAGCTGCCAAGAGCACTTTTTACTATGCGCACCCAACCAGAGTGACGGGAGGAGCACATTTCAGAAAACGTGCTCAGCTCGTCGAGAAAATGCGATTTAAGCAATAAAATTAAAAATGCACCCAAAACCTAAACAAAACATTGCAGGTGGTTATTTCTTCATGCGCAGCAGTCAAAGCGGCACTCTCTAGCTGCCAAGAGCACTTTTTACTATGCGCACCCAACCAGAGTGACGGGAGGAGCACATTTCAGAAAACGTGCTCAGCTCGTCGAGAAAATGCGATTTAAGCAATAAAATTAAAAATGCACCCAAAACCTAAAAAAAACGTTGCAGATGGTCATTTCTTCATGCGCAGTGGTCAACGCTGCACTCTCTAGCTGCCAAGAGCACTTTTTACTATGCGCACCCAACCAGAGTGACGGGAGGAGCACATTTCAGAAAACGTGCTCAGCTTGTCGAGAAAATGCGATTTAAGCAATAAAATTAAAAATGCACCTAAAACCTAAACCAAACGTTGCAGGTGGTTATTTCTTCATGCGCAGTGGTCAACGCGGCACTCTCTAGCTGCCAAGAGCACTTTTCACTATGCGCACCCAACCAGAGTGACGGGAGGAGCACATTTCAGAAAACGTGCTCAGCTCGTCGAGAAAATGCGATTTAAGCAATAAAATTAAAAATGCACCTAAAACCTAAAACAAACGTTGCACGTGGTTATTTCTTCATGCGCAGTGGTCAACGCGGCACTCTCTAGCTGCCAAGAGCACTTTTTACTATGCGCACCCAACCAGAGTGACGGGAGGAGCACATTTCAGAAAACGTGCTCAGCTCGTCGAGAAAATGCGATTTAAGCAATAAAATTAAAAATGCACCAAAAACCTAAACCAAACGTTGCAGATGGTCATTTCTTCATGCGCAGTGGTCAACGCGGCACTCTCTAGCTGCCAAGAGCACTTTTTACTAAGCGCACCCAACCAGAGTGACGGGAGGAGCACATTTCAGAAAACGTGCTCAGCTCGTCGAGAAAATGCGATTTAAGCAATAAAATTAAAAATGCACCTAAAACCTAAACCACACGTTGCAGATGGTCATTTCTTTATGTGCAGTGGTCAACGCGGCACTCTCTACCTGCCAAGAGCACTTTTTACTATGCGCACCCAACCAGAGTGACGGGAGGAGCACATTTCAGAAAACGTGCTCAGCTCGTCGAGAAAATGCGATTTAAGCAATAAAATTAAAAATGCACCTAAAACCTAAACCAAACGATGCAGGTGGTTATTTCTTCATGCGCAGTGGTCAACGCGGCACTCTCTAGCTGCCAAGAGCACTTTTTACTATGCGCACCCAACCAGAGTGACGGGAGGAGCACATTTCAGAAAACGTGCTCAGCTCGTCGACAAAATGCGATTTAAGCAATAAAATTAAAAATGCACCTAAAACCTAAACCAAACGTTGCAGGTGGTTATTTCTTCATGCGCAGTGGTCAACACGGCACTCTCTAGCTGCCAAGAGCACTTTTTACTATGCGCACCCAACCAGAGTGACGGGAGGAGCACATTTCAGAAAACGTGCTCAGCTCGTCGAGAAAATGCGATTTAAGCAATAAAATTAAAAATGCACCTAAAACCTAAACCAAACGTTGCAGGTGGTTATTTCTTCATGCGCAGTGGTCAACGCGGCACTCTCTAGCTGCCAAGAGCACTTTTTACTATGCGCACCCAACAAGAGTGACGGGAGGAGCACATTTCAGAAAATGTGCTCAGCTCGTCGAGAAAATGCGATTTAAGCAATAAAATTAAAAATGCACCTAAAACCTAAACCAAACGTTGCAGTTGGTTATTTCTTCATGCGCAGCGGTCAACGCGGCACTCTCTAGCTGCCAAGAGCACTTTTTACTATGCGCACTCAACCAGAGTGACGGGAGGAGCACATTTCAGAAAACGTGCTCAGCTCGTCGAGAAAATGCGATTTAAGCAATAAAATGAAAAATGCACCTAAAACCTAAACCAAACGTTGCAGGTGGTTATTTCTTCATGCGCAGCAGTCAACGCGGCACTCTCTAGCTGCCAAGAGCACTTATTACTATGCGCACCCAATCAGAGTAACGGGAGGAGCACATTTCAGAAAACGTGCTCAGCTCGTCGAGAAAATGCGATTTAAGCAATCAAATTAAAAATGCACCCAAAACCTAAACCAAACGTTGCAGATGGTCATTTATTCATGCGCAGTGGTCAACGCGGCACTCTCTAGCTGCCAAGAGCACCTTTTACTATGTGCACCCAACCAGAGTGACGGAAAGGAGCACATTTCAGAAAACGTGCTCGGCTCGTCGAGAAAATGCGATTTAAGCAATAAAATTAAAAATGCACATAAAACCTAAACCAAACGTTGCAGGTGGTTATTTCTTCTTGCGCAGTGGTCAACGCGGCACTCTCTAGCTGCCAAGAGCACTTTTTACTATGCGCACCCAACCAGAGTGACGGGAGGAGCACATTTCAGAAAACGTGCTCAGCTCGTCGAGAAAATGCGATTTAAGCAATAAAATTAAAAATGCACCCAAAACCTAAACCAAACGTTGCAGGTGGTTATTTCTTCATGCGCAGTGGCCAACGCGGCACTCTCTAGCTGCCAAGAGCACTTTTTACTATGTGCACCCAACCAGAGTGACGGAAAGGAGCACATTTCAGAAAACGTGCTCGGCTCGTCGAGAAAATGCGATTTAAGCAATAAAATTAAAAATGCACATAAAACCTAAACCAAACGTTGCAGGTGGTTATTTCTTCTTGCGCAGTGGTCAACACGGCACTCTCTAGCTGCCAAGAGCACTTTTTACTATGCGCACCCAACCAGAGTGACGGGAGGAGCACATTTCAGAAAACGTGCTCAGCTCGTTGAGAAAATGCGATTTAAGCAATAAAATTAAAAATGCACCTAAAACCTAAACCAAACGTTGCAGGTGGTTATTTCTTCATGCGCAGTGGTCAACGCGGCACTCTCTAGCTGCCAAGAGCACTTTTTACTATGCGCACCCAACAAGAGTGACGGGAGGAGCACATTTCAGAAAACGTGCTCAGCTCGTCGAGAAAATGCGATTAAAGCAATAAAATTTAAAATGCACCTAAAACCTAAACCAAACGTTGCAGGTGGTTATTTCTTCATGCGCAGTGGTCAACGCGGCACTCTCTAGCTGCCAAGAGCACTTTTTACTATGCGCACCCAACCAGAGTGACGGAAAGGAGCACATTTCAGAAAACGTGCTCGGCTCGTCGAGAAAATGCGATTTAAGCAATAAAATTAAAAATGCACATAAAACCTAAACCAAACGTTGCAGGTGGTTATTTCTTCTTGCGCAGTGGTCAACGCGGCACTCTCTAGCTGCCAAGAGCACTTTTTACTATGCGCACCAAACCAGAGTGACGGGAGGAGCACATTTCAGAAAACGTGCTCAGCTCGTCGAGAAAATGCGATTTAAGCAATAAAATTAAAAATGCACCCAAAACCTAAACCAAACGTTGCAGGTGGTTATTTCTTCATGCGCAGTGGCCAACGCGGGACTCTCTAGCTGCCAAGAGCACTTTTTACTATGCGCACGCAACCAGAGTGACGGGAGGAGCACATTTCAGAAAACGTGCTCAGCTCGTCGAGAAAATGCGATTTAAGCAATAAAATTAAAAATGCACCTAAAACCTAAACCAGACGTTGCAGGTGGTTATTTCTTCATGTGCAGCAGTCAACGCGGCACTCTCTAGCTGCCAAGAGCACTTTTTACTATGCGCACCCGACCAGAGTGACGGGAGGAGCACATTTCAGAAAACGTGCTCAGCTCGTCGAGAAAATACGATTTAAGCAATAAAATTAAAAATGCACCTAAAACCTAAACCAAACGTTGCAGGTGGTTATTTCTTCATGCGCAGTGGTCAACGCGGCACTCTCTAGCTGCCAAGAGCACTTTTTACTATGCGCACCCAACCAGAGTGACGGGAGGAGCACATTTCAGAAAACGTGCTCAGCTCGTCGAGAAAATGCGATTTAAGCAATAAAATTAAAAATGCACCTAAAACCTAAACCAAACGTTGCAGATGGTCATTTCTTCATGCGCAGTGGTCAACGCGGCACTCTCTAGCTGCCAAGAGCACTTTTTACTATGCGCACCCAACAAGAGTGACGGGAGGAGCACATTTCAGAAAACGTGCTCAGCTCGTCGAGAAAATGCGATTTAAGCAATAAAATTAAAAATGCACCTAAAACCTAAACCAAACGTTGCAGGTGGTTATTTCTTCATGCGCAGTGGTCAACGCGGCACTCTCTAGCTGCCAAGAGCACTTTTTCCTATGCGCACCCAACCAGAGTGACGGGAGGAGCACATTTCACAAAACGTGCTCAGCTCGTCGAGAAAATGCGATTTAAGCAATAAAATAAAAAATGCACCTAAAACCTAAACCAAACGTTGCAGATGGTCATTTCTTCATGCGCAGTCGTCAACGCGGCACTCTCTAGCTGCCAAGAGCACTTTTTACTATGCGCACCCAACCAGAGTGACGGGAGGAGCACATTTCAGAAAACGTGCTCAGCTTATCGAGAAAATGCGATTTAAGCAATAAAATTAAAAATGCACCTAAAACCTAAATCAAACGTTGCAGATGGTCATTTCTTCATACGCAGTGGTCAACGTGGCACTCTCTAGCTGCCAAGAGCACTTTTTACTATGCGCACCCAACCAGAGTGACGGGAGGAGCACATTTCAGAAAACGTGCTCAGCTCGTCGAGAAAATGCGATTTAAGCAATAAAATTAAAAATGCACCTAAAACCTAAACCAAACGTTGCAGGTGGTTATTTCTTCATGCGCAGTGGTCAACGCGGCACTCTCTAGCTGCCAAGAGCACTTTTTACTATGCGCACCAGACCAGAGTGACGGGAGGAGCACATTTCAAAAAACGTGCTCAGCTCGTTGAGAAAATGCGATTTAAGCAATAAAATTAAAAATGCACCCAAAACCTAAACCAAACGTTGCAGATTGTCATTTCTTCATGCGCAGTGGTCAACGCGGCACTCTCTAGCTGCCACGAGCACTTTTTACTATGCGCACCCAACCAGAGTGACGGGAGGAGCACATTTCAGAAAACGTGCTCAGCTCGACGAGAAAATGCGATTTAAGCAATAAAATTAAAAATGCACCCAAAACCTAAACCAAACGTTGCAGGTGGTTATTTCTTCATGCGCAGTGGTCAACGCGGCACTCTCTAGCTGCCAAGTGCACTTTTTACTATGCGCACCCAACCAGAGTGACGGGAG
This sequence comes from Syngnathus scovelli, assembly GCF_024217435.2. NCBI lineage: Eukaryota > Metazoa > Chordata > Actinopteri > Syngnathiformes > Syngnathidae > Syngnathus > Syngnathus scovelli. The sequence continues at coordinate 4,934,550 of NC_090850.1, read as the reverse complement.
GAGCACATTTCAGAAAACGTGCTCAGCTCGTCGAGAAAATGCGATTTAAGCAATAAAATTAAAAATGCACCCAAAACCTAAACCAAACGTTGCAGATTGTCATTTCTTCATGCGCAGTGGTCAACGCGGCAGTCTCTAGCTGCCACGAGCACTTTTTACTATGCGCACCCAACCAGAGTGACGGGAGGAGCACATTTCAGAAAACGTGCTCAGCTCGTCGAGAAAATGCGATTTAAGCAATAAAATTAAAAATGCACCTAAAACCTAAACCAAACGTTGCAGGTGGTTATTTCTTCATGCGCAGTGGTCAACGCGGCACTCTCTAGCTGCCAAGAGCACTTTTTACTATGCGCACCCAACCAGAGTGACGGGAGGAGCACATTTCAGAAAACGTGCTCAGCTCGTCGAGAAAATGCGATTTAAGCAATAAAATTAAAAATGCACCTAAAACCTAAAACAAACGTTGCACGTGGTTATTTCTTTATGTGCAGTGGTCAACGCGGCACTCTCTAGCTGCCAAGAGCACTTTTTACTATGCGCACCCAACCAGAGTGACGGGAGGAGCACATTTCAGAAAACGTGCTCAGCTCGTCGAGAAAATGCGATTTAAGCAATAAAATTAAAAATGCACCTAAAACCTAAACCAAACGATGCAGGTGGTTATTTCTTCATGCGCAGTGGTCAACGCGGCACTCTCTAGCTGCCAAGAGCACTTTTTACTATGCGCACCCAACCAGAGTGACGGGAGGAGCACATTTCAGAAAACGTGCTCAGCTCGTCGAGAAAATGCGATTTAAGCAATAAAATTAAAAATGCACCCAAAACCTAAAAAAAACGTTGCAGATGGTCATTTCTTCATGCGCAGTGGTCAACGCTGCACTCTCTAGCTGCCAAGAGCACTTTTTACTATGCGCACCCAACCAGAGTGACGGGAGGAGCACATTTCAGAAAACGTGCTCAGCTTGTCGAGAAAATGCGATTTAAGCAATAAAATTAAAAATGCACCTAAGACCTAAACCAAACGTTGCAGATGGTCATTTCTTCATGCGCAGTGGTCAACGTGGCACTCTCTAGCTGCCAAGAGCACTTTTTACTATGCGCACCCAACCAGAGTGACGGGAGGAGCACATTTCAGAAAACGTGCTCAGCTCGTCGAGAAAATGCGATTTAAGCAATAAAATTAAAAATGCACCCAAAACCTAAACCAAACATTGCAGGTGGTTATTTCTTCATGCGCAGCAGTCAACGCGGCACTCTCTAGCTGCCAAGAGCACTTATTACTATGCGCACCCAATCAGAGTGACGGGAGGAGCACATTTCAGAAAACGTGCTCAGCTCGTCGAGAAAATGCGATTTAAGCAATCAAATTAAAAATGCACCCAAAACCTAAACCAAACGTTGCAGATGGTCATTTATTCATGCGCAGTGGTCAACGCGGCACTCTCTAGCTGCCAAGAGCACCTTTTACTATGTGCACCCAACCAGAGTGACGGAAAGGAGCACATTTCAGAAAACGTGCTCGGCTTGTCGAGAAAATGCGATTTAAGCAATAAAATTAAAAATGCACATAAAACCTAAACCAAACGTTGCAGGTGGTTATTTCTTCTTGCGCAGTGGTCAACGCGGCACTCTCTAGCTGCCAAGAGCACTTTTTACTATGCGCACCCAACCAGAGTGACGGGAGGAGCACATTTCAGAAAACGTGCTCAGCTCGTCGAGAAAATGCGATTTAAGCAATAAAATTAAAAATGCACCCAAAACCTAAACCAAACGTTGCAGGTGGTTATTTCTTCATGCGCAGTGGCCAACGCGGCACTCTCTAGCTGCCAAGAGCACTTTTTACTATGTGCACCCAACCAGAGTGACGGAAAGGAGCACATTTCAGAAAACGTGCTCGGCTCGTCGAGAAAATGCGATTTAAGCAATAAAATTAAAAATGCACATAAAACCTAAACCAAACGTTGCAGGTGGTTATTTCTTCTTGCGCAGTGGTCAACGCGGCACTCTCTAGCTGCCAAGAGTATTTTTACTATGCGCACCCAACCAGAGTGACGGGAGGAGCACATTTCAGAAAACGTGCTCAGCTCGTCGAGAAAATGCGATTTAAGCAATAAAATTAAAAATGCACCCAAAACCTAAACCAAACGTTGCAGGTGGTTATTTCTTCATGCGCAGTGGCCAACGCGGCACTCTCTAGCTGCCAAGAGCACTTTTTACTATGCGCACTCAACCAGAGTGACGGGAGGAGCACATTTCAGAAAACGTGCTCAGCTCGTCGAGAAAATGCGATTTAAGCAATAAAATTAAAAATGCACCTAAAACCTAAACCAAACGTTGCAGGTGGTTATTTCTTCATGCGCAGTGGTCAACACGGCACTCTCTAGCTGCCAAGAGCACTTTTTACTATGCGCACCCAACCAGAGTGACGGGAGGAGCACATTTCAGAAAACGTGCTCAGCTCGTCGAGAAAATGCGATTTAAGCAATAAAATTAAAAATGCACCTAAAACCTAAACCAAACGTTGCAGGTGGTTATTTCTTCATGCGCAGTGGTCAACGCGGCACTCTCTAGCTGCCAAGAGCACTTTTTACTATGCGCACCCAACAAGAGTGACGGGAGGAGCACATTTCAGAAAACGTGCTCAGCTCGTCGAGAAAATGCGATTTAAGCAATACAATTTAAAATGCACCTAAAACCTAAACCAAACGTTGCAGGTGGTTATTTCTTCATGCGCAGTGGTCAACGCGGCACTCTCTAGCTGCCAAGAGCACTTTTTACTATGCGCACCCAACCAGAGTGACGGGAGGAGCACATTTCAGAAAACGTGCTCAGCTCGTCGAGAAAATGCGATTTAAGCAATAAAATTAAAAATGCACATAAAACCTAAACCAAACGTTGCAGGTGGTTATTTCTTCATGCGGAGCAGTCAACGCGGCACTCTCTAGCTGCCAAGAGCACTTTTTACTATGCGCACCAAACCAGAGTGACGGGAGGAGCACATTTCAGAAAACGTGCTCAGCTCGTCGAGAAAATGTGATTTAAGCAATAAAATTAAAAATGCACCTAAAACCTAAACCAAACGTTGCAGGTGGTTATTTCTTCATGCGCAGTGGTCAACGCGGCACTCTCTAGCTGCCAAGAGCACTTTTTCCTATGCGCACCCAACCAGAGTGACGGGAGGAGCACATTTCAGAAAACGTGCTCAGCTCGTCGAGAAAATGCGATTTAAGCAATAAAATTAAAAATGCACCTAAAACCTAAACCAAACGTTGCAGGTGGTTATTTCTTCATGCGCAGTGGTCAACGCGGCACTCTCTAGCTGCCAAGAGCACTTTTTACTATGCGCACCCAACCAGAGTGACGGGAGGAGCACATTTCAGAAAACGTGCTCAGCTCGTCGAGAAAATGCGATTTAAGCAATAAAATTAAAAATGCACCTAAAACCTAAAACAAACGTTGCACGTGGTTATTTCTTTATGTGCAGTGGTCAACGCGGCACTCTCTAGCTGCCAAGAGCACTTTTTACTATGCGCACCCAACCAGAGTGACGGGAGGAGCACATTTCAGAAAACGTGCTCAGCTCGTCGAGAAAATGTGATTTAAGCAATAAAATTAAAAATGCACCTAAAACCTAAACCAAACGATGCAGGTGGTTATTTCTTCATGCGCAGTGGTCAACGCGGCACTCTCTAGCTGCCAAGAGCACTTTTTACTATGCGCACCCAACCAGAGTGACGGGAGGAGCACATTTCAGAAAACGTGCTCAGCTCGTCGAGAAAATGCGATTTAAGCAATAAAATTAAAAATGCACCCAAAACCTAAAAAAAACGTTGCAGATGGTCATTTCTTCATGCGCAGTGGTCAACGCTGCACTCTCTAGCTGCCAAGAGCACTTTTTACTATGCGCACCCAACCAGAGTGACGGGAGGAGCACATTTCAGAAAACGTGCTCAGCTTGTCGAGAAAATGCGATTTAAGCAATAAAATTAAAAATGCACCTAAGACCTAAACCAAACGTTGCAGATGGTCATTTCTTCATGCGCAGTGGTCAACGTGGCACTCTCTAGCTGCCAAGAGCACTTTTTACTATGCGCACCCAACCAGAGTGACGGGAGGACCACATTTCAGAAAACGTGCTCAGCTCGTCGAGAAAATGCGATTTAAGCAATAAAATTAAAAATGCACCCAAAACCTAAACCAAACATTGCAGGTGGTTATTTCTTCATGCGCAGCAGTCAACGCGGCACTCTCTAGCTGCCAAGAGCACTTATTACTATGCGCACCCAATCAGAGTGACGGAAGGGGCACATTGAAGAAAACGTGCTCAGCTCGTCGAGAAAATGCGATTTAAGCAATCAAATTAAAAATGCACCCAAAACCTAAACCAAACGTTGCAGATGGTCATTTATTCATGCGCAGTGGTCAACGCGGCACTCTCTAGCTGCCAAGAGCACCTTTTACTATGTGCACCCAACCAGAGTGACGGAAAGGAGCACATTTCAGAAAACGTGCTCGGCTCGTCGAGAAAATGCGATTTAAGCAATAAAATTAAAAATGCACATAAAACCTAAACCAAACGTTGCAGGTGGTTATTTCTTCTTGCGCAGTGGTCAACGCGGCACTCTCTAGCTGCCAAGAGCACTTTTTACTATGCGCACCCAACCAGAGTGACGGGAGGAGCACATTTCAGAAAACGTGCTCAGCTCGTCGAGAAAATGCGATTTAAGCAATAAAATTAAAAATGCACCCAAAACCTAAACAAAAAGGTTGCAGGTGGTTATTTCTTCATGCGCAGTGGCCAACGCGGCACTCTCTAGCTGCCAAGAGCACTTTTTACTATGTGCACCCAACCAGAGTGACGGAAAGGAGCACATTTCAGAAAACGTGCTCGGCTCGTCGAGAAAATGCGATTTAAGCAATAAAATTAAAAATGCACATAAAACCTAAACCAAACGTTGCAGGTGCTTATTTCTTCTTGCGCAGTGGTCAACGCGGCACTCTCTAGCTCCCAAGAGTATTTTTACTATGCGCACCCAACCAGAGTGACGGGAGGAGCACATTTCAGAAAACGTGCTCAGCTCGTCGAGAAAATGCGATTTAAGCAATAAAATTAAAAATGCACCCAAAACCTAAACCAAACGTTGCAGGTGGTTATTTCTTCATGCGCAGTGGCCAACGCGGCACTCTCTAGCTGCCAAGAGCACTTTTTACTATGCGCACTCAACCAGAGTGACGGGAGGAGCACATTTCAGAAAACGTGCTCAGCTCGTCGAGAAAATGCGATTTAAGCAATAAAATTAAAAATGCACCTAAAACCTAAACCAAACGTTGCAGGTGGCTATTTCTTCATGCGCAGTGGTCAACACGGCACTCTCTAGCTGCCAAGAGCACTTTTTACTATGCGCACCCAACCAGAGTGACGGGAGGAGCACATTTCAGAAAACGTGCTCAGCTCGTCGAGAAAATGCGATTTAAGCAATAAAATTAAAAATGCACCTAAAACCTAAACCAAACGTTGCAGGTGGTTATTTCTTCATGCGCAGTGGTCAACGCGGCACTCTCTAGCTGCCAAGAGCACTTTTTACTATGCGCACCCAACAAGAGTGACGGGAGGAGCACATTTCAGAAAACGTGCTCAGCTCGTCGAGAAAATGCGATTTAAGCAATAAAATTTAAAATGCACCTAAAACCTAAACCAAACGTTGCAGGTGGTTATTTCTTCATGCGCAGTGGTCAACGCGGCACTCTCTAGCTGCCAAGAGCACTTTTTACTATGCGCACCCAACCAGAGTGACGGGAGGAGCACATTTCAGAAAACGTGCTCAGCTCGTCGAGAAAATGCGATTTAAGCAATAAAATTAAAAATGCACATAAAACCTAAACCAAACGTTGCAGGTGGTTATTTCTTCATGCGCAGCAGTCAACACGGCACTCTCTAGCTGCCAAGAGCACTTTTTACTATGCGCACCAAACCAGAGTGACGGGAGGAGCACATTTCAGAAAACGTGCTCAGCTCGTCGAGAAAATGTGATTTAAGCAATAAAATTAAAAATGCACCTAAAACCTAAACCAAACGTTGCAGGTGGTTATTTCTTCATGCGCAGTGGTCAACGCTGCACTCTCTAGCTGCCAAGAGCACTTTTTCCTATGCGCACCCAACCAGAGTGACGGGAGGAGCACATTTCAGAAAACGTGCTCAGCTCGTCGAGAAAATGCGATTTAAGCAATAAAATTAAAAATGCACCTAAAACCTAAACCAAACGTTGCAGGTGGTTATTTTTTCATGCGCAGTGGTGAACGCGGCACTCTCTAGCTGCCAAGAGCACTTTTTACTATGCGCACCCAACCAGAGTGACGGGAGGAGCACATTTCAGAAAACGTGCTCAGCTCGTCGAGAAAATGCGATTTAAGCAATAAAATTAAAAATGCACCTAAAACCTAAAACAAACGTTGCACGTGGTTATTTCTTTATGTGCAGTGGTCAACGCGGCACTCTCTAGCTGCCAAGAGCACTTTTTACTATGCGCACCCAACCAGAGTGACGGGAGGAGCACATTTCAGAAAACGTGCTCAGGTCGTCGAGAAAATGTGATTTAAGCAATAAAATTAAAAATGCACCTAAAACCTAAACCAAACGATGCAGGTGGTTATTTCTTCATGCGCAGTGGTCAACGCGGCACTCTCTAGCTGCCAAGAGCACTTTTTACTATGCGCACCCAACCAGAGTGACGGGAGGAGCACATTTCAGAAAACGTGCTCAGCTCGTCGAGAAAATGCGATTTAAGCAATAAAATTAAAAATGCACCCAAAACCTAAAAAAAACGTTGCAGATGGTCATTTCTTCATGCGCAGTGGTCAACGCTGCACTCTCTAGCTGCCAAGAGCACTTTTTACTATGCGCACCCAACCAGAGTGACGGGAGGAGCACATTTCAGAAAACGTGCTCAGCTTGTCGAGAAAATGCGATTTAAGCAATAAAATTAAAAATGCACCTAAGACCTAAACCAAACGTTGCAGATGGTCATTTCTTCATGCGCAGTGGTCAACGTGGCACTCTCTAGCTGCCAAGAGCACTTTTTACTATGCGCACCCAACCAGAGTGACGGGAGGAGCACATTTCAGAAAACGTGCTCAGCTCGTCGAGAAAATGCGATTTAAGCAATAAAATTAAAAATGCACCCAAAACCTAAACAAAACATTGCAGGTGGTTATTTCTTCATGCGCAGCAGTCAACGCGGCACTCTCTAGCTGCCAAGAGCACTTATTACTATGCGCACCCAATCAGAGTGACGGGAGGAGCACATTTCAGAAAACGTGCTCAGCTCGTCGAGAAAATGCGATTTAAGCAATCAAATTAAAAATGCACCCAAAACCTAAACCAAACGTTGCAGATGGTCATTTATTCATGCGCAGTGGTCAACGCGGCACTCTCTAGCTGCCAAGAGCACCTTTTACTATGTGCACCCAACCAGAGTGACGGAAAGGAGCACATTTCAGAAAACGTGCTCGGCTCGTCGAGAAAATGCGATTTAAGCAATAAAATTAAAAATGCACATAAAACCTAAACCAAACGTTGCAGGTGGTTATTTCTTCTTGCGCAGTGGTCAACGCGGCACTCTCTAGCTGCCAAGAGCACTTTTTACTATGCGCACCCAACCAGAGTGACGGGAGGAGCACATTTCAGAAAACGTGCTCAGCTCGTCGAGAAAATGCGATTTAAGCAATAAAATTAAAAATGCACCCAAAACCTAAACCAAACGTTGCAGGTGGTTATTTCTTCATGCGCAGTGGCCAACGCGGCACTCTCTAGCTGCCAAGAGCACTTTTTACTATGTGCACCCAACCAGAGTGACGGAAAGGAGCACATTTCAGAAAACGTGCTCGGCTCGTCGAGAAAATGCGATTTAAGCAATAAAATTAAAAATGCACATAAAACCTAAACCAAACGTTGCAGGTGGTTATTTCTTCTTGCGCAGTGGTCAACGCGGCACTCTCTAGCTGCCAAGAGTATTTTTACTATGCGCACCCAACCAGAGTGACGGGAGGAGCACATTTCAGAAAACGTGCTCAGCTCGTCGAGAAAATGCGATTTAAGCAATAAAATTAAAAATGCACCCAAAACCTAAACCAAACGTTGCAGGTGGTTATTTCTTCATGCGCAGTGGCCAACGCGGCACTCTCTAGCTGCCAAGAGCACTTTTTACTATGCGCACTCAACCAGAGTGACGGGAGGAGCACATTTCAGAAAACGTGCTCAGCTCGTCGAGAAAATGCGATTTAAGCAATAAAATTAAAAATGCACCTAAAACCTAAACCAAACGTTGCAGGTGGCTATTTCTTCATGCGCAGTGGTCAACACGGCACTCTCTAGCTGCCAAGAGCACTTTTTACTATGCGCACCACACCAGAGTGACGGGAGGAGCACATTTCAGAAAACGTGCTCAGCTCGTCGAGAAAATGCGATTTAAGCAATAAAATTAAAAATGCACCTAAAACCTAAACCAAACGTTGCAGGTGGTTATTTCTTCATGCGCAGTGGTCAACGCGGCACTCTCTAGCTGCCAAGAGCACTTTTTACTATGCGCACCCAACAAGAGTGACGGGAGGAGCACATTTCAGAAAACGTGCTCAGCTCGTCGAGAAAATGCGATTTAAGCAATAAAATTTAAAATGCACCTAAAACCTAAACCAAACGTTGCAGGTGGTTATTTCTTCATGCGCAGTGGTCAACGCGGCACTCTCTAGCTGCCAAGAGCACTTTTTACTATGCGCACCCAACCAGAGTGACGGGAGGAGCACATTTCAGAAAACGTGCTCAGCTCGTCGAGAAAATGCGATTTAAGCAATAAAATTAAAAATGCACATAAAACCTAAACCAAACGTTGCAGGTGGTTATTTCTTCATGCGCAGCAGTCAACGCGGCACTCTCTAGCTGCCAAGAGCACTTTTTACTATGCGCACCAAACCAGAGTGACGGGAGGAGCACATTTCAGAAAACGTGCTCAGCTCGTCGAGAAAATGTGATTTAAGCAATAAAATTAAAAATGCACCTAAAACCTAAACCAAACGTTGCACGTGGTTATTTCTTCATGCGCAGTGGTCAACGCGGCACTCTCTAGCTGCCAAGAGCACTTTTCACTATGCGCACCCAACCAGAGTGACGGGAGGAGCACATTTCAGAAAACGTGCTCAGCTCGTCGAGAAAATGCGATTTAAGCAATAAAATTAAAAATGCACCTAAAACCTAAACCAAACGTTGCAGATGGTTATTTCTTCATGCGCAGCAGTCAAAGCGGCACTCTCTAGCTGCCAAGAGCACTTTTTACTATGCGCACCCAACCAGAGTGACGGGAGGAGCACATTTCAGAAAACGTGCTCAGCTCGTCGAGAAAATGCGATTTAAGCAATAAAATTAAAAATGCACCAAAAACCTAAACCAAACGTTGCAGATGGTCATTTCTTCATGCGCAGTGGTCAACGCGGCACTCTCTAGCTGCCAAGAGCACTTTTTACTAAGCGCACCCAACCAGAGTGACGGGAGGAGCACATTTCAGAAAACGTGCTCAGCTCGTCGAGAAAATGCGATTTAAGCAATAAAATTAAAAATGCACCTAAAACCTAAACCACACGTTGCAGATGGTCATTTCTTCATGCGCAGTGGTCAACACGGCACTCTCTAGCTGCCAAGAGCACTTTTTACTATGCGCACCCAACCAGAGTGACGGGAGGAGCACATTTCAGAAAACGTGCTCAGCTCGTCGAGAAAATGCGATTTAAGCAATAAAATTAAAAATGCACCTAAAACCTAAACCAAACGTTGCAGGTGGTTATTTCTTCATGCGCAGCGGTCAACGCGGCACTCTCTAGCTGCCAAGAGCACTTTTTACTATGCGCACCCAACCAGAGTGACAGGAGGAGCACATTTCAGAAAACGTGCTCAGCTCGTCGACAAAATGCGATTTAAGCAATAAAATTAAAAATGCACCTAAAACCTAAACCAAACGTTGCAGGTGGTTATTTCTTCATGCGCAGTGGTCAACACGGCACTCTCTAGCTGCCAAGAGCACTTTTTACTATGCGCACCCAACCAGAGTGACGGGAGGAGCACATTTCAGAAAACGTGCTCAGCTCGTCGAGAAAATGCGATTTAAGCAATAAAATTAAAAATGCACCTAAAACCTAAACCAAACGTTGCAGGTGGTTATTTCTTCATGCGCAGTGGTCAACGCGGCACTCTCTAGCTGCCAAGAGCACTTTTTACTATGCGCACCCAACAAGAGTGACGGGAGGAGCACATTTCAGAAAATGTGCTCAGCTCGTCGAGAAAATGCGATTTAAGCAATAAAATTAAAAATGCACCTAAAACCTAAACCAAACGTTGCAGTTGGTTATTTCTTCATGCGCAGCGGTCAACGCGGCACTCTCTAGCTGCCAAGAGCACTTTTTACTATGCGCACTCAACCAGAGTGACGGGAGGAGCACATTTCAGAAAACGTGCTCAGCTCGTCGAGAAAATGCGATTTAAGCAATAAAATGAAAAATGCACCTAAAACCTAAACCAAACGTTGCAGGTGGTTATTTCTTCATGCGCAGCAGTCAACGCGGCACTCTCTAGCTGCCAAGAGCACTTATTACTATGCGCACCCAATCAGAGTAACGGGAGGAGCACATTTCAGAAAACGTGCTCAGCTCGTCGAGAAAATGCGATTTAAGCAATCAAATTAAAAATGCACCCAAAACCTAAACCAAACGTTGCAGATGGTCATTTATTCATGCGCAGTGGTCAACGCGGCACTCTCTAGCTGCCAAGAGCACCTTTTACTATGTGCACCCAACCAGAGTGACGGAAAGGAGCACATTTCAGAAAACGTGCTCGGCTCGTCGAGAAAATGCGATTTAAGCAATAAAATTAAAAATGCACATAAAACCTAAACCAAACGTTGCAGGTGGTTATTTCTTCTTGCGCAGTGGTCAACGCGGCACTCTCTAGCTGCCAAGAGCACTTTTTACTATGCGCACCCAACCAGAGTGACGGGAGGAGCACATTTCAGAAAACGTGCTCAGCTCGTCGAGAAAATGCGATTTAAGCAATAAAATTAAAAATGCACCCAAAACCTAAACCAAACGTTGCAGGTGGTTATTTCTTCATGCGCAGTGGCCAACGCGGCACTCTCTAGCTGCCAAGAGCACTTTTTACTATGTGCACCCAACCAGAGTGACGGAAAGGAGCACATTTCAGAAAACGTGCTCGGCTCGTCGAGAAAATGCGATTTAAGCAATAAAATTAAAAATGCACATAAAACCTAAACCAAACGTTGCAGGTGGTTATTTCTTCTTGCGCAGTGGTCAACACGGCACTCTCTAGCTGCCAAGAGCACTTTTTACTATGCGCACCCAACCAGAGTGACGGGAGGAGCACATTTCAGAAAACGTGCTCAGCTCGTTGAGAAAATGCGATTTAAGCAATAAAATTAAAAATGCACCTAAAACCTAAACCAAACGTTGCAGGTGGTTATTTCTTCATGCGCAGTGGTCAACGCGGCACTCTCTAGCTGCCAAGAGCACTTTTTACTATGCGCACCCAACAAGAGTGACGGGAGGAGCACATTTCAGAAAACGTGCTCAGCTCGTCGAGAAAATGCGATTAAAGCAATAAAATTTAAAATGCACCTAAAACCTAAACCAAACGTTGCAGGTGGTTATTTCTTCATGCGCAGTGGTCAACGCGGCACTCTCTAGCTGCCAAGAGCACTTTTTACTATGCGCACCCAACCAGAGTGACGGAAAGGAGCACATTTCAGAAAACGTGCTCGGCTCGTCGAGAAAATGCGATTTAAGCAATAAAATTAAAAATGCACATAAAACCTAAACCAAACGTTGCAGGTGGTTATTTCTTCTTGCGCAGTGGTCAACGCGGCACTCTCTAGCTGCCAAGAGCACTTTTTACTATGCGCACCAAACCAGAGTGACGGGAGGAGCACATTTCAGAAAACGTGCTCAGCTCGTCGAGAAAATGCGATTTAAGCAATAAAATTAAAAATGCACCCAAAACCTAAACCAAACGTTGCAGGTGGTTATTTCTTCATGCGCAGTGGCCAACGCGGGACTCTCTAGCTGCCAAGAGCACTTTTTACTATGCGCACGCAACCAGAGTGACGGGAGGAGCACATTTCAGAAAACGTGCTCAGCTCGTCGAGAAAATGCGATTTAAGCAATAAAATTAAAAATGCACCTAAAACCTAAACCAGACGTTGCAGGTGGTTATTTCTTCATGTGCAGCAGTCAACGCGGCACTCTCTAGCTGCCAAGAGCACTTTTTACTATGCGCACCCGACCAGAGTGACGGGAGGAGCACATTTCAGAAAACGTGCTCAGCTCGTCGAGAAAATACGATTTAAGCAATAAAATTAAAAATGCACCTAAAACCTAAACCAAACGTTGCAGGTGGTTATTTCTTCATGCGCAGTGGTCAACGCGGCACTCTCTAGCTGCCAAGAGCACTTTTTACTATGCGCACCCAACCAGAGTGACGGGAGGAGCACATTTCAGAAAACGTGCTCAGCTCGTCGAGAAAATGCGATTTAAGCAATAAAATTAAAAATGCACCTAAAACCTAAACCAAACGTTGCAGATGGTCATTTCTTCATGCGCAGTGGTCAACGCGGCACTCTCTAGCTGCCAAGAGCACTTTTTACTATGCGCACCCAACAAGAGTGACGGGAGGAGCACATTTCAGAAAACGTGCTCAGCTCGTCGAGAAAATGCGATTTAAGCAATAAAATTAAAAATGCACCTAAAACCTAAACCAAACGTTGCAGGTGGTTATTTCTTCATGCGCAGTGGTCAACGCGGCACTCTCTAGCTGCCAAGAGCACTTTTTCCTATGCGCACCCAACCAGAGTGACGGGAGGAGCACATTTCACAAAACGTGCTCAGCTCGTCGAGAAAATGCGATTTAAGCAATAAAATAAAAAATGCACCTAAAACCTAAACCAAACGTTGCAGATGGTCATTTCTTCATGCGCAGTCGTCAACGCGGCACTCTCTAGCTGCCAAGAGCACTTTTTACTATGCGCACCCAACCAGAGTGACGGGAGGAGCACATTTCAGAAAACGTGCTCAGCTTATCGAGAAAATGCGATTTAAGCAATAAAATTAAAAATGCCCCTAAAACCTAAATCAAACGTTGCAGATGGTCATTTCTTCATACGCAGTGGTCAACGTGGCACTCTCTAGCTGCCAAGAGCACTTTTTACTATGCGCACCCAACCAGAGTGACGGGAGGAGCACATTTCAGAAAACGTGCTCAGCTCGTCGAGAAAATGCGATTTAAGCAATAAAATTAAAAATGCACCTAAAACCTAAACCGAACGTTGCAGGTGGTTATTTCTTCATGCGCAGTGGTCAACGCGGCACTCTCTAGCTGCCAAGAGCACTTTTTACTATGCGCACCAGACCAGAGTGACGGGAGGAGCACATTTCAAAAAACGTGCTCAGCTCGTTGAGAAAATGCGATTTAAGCAATAAAATTAAAAATGCACCCAAAACCTAAACCAAACGTTGCAGATTGTCATTTCTTCATGCGCAGTGGTCAACGCGGCACTCTCTAGCTGCCACGAGCACTTTTTACTATGCGCACCCAACCAGAGTGACGGGAGGAGCACATTTCAGAAAACGTGCTCAGCTCGACGAGAAAATGCGATTTAAGCAATAAAATTAAAAATGCACCCAAAACCTAAACCAAACGTTGCAGGTGGTTATTTCTTCATGCGCAGTGGTCAACGCGGCACTCTCTAGCTGCCAAGTGCACTTTTTACTATGCGCACCCAACCAGAGTGACGGGAGGAGCACATTTCAGAAAACGTGCTCAGCTCGTCGAGAAAATGCGATTTAAGCAATAAAATTAAAAATGCACCCAAAACCTAAACCAAACGTTGCAGATTGTCATTTCTTCATGCGCAGTGGTCAACGCGGCAGTCTCTAGCTGCCACGAGCACTTTTTACTATGCGCACCCAACCAGAGTGACGGGAGGAGCACATTTCAGAAAACGTGCTCAGCTCGACGAGAAAATGCGATTTAAGCAATAAAATTAAAAATGCACCCAAAACCTAAACCAAACGTTGCAGGCGGTTATTTCTTCATGCGCAGTGGTCAACGCGGCACTCTCTAGCTGCCAAGAGCACTTTTTACTATGCGCACCCAACCAGAGTGACGGGAGGAGCACATTTCAGAAAACGTGCTCAGCTCGTCGAGAAAATGCGATTTAAGCAATAAAATTAAAAATGCACCTAAAACCTAAACCAAACGTTGCAGATGGTCATTTCTTCATGCGCAGTGGTCAACGCGGCACTCTCTAGCTGCCAAGAGCACTTTTTACTATGCGCACCCAACCAGAGTGACGGGAGGAGCACATTTCAGAAAACGTGCTCAGCTCGTCCAGAAAATGCGATTTAAGCAATAAAATTAAAAATGCACCCAAAACCTAAACCAAACGTTGCATGTGGTTCTTTATTCATGCGCAGTGGTCAACGCGGCACTCTCTAGCTGCCAAGAGCACTTTTTACTATGCGCACCCAACCAGAGTGACGGGAGGAGCACATTTCAGAAAACGTGCTCAGCTCGTCGAGAAAATGCGATTTAAGCAATAAAATTAAAAATGCACCTAAAACCTAAACCACACGTTGCAGGTGGTTATGTCTTCATGCTCAGTGGTAAACGTGGCACTCTCTAGCCTCCAAGAGCACTTTTTACCATGCGCACCCAACCAGAGTGACGGGAGGAGCACATTTCAGAAAACGTGCTCAGCTCGTCGAGAAAATGCGATTTAAGCAATAAAATTAAAAATGCACCTAAAACCTAAACCAAACGTTGCGGATGGTCATTTCTTCATGCGCAGTGGTCAACGCGGCACTCTCTAGCTGCCAAGAGCACTTTTTACTATGCGCACCCAACAAGAGTGACGGGAGGAGCACATTTCAGAAAACGTGCTCAGCTCGTCGAGAAAATTCGATTTAAGCAATAAAATTAAAAATGCACCCAAAACCTAAACCAAACGTTGCAGGTGGTTATTTCTTCATGCGCAGTGGTCAACGCGGCACTCTCTAGCTGCCAAGAGCACTTTTTACTATGCGCACCCAACCAGAGTGACGGGAGGAGCACATTTCAGAAAACGTGCTCAGCTCGTCCAGAAAATGCGATTTAAACAATAAAATTAAAAATGCACCTAAAACCTAAACCAAACGTTGCAGGTGGTTATTCCTTCATGCGCAGTGGCCAACGCGGCATTCTCTAGCTGCCAAGAGCACTTTTTACTATGCGCACCCAACCAGAGTGACGGGAGGAGTACATTTCAGAAAACGTGCTCAGCTCGTCTAGAAAATGCGATTTAAGCAATAAAATTAAAAATGCACCCAAAACCTAAACCAAACGTTGCAGGTGGTTATTTCTTCATGGCTAGTGGTCAACGCGGCACTCTCTAGCTGCCAAGAGCACTTTTTACTATGCGCACCCAACCAGAGTGACGGGAGGAGCACATTTCAGAAAACGTGCTCAGCTCGTCGAGAAAATGCGATTTAAGCAATAAAATGAAAAATGCACCTAAAACCTAAACCAAACGTTGCAGGTGGTTATTTCTTCATGCGCAGCAGTCAACGCGGCACTCTCTAGCTGCCAAGAGCACTTATTACTATGCGCACCCAATCAGAGTAACGGGAGGAGCACATTTCAGAAAACGTGCTCAGCTCGACGAGAAAATGCGATTTAAGCAATAAAATTAAAAATGCACCCAAAACCTAAAACAAACGTTGCACGTGGTTATTTCTTCATGCGCAGTGGTCAACGCGGCACTCTCTAGCTGCCAAGAGCACTTTTTACTATGCGCACCCAACCAGAGTGACGGGAGGAGCACATTTCAGAAAACGTGCTCAGCTCGTCGAGAAAATGTGATTTAAGCAATAAAATTAAAAATGCACCTAAAACCTAAACCAAACGATGCAGGTGGTTATTTCTTCATGCGCAGTGGTCAACGCGGCACTCTCTAGCTGCCAAGAGCACTTTTCACTATGCGCACCCAACCAGAGTGACGGGAGGAGCACATTTCAGAAAACGTGCTCAGCTCGTCGAGAAAATGCGATTTAAGCAATAAAATTAAAAATGCACCCAAAACCTAAACCAAACGTTGCAGGTGGTTATTTCTTCATGCGCAGTGGTCAACGCGGCACTCTCTAGCTGCCAAGAGCACTTTTTACTATGCGCACCCAACCAGAGTGACGGGAGGAGCACATTTCAGAAAACGTGCTCAGCTCGTCGAGAAAATGCGATTTAAGCAATAAAATTAAAAATGCACCTAAAACCTAAACCAAACGTTGCAGATGGTCATTTCTTCATGCGCAGTGGTCAACGCGGCACTCTCTAGCTGCCAAGAGCACTTTTTACTATGCACACCCAATCAGAGTGACGGGAGGAGCACATTTCTAAAAACGTGCTCAGCTCGACGAGAAAATGCGATTTAAGCAATAAAATTAAAAATGCACCCAAAACCTAAAACAAACGTTGCACGTGGTTATTTCTTCATGCGCAGTGGTCAACGCGGCACTCTCTAGCTGCCAAGAGCACTTTTTACTATGCGCACCCAACCAGAGTGACGGGAGGAGCACATTTCAGAAAACGTGCTCAGCTCGTCGAGAAAATGTGATTTAAGCAATAAAATTAAAAATGCACCTAAAACCTAAACCAAACGATGCAGGTGGTTATTTCTTCATGCGCAGTGGTCAACGCGGCACTCTCTAGCTGCCAAGAGCACTTTTTACTATGCGCACCCAACCAGAGTGACGAGAGGAGCACATTTCAGAAAACGTGCTCAGCTCGTCGAGAAAATGCGATTTAAGCAATAAAATTAAAAATGCACCCAAAACCTAAACCAAACGTTGCAGGTGGTTATTTCTTCATGCGCAGTGGTCAACGCGGCACTCTCTAGCTGCCAAGAGCACTTTTTACTATGCGCACCCAACCAGAGTGACGGGAGGAGCACATTTCAGAAAACGTGCTCAGCTCGTCGAGAAAATGCGATTTAAGCAATAAAATTAAAAATGCACCTAAAACCTAAACCAAACGTTGCAGATGGTTATTTCTTCATGCGCAGTGGTCAACGCGGCACTCTCTAGCTGCCAAGAGCACTTTTTACTATGCACACCCAATCAGAGTGACGGGAGGAGCAAATTTCAGAAAACGTGCTCAGCTCGTCGAGAAAATGTGATTTAAGCAATAAAATTAAAAATGCACCTAAAACCTAAACCAAACGATGCAGGTGGTTATTTCTTCATGCGCAGTGGTCAACGCGGCACTCTCTAGCTGCCAAGAGCACTTTTTACTATGCGCACCCAACCAGAGTGACGGGAGGAGCACATTTCAGAAAACGTGCTCAGCTCGTCGAGAAAATGCGATTTAAGCAATAAAATTAAAAATGCACCTAAAACCTAAACCAAACGTTGCAGGTGGTTATTTATTCATGCGCAGCAGTCAACGCGGCACTCTCTAGCAGCCAAGAGCACTTTTTACTATGCGCACCCAACCAGAGTGACGGGAGGAGCACATTTCAGAAAACGTGCTCAGCTCGTCGAGAAAATTCGATGTAAGCAATAAAATTAAAAATGCACCTAAAACCTAAACCAAACGTTGCAGGTGGTTATTTCTTCATGCGCAGTGGTCAACGCGGCACTCTCTAGCTGCCAAGAGCACTTTTTACTATGCGCACCCAACCAGAGTGACGGGAGGAGCACATTTCAGAAAACGTGCTCAGCTCGTCGAGAAAATGCGATTTAAGCAATAAAATTAAAAACGCACCTAAAACCTAAACCAAACGTTGCAGGTGGTTATTTCTTCATGTGCAGCGGTCAACGCGGCACTCTCTAGCTGCCAAGAGCACTTTTTACTATGCGCACCCAAACAGAGTGACGGGAGGAGCACATTTCAGAAAACGTGCTCAGCTCGTCGAGAAAATGCGATTTAAGCAATAAAATTAAAAATGCACCTAAAACCTAAAACAAACGTTGCACGTGGTTATTTCTTCATGCGCAGTGGTCAACGCGGCACTCTCTAGCTGCCAAGAGCACTTTTTCCTATGCGCACCCAACCAGAGTGACGGGAGGAGCACATTTCAGAAAACGTGCTCAGCTCGTCGAGAAAATTCGATTTAAGCAATAAAATTAAAAATGCACCTAAAACCTAAACCAAACGTTGCAGGTGGTTATTTCTTCATGCGCAGTGGTCAACGCGGCACTCTCTAGCTGCCAAGAGCACTTTTTACTATGCGCACCCAACCAGAGTGACGGGAGGAGCACATTTCAGAAAACGTGCTCAGCTCGTCGAGAAAATGCGATTTAAGCAATAAAATTAAAAATGCACCTAAAACCTAAACCAAACGTTGCAGGTGGTTATTTCTTCATGTGCAGCGGTCAACGCGGCACTCTCTAGCTGCCAAGAGCACTTTTTACTATGCGCACCCAAACAGAGTGACGGGAGGAGCACATTTCAGAAAACGTGCTCAGCTCGTCGAGAAAATGCGATTTAAGCAATAAAATTAAAAATGCACCTAAAACCTAAAACAAACGTTGCACGTGGTTATTTCTTCATGCGCAGTGGTCAACGCGGCACTCTCTAACTGCCAAGAGCACTTTTTCCTATGCGCACCCAACCAGAGTGACGGGAGGAGCACATTTCAGAAAACGTGCTCAGCTCGTCGAGAAAATGCGATTTAAGCAATAAAATTAAAAATGCACCTAAAACCTAAACCAAACGTTGCAGGTGGTTATTTCTTCATGCGCAGTGGTCAACGCGGCACTCTCTAGCTGCCAAGAGCACTTTTTACTATGCGCACCCAACCAGAGTGACGGGAGGAGCACATTTCAGAAAACGTGCTCAGCTCGTCGAGAAAATGCGATTTAAGCAATAAAATTAAAAATGCACCTAAAACCTAAAACAAACGTTGCACGTGGTTATTTCTTTATGTGCAGTGGTCAACGCGGCACTCTCTAGCTGCCAAGAGCACTTTTTACTATGCGCACCCAACCAGAGTGACGGGAGGAGCACATTTCAGAAAACGTGCTCAGCTCGTCGAGAAAATGTGATTTAAGCAATAAAATTAAAAATGCACCTAAAACCTAAACCAAACGATGCAGGTGGTTATTTCTTCATGCGCAGTGGTCAACGCGGCACTCTCTAGCTGCCAAGAGCACTTTTTACTATGCGCACCCAACCAGAGTGACGGGAGGAGCACATTTCAGAAAACGTGCTCAGCTCGTCGAGAAAATGCGATTTAAGCAATAAAATTAAAAATGCACCCAAAACCTAAAAAAAAACGTTGCAGATGGTCATTTCTTCATGCGCAGTGGTCAACGCTGCACTCTCTAGCTGCCAAGAGCACTTTTTACTATGCGCACCCAACCAGAGTGACGGGAGGAGCACATTTCAGAAAACGTGCTCAGCTTGTCGAGAAAATGCGATTTAAGCAATAAAATTAAAAATGCACCTAAGACCTAAACCAAACGTTGCAGATGGTCATTTCTTCATGCGCAGTGGTCAACGTGGCACTCTCTAGCTGCCAAGAGCACTTTTTACTATGCGCACCCAACCAGAGTGACGGGAGGAGCACATTTCAGAAAACGTGCTCAGCTCGTCGAGAAAATGCGATTTAAGCAATAAAATTAAAAATGCACCCAAAACCTAAACCAAACATTGCAGGTGGTTATTTCTTCATGCGCAGCAGTCAACGCGGCACTCTCTAGCTGCCAAGAGCACTTATTACTATGCGCACCCAATCAGAGTGACGGGAGGAGCACATTTCAGAAAACGTGCTCAGCTCGTCGAGAAAATGCGATTTAAGCAATCAAATTAAAAATGCACCCAAAACCTAAACCAAACGTTGCAGATGGTCATTTATTCATGCGCAGTGGTCAACGCGGCACTCTCTAGCTGCCAAGAGCACCTTTTACTATGTGCACCCAACCAGAGTGACGGAAAGGAGCACATTTCAGAAAACGTGCTCGGCTTGTCGAGAAAATGCGATTTAAGCAATAAAATTAAAAATGCACATAAAACCTAAACCAAACGTTGCAGGTGGTTATTTCTTCTTGCGCAGTGGTCAACGCGGCACTCTCTAGCTGCCAAGAGCACTTTTTACTATGCGCACCCAACCAGAGTGACGGGAGGAGCACATTTCAGAAAACGTGCTCAGCTCGTCGAGAAAATGCGATTTAAGCAATAAAATTAAAAATGCACCCAAAACCTAAACCAAACGTTGCAGGTGGTTATTTCTTCATGCGCAGTGGCCAACGCGGCACTCTCTAGCTGCCAAGAGCACTTTTTACTATGTGCACCCAACCAGAGTGACGGAAAGGAGCACATTTCAGAAAACGTGCTCGGCTCGTCGAGAAAATGCGATTTAAGCAATAAAATTAAAAATGCACATAAAACCTAAACCAAACGTTGCAGGTGGTTATTTCTTCTTGCGCAGTGGTCAACGCGGCACTCTCTAGCTGCCAAGAGTATTTTTACTATGCGCACCCAACCAGAGTGACGGGAGGAGCACATTTCAGAAAACGTGCTCAGCTCGTCGAGAAAATGCGATTTAAGCAATAAAATTAAAAATGCACCCAAAACCTAAACCAAACGTTGCAGGTGGTTATTTCTTCATGCGCAGTGGCCAACGCGGCACTCTCTAGCTGCCAAGAGCACTTTTTACTATGCGCACTCAACCAGAGTGACGGGAGGAGCACATTTCAGAAAACGTGCTCAGCTCGTCGAGAAAATGCGATTTAAGCAATAAAATTAAAAATGCACCTAAAACCTAAACCAAACGTTGCAGGTGGTTATTTCTTCATGCGCAGTGGTCAACACGGCACTCTCTAGCTGCCAAGAGCACTTTTTACTATGCGCACCCAACCAGAGTGACGGGAGGAGCACATTTCAGAAAACGTGCTCAGCTCGTCGAGAAAATGCGATTTAAGCAATAAAATTAAAAATGCACCTAAAACCTAAACCAAACGTTGCAGGTGGTTATTTCTTCATGCGCAGTGGTCAACGCGGCACTCTCTAGCTGCCAAGAGCACTTTTTACTATGCGCACCCAACAAGAGTGACGGGAGGAGCACATTTCAGAAAACGTGCTCAGCTCGTCGAGAAAATGCGATTTAAGCAATACAATTTAAAATGCACCTAAAACCTAAACCAAACGTTGCAGGTGGTTATTTCTTCATGCGCAGTGGTCAACGCGGCACTCTCTAGCTGCCAAGAGCACTTTTTACTATGCGCACCCAACCAGAGTGACGGGAGGAGCACATTTCAGAAAACGTGCTCAGCTCGTCGAGAAAATGCGATTTAAGCAATAAAATTAAAAATGCACATAAAACCTAAACCAAACGTTGCAGGTGGTTATTTCTTCATGCGCAGCAGTCAACGCGGCACTCTCTAGCTGCCAAGAGCACTTTTTACTATGCGCACCAAACCAGAGTGACGGGAGGAGCACATTTCAGAAAACGTGCTCAGCTCGTCGAGAAAATGTGATTTAAGCAATAAAATTAAAAATGCACCTAAAACCTAAACCAAACGTTGCAGGTGGTTATTTCTTCATGCGCAGTGGTCAACGCGGCACTCTCTAGCTGCCAAGAGCACTTTTTCCTATGCGCACCCAACCAGAGTGACGGGAGGAGCACATTTCAGAAAACGTGCTCAGCTCGTCGAGAAAATGCGATTTAAGCAATAAAATTAAAAATGCACCTAAAACCTAAACCAAACGTTGCAGGTGGTTATTTCTTCATGCGCAGTGGTCAACGCGGCACTCTCTAGCTGCCAAGAGCACTTTTTACTATGCGCACCCAACCAGAGTGACGGGAGGAGCACATTTCAGAAAACGTGCTCAGCTCGTCGAGAAAATGCGATTTAAGCAATAAAATTAAAAATGCACCTAAAACCTAAAACAAACGTTGCACGTGGTTATTTCTTTATGTGCAGTGGTCAACGCGGCACTCTCTAGCTGCCAAGAGCACTTTTTACTATGCGCACCCAACCAGAGTGACGGGAGGAGCACATTTCAGAAAACGTGCTCAGCTCGTCGAGAAAATGTGATTTAAGCAATAAAATTAAAAATGCACCTAAAACCTAAACCAAACGATGCAGGTGGTTATTTCTTCATGCGCAGTGGTCAACGCGGCACTCTCTAGCTGCCAAGAGCACTTTTTACTATGCGCACCCAACCAGAGTGACGGGAGGAGCACATTTCAGAAAACGTGCTCAGCTCGTCGAGAAAATGCGATTTAAGCAATAAAATTAAAAATGCACCCAAAACCTAAAAAAAACGTTGCAGATGGTCATTTCTTCATGCGCAGTAGTCAACGCTGCACTCTCTAGCTGCCAAGAGCACTTTTTACTATGCGCACCCAACCAGAGTGACGGGAGGAGCACATTTCAGAAAACGTGCTCAGCTTGTCGAGAAAATGCGATTTAAGCAATAAAATTAAAAATGCACCTAAGACCTAAACCAAACGTTGCAGATGGTCATTTCTTCATGCGCAGTGGTCAACGTGGCACTCTCTAGCTGCCAAGAGCACTTTTTACTATGCGCACCCAACCAGAGTGACGGGAGGACCACATTTCAGAAAACGTGCTCAGCTCGTCGAGAAAATGCGATTTAAGCAATAAAATTAAAAATGCACCCAAAACCTAAACCAAACATTGCAGGTGGTTATTTCTTCATGCGCAGCAGTCAACGCGGCACTCTCTAGCTGCCAAGAGCACTTATTACTATGCGCACCCAATCAGAGTGACGGAAGGGGCACATTGAAGAAAACGTGCTCAGCTCGTCGAGAAAATGCGATTTAAGCAATCAAATTAAAAATGCACCCAAAACCTAAACCAAACGTTGCAGATGGTCATTTATTCATGCGCAGTGGTCAACGCGGCACTCTCTAGCTGCCAAGAGCACCTTTTACTATGTGCACCCAACCAGAGTGACGGAAAGGAGCACATTTCAGAAAACGTGCTCGGCTCGTCGAGAAAATGCGATTTAAGCAATAAAATTAAAAATGCACATAAAACCTAAACCAAACGTTGCAGGTGGTTATTTCTTCTTGCGCAGTGGTCAACGCGGCACTCTCTAGCTGCCAAGAGCACTTTTTACTATGCGCACCCAACCAGAGTGACGGGAGGAGCACATTTCAGAAAACGTGCTCAGCTCGTCGAGAAAATGCGATTTAAGCAATAAAATTAAAAATGCACCCAAAACCTAAACCAAACGTTGCAGGTGGTTATTTCTTCATGCGCAGTGGCCAACGCGGCACTCTCTAGCTGCCAAGAGCACTTTTTACTATGTGCACCCAACCAGAGTGACGGAAAGGAGCACATTTCAGAAAACGTGCTCGGCTCGTCGAGAAAATGCGATTTAAGCAATAAAATTAAAAATGCACATAAAACCTAAACCAAACGTTGCAGGTGGTTATTTCTTCTTGCGCAGTGGTCAACGCGGCACTCTCTAGCTCCCAAGAGTATTTTTACTATGCGCACCCAACCAGAGTGACGGGAGGAGCACATTTCAGAAAACGTGCTCAGCTCGTCGAGAAAATGCGATTTAAGCAATAAAATTAAAAATGCACCCAAAACCTAAACCAAACGTTGCAGGTGGTTATTTCTTCATGCGCAGTGGCCAACGCGGCACTCTCTAGCTGCCAAGAGCACTTTTTACTATGCGCACTCAACCAGAGTGACGGGAGGAGCACATTTCAGAAAACGTGCTCAGCTCGTCGAGAAAATGCGATTTAAGCAATAAAATTAAAAATGCACCTAAAACCTAAACCAAACGTTGCAGGTGGCTATTTCTTCATGCGCAGTGGTCAACACGGCACTCTCTAGCTGCCAAGAGCACTTTTTACTATGCGCACCCAACCAGAGTGACGGGAGGAGCACATTTCAGAAAACGTGCTCAGCTCGTCGAGAAAATGCGATTTAAGCAATAAAATTAAAAATGCACCTAAAACCTAAACCAAACGTTGCAGGTGGTTATTTCTTCATGCGCAGTGGTCAACGCGGCACTCTCTAGCTGCCAAGAGCACTTTTTACTATGCGCACCCAACAAGAGTGACGGGAGGAGCACATTTCAGAAAACGTGCTCAGCTCGTCGAGAAAATGCGATTTAAGCAATAAAATTTAAAATGCACCTAAAACCTAAACCAAACGTTGCAGGTGGTTATTTCTTCATGCGCAGTGGTCAACGCGGCACTCTCTAGCTGCCAAGAGCACTTTTTACTATGCGCACCCAACCAGAGTGACGGGAGGAGCACATTTCAGAAAACGTGCTCAGCTCGTCGAGAAAATGCGATTTAAGCAATAAAATTAAAAATGCACATAAAACCTAAACCAAACGTTGCAGGTGGTTATTTCTTCATGCGCAGCAGTCAACACGGCACTCTCTAGCTGCCAAGAGCACTTTTTACTATGCGCACCAAACCAGAGTGACGGGAGGAGCACATTTCAGAAAACGTGCTCAGCTCGTCGAGAAAATGTGATTTAAGCAATAAAATTAAAAATGCACCTAAAACCTAAACCAAACGTTGCAGGTGGTTATTTCTTCATGCGCAGTGGTCAACGCGGCACTCTCTAGCTGCCAAGAGCACTTTTTACTATGCGCACCCAACCAGAGTGACGGGAGGAGCACATTTCAGAAAACGTGCTCAGCTCGTCGAGAAAATGCGATTTAAGCAATAAAATTAAAAATGCACCTAAAACCTAAAACAAACGTTGCACGTGGTTATTTCTTTATGTGCAGTGGTCAACGCGGCACTCTCTAGCTGCCAAGAGCACTTTTTACTATGCGCACCCAACCAGAGTGACGGGAGGAGCACATTTCAGAAAACGTGCTCAGCTCGTCGAGAAAATGTGATTTAAGCAATAAAATTAAAAATGCACCTAAAACCTAAACCAAACGATGCAGGTGGTTATTTCTTCATGCGCAGTGGTCAACGCGGCACTCTCTAGCTGCCAAGAGCACTTTTTACTATGCGCACCCAACCAGAGTGACGGGAGGAGCACATTTCAGAAAACGTGCTCAGCTCGTCGAGAAAATGCGATTTAAGCAATAAAATTAAAAATGCACCCAAAACCTAAAAAAAACGTTGCAGATGGTCATTTCTTCATGCGCAGTAGTCAACGCTGCACTCTCTAGCTGCCAAGAGCACTTTTTACTATGCGCACCCAACCAGAGTGACGGGAGGAGCACATTTCAGAAAACGTGCTCAGCTTGTCGAGAAAATGCGATTTAAGCAATAAAATTAAAAATGCACCTAAGACCTAAACCAAACGTTGCAGATGGTCATTTCTTCATGCGCAGTGGTCAACGTGGCACTCTCTAGCTGCCAAGAGCACTTTTTACTATGCGCACCCAACCAGAGTGACGGGAGGACCACATTTCAGAAAACGTGCTCAGCTCGTCGAGAAAATGCGATTTAAGCAATAAAATTAAAAATGCACCCAAAACCTAAACCAAACATTGCAGGTGGTTATTTCTTCATGCGCAGCAGTCAACGCGGCACTCTCTAGCTGCCAAGAGCACTTATTACTATGCGCACCCAATCAGAGTGACGGAAGGGGCACATTGAAGAAAACGTGCTCAGCTCGTCGAGAAAATGCGATTTAAGCAATCAAATTAAAAATGCACCCAAAACCTAAACCAAACGTTGCAGATGGTCATTTATTCATGCGCAGTGGTCAACGCGGCACTCTCTAGCTGCCAAGAGCACCTTTTACTATGTGCACCCAACCAGAGTGACGGAAAGGAGCACATTTCAGAAAACGTGCTCGGCTCGTCGAGAAAATGCGATTTAAGCAATAAAATTAAAAATGCACATAAAACCTAAACCAAACGTTGCAGGTGGTTATTTCTTCTTGCGCAGTGGTCAACGCGGCACTCTCTAGCTGCCAAGAGCACTTTTTACTATGCGCACCCAACCAGAGTGACGGGAGGAGCACATTTCAGAAAACGTGCTCAGCTCGTCGAGAAAATGCGATTTAAGCAATAAAATTAAAAATGCACCCAAAACCTAAACCAAACGTTGCAGGTGGTTATTTCTTCATGCGCAGTGGCCAACGCGGCACTCTCTAGCTGCCAAGAGCACTTTTTACTATGTGCACCCAACCAGAGTGACGGAAAGGAGCACATTTCAGAAAACGTGCTCGGCTCGTCGAGAAAATGCGATTTAAGCAATAAAATTAAAAATGCACATAAAACCTAAACCAAACGTTGCAGGTGGTTATTTCTTCTTGCGCAGTGGTCAACGCGGCACTCTCTAGCTCCCAAGAGTATTTTTACTATGCGCACCCAACCAGAGTGACGGGAGGAGCACATTTCAGAAAACGTGCTCAGCTCGTCGAGAAAATGCGATTTAAGCAATAAAATTAAAAATGCACCCAAAACCTAAACCAAACGTTGCAGGTGGTTATTTCTTCATGCGCAGTGGCCAACGCGGCACTCTCTAGCTGCCAAGAGCACTTTTTACTATGCGCACTCAACCAGAGTGACGGGAGGAGCACATTTCAGAAAACGTGCTCAGCTCGTCGAGAAAATGCGATTTAAGCAATAAAATTAAAAATGCACCTAAAACCTAAACCAAACGTTGCAGGTGGCTATTTCTTCATGCGCAGTGGTCAACACGGCACTCTCTAGCTGCCAAGAGCACTTTTTACTATGCGCACCCAACCAGAGTGACGGGAGGAGCACATTTCAGAAAACGTGCTCAGCTCGTCGAGAAAATGCGATTTAAGCAATAAAATTAAAAATGCACCTAAAACCTAAACCAAACGTTGCAGGTGGTTATTTCTTCATGCGCAGTGGTCAACGCGGCACTCTCTAGCTGCCAAGAGCACTTTTTACTATGCGCACCCAACAAGAGTGACGGGAGGAGCACATTTCAGAAAACGTGCTCAGCTCGTCGAGAAAATGCGATTTAAGCAATAAAATTTAAAATGCACCTAAAACCTAAACCAAACGTTGCAGGTGGTTATTTCTTCATGCGCAGTGGTCAACGCGGCACTCTCTAGCTGCCAAGAGCACTTTTTACTATGCGCACCCAACCAGAGTGACGGGAGGAGCACATTTCAGAAAACGTGCTCAGCTCGTCGAGAAAATGCGATTTAAGCAATAAAATTAAAAATGCACATAAAACCTAAACCAAACGTTGCAGGTGGTTATTTCTTCATGCGCAGCAGTCAACACGGCACTCTCTAGCTGCCAAGAGCACTTTTTACTATGCGCACCAAACCAGAGTGACGGGAGGAGCACATTTCAGAAAACGTGCTCAGCTCGTCGAGAAAATGTGATTTAAGCAATAAAATTAAAAATGCACCTAAAACCTAAACCAAACGTTGCAGGTGGTTATTTCTTCATGCGCAGTGGTCAACGCTGCACTCTCTAGCTGCCAAGAGCACTTTTTCCTATGCGCACCCAACCAGAGTGACGGGAGGAGCACATTTCAGAAAACGTGCTCAGCTCGTCGAGAAAATGCGATTTAAGCAATAAAATTAAAAATGCACCTAAAACCTAAACCAAACGTTGCAGGTGGTTATTTTTTCATGCGCAGTGGTCAACGCGGCACTCTCTAGCTGCCAAGAGCACTTTTTACTATGCGCACCCAACCAGAGTGACGGGAGGAGCACATTTCAGAAAACGTGCTCAGCTCGTCGAGAAAATGCGATTTAAGCAATAAAATTAAAAATGCACCTAAAACCTAAAACAAACGTTGCACGTGGTTATTTCTTTATGTGCAGTGGTCAACGCGGCACTCTCTAGCTGCCAAGAGCACTTTTTACTATGCGCACCCAACCAGAGTGACGGGAGGAGCACATTTCAGAAAACGTGCTCAGCTCGTCGAGAAAATGTGATTTAAGCAATAAAATTAAAAATGCACCTAAAACCTAAACCAAACGATGCAGGTGGTTATTTCTTCATGCGCAGTGGTCAACGCGGCACTCTCTAGCTGCCAAGAGCACTTTTTACTATGCGCACCCAACCAGAGTGACGGGAGGAGCACATTTCAGAAAACGTGCTCAGCTCGTCGAGAAAATGCGATTTAAGCAATAAAATTAAAAATGCACCCAAAACCTAAAAAAAACGTTGCAGATGGTCATTTCTTCATGCGCAGTGGTCAACGCTGCACTCTCTAGCTGCCAAGAGCACTTTTTACTATGCGCACCCAACCAGAGTGACGGGAGGAGCACATTTCAGAAAACGTGCTCAGCTTGTCGAGAAAATGCGATTTAAGCAATAAAATTAAAAATGCACCTAAGACCTAAACCAAACGTTGCAGATGGTCATTTCTTCATGCGCAGTGGTCAACGTGGCACTCTCTAGCTGCCAAGAGCACTTTTTACTATGCGCACCCAACCAGAGTGACGGGAGGAGCACATTTCAGAAAACGTGCTCAGCTCGTCGAGAAAATGCGATTTAAGCAATAAAATTAAAAATGCACCCAAAACCTAAACAAAACATTGCAGGTGGTTATTTCTTCATGCGCAGCAGTCAACGCGGCACTCTCTAGCTGCCAAGAGCACTTATTACTATGCGCACCCAATCAGAGTGACGGGAGGAGCACATTTCAGAAAACGTGCTCAGCTCGTCGAGAAAATGCGATTTAAGCAATCAAATTAAAAATTCACCCAAAACCTAAACCAAACGTTGCAGATGGTCATTTATTCATGCGCAGTGGTCAACGCGGCACTCTCTAGCTGCCAAGAGCACCTTTTACTATGTGCACCCAACCAGAGTGACGGAAAGGAGCACATTTCAGAAAACGTGCTCGGCTCGTCGAGAAAATGCGATTTAAGCAATAAAATTAAAAATGCACATAAAACCTAAACCAAACGTTGCAGGTGGTTATTTCTTCTTGCGCAGTGGTCAACGCGGCACTCTCTAGCTGCCAAGAGCACTTTTTACTATGCGCACCCAACCAGAGTGACGGGAGGAGCACATTTCAGAAAACGTGCTCAGCTCGTCGAGAAAATGCGATTTAAGCAATAAAATTAAAAATGCACCCAAAACCTAAACCAAACGTTGCAGGTGGTTATTTCTTCATGCGCAGTGGCCAACGCGGCACTCTCTAGCTGCCAAGAGCACTTTTTACTATGTGCACCCAACCAGAGTGACGGAAAGGAGCACATTTCAGAAAACGTGCTCGGCTCGTCGAGAAAATGCGATTTAAGCAATAAAATTAAAAATGCACATAAAACCTAAACCAAACGTTGCAGGTGGTTATTTCTTCTTGCGCAGTGGTCAACGCGGCACTCTCTAGCTGCCAAGAGTATTTTTACTATGCGCACCCAACCAGAGTGACGGGAGGAGCACATTTCAGAAAACGTGCTCAGCTCGTCGAGAAAATGCGATTTAAGCAATAAAATTAAAAATGCACCCAAAACCTAAACCAAACGTTGCAGGTGGTTATTTCTTCATGCGCAGTGGCCAACGCGGCACTCTCTAGCTGCCAAGAGCACTTTTTACTATGCGCACTCAACCAGAGTGACGGGAGGAGCACATTTCAGAAAACGTGCTCAGCTCGTCGAGAAAATGCGATTTAAGCAATAAAATTTAAAATGCACCTAAAACCTAAACCAAACGTTGCAGGTGGTTATTTCTTCATGCGCAGTGGTCAACGCGGCACTCTCTAGCTGCCAAGAGCACTTTTTACTATGCGCACCCAACCAGAGTGACGGGAGGAGCACATTTCAGAAAACGTGCTCAGCTCGTCGAGAAAATGCGATTTAAGCAATAAAATTAAAAATGCACATAAAACCTAAACCAAACGTTGCAGGTGGTTATTTCTTCATGCGCAGCAGTCAACGCGGCACTCTCTAGCTGCCAAGAGCACTTTTTACTATGCGCACCAAACCAGAGTGACGGGAGGAGCACATTTCAGAAAACGTGCTCAGCTCGTCGAGAAAATGTGATTTAAGCAATAAAATTAAAAATGCACCTAAAACCTAAACCAAACGTTGCAGGTGGTTATTTCTTCATGCGCAGTGGTCAACGCGGCACTCTCTAGCTGCCAAGAGCACTTTTCACTATGCGCACCCAACCAGAGTGACGGGAGGAGCACATTTCAGAAAACGTGCTCAGCTCGTCGAGAAAATGCGATTTAAGCAATAAAATTAAAAATGCACCTAAAACCTAAACCAAACGTTGCAGATGGTTATTTCTTCATGCGCAGCAGTCAAAGCGGCACTCTCTAGCTGCCAAGAGCACTTTTTACTATGCGCACCCAACCAGAGTGACGGGAGGAGCACATTTCAGAAAACGTGCTCAGCTCGTCGAGAAAATGCGATTTAAGCAATAAAATTAAAAATGCACCAAAAACCTAAACCAAACGTTGCAGATGGTCATTTCTTCATGCGCAGTGGTCAACGCGGCACTCTCTAGCTGCCAAGAGCACTTTTTACTAAGCGCACCCAACCAGAGTGACGGGAGGAGCACATTTCAGAAAACGTGCTCAGCTCGTCGAGAAAATGCGATTTAAGCAATAAAATTAAAAATGCACCTAAAACCTAAACCACACGTTGCAGATGGTCATTTCTTCATGCGCAGTGGTCAACACGGCACTCTCTAGCTGCCAAGAGCACTTTTTACTATGCGCACCCAACCAGAGTGACGGGAGGAGCACATTTCAGAAAACGTGCTCAGCTCGTCGAGAAAATGCGATTTAAGCAATAAAATTAAAAATGCACCTAAAACCTAAACCAAACGTTGCAGGTGGTTATTTCTTCATGCGCAGCGGTCAACGCGGCACTCTCTAGCTGCCAAGAGCACTTTTTACTATGCGCACCCAACCAGAGTGACAGGAGGAGCACATTTCAGAAAACGTGCTCAGCTCGTCGACAAAATGCGATTTAAGCAATAAAATTAAAAATGCACCTAAAACCTAAACCAAACGTTGCAGGTGGTTATTTCTTCATGCGCAGTGGTCAACACGGCACTCTCTAGCTGCCAAGAGCACTTTTTACTATGCGCACCCAACCAGAGTGACGGGAGGAGCACATTTCAGAAAACGTGCTCAGCTCGTCGAGAAAATGCGATTTAAGCAATAAAATTAAAAATGCACCTAAAACCTAAACCAAACGTTGCAGGTGGTTATTTCTTCATGCGCAGTGGTCAACGCGGCACTCTCTAGCTGCCAAGAGCACTTTTTACTATGCGCACCCAACAAGAGTGACGGGAGGAGCACATTTCAGAAAATGTGCTCAGCTCGTCGAGAAAATGCGATTTAAGCAATAAAATTAAAAATGCACCTAAAACCTAAACCAAACGTTGCAGTTGGTTATTTCTTCATGCGCAGCGGTCAACGCGGCACTCTCTAGCTGCCAAGAGCACTTTTTACTATGCGCACTCAACCAGAGTGACGGGAGGAGCACATTTCAGAAAACGTGCTCAGCTCGTCGAGAAAATGCGATTTAAGCAATAAAATGAAAAATGCACCTAAAACCTAAACCAAACGTTGCAGGTGGTTATTTCTTCATGCGCAGCAGTCAACGCGGCACTCTCTAGCTGCCAAGAGCACTTATTACTATGCGCACCCAATCAGAGTAACGGGAGGAGCACATTTCAGAAAACGTGCTCAGCTCGTCGAGAAAATGCGATTTAAGCAATCAAATTAAAAATGCACCCAAAACCTAAACCAAACGTTGCAGATGGTCATTTATTCATGCGCAGTGGTCAACGCGGCACTCTCTAGCTGCCAAGAGCACCTTTTACTATGTGCACCCAACCAGAGTGACGGAAAGGAGCACATTTCAGAAAACGTGCTCGGCTCGTCGAGAAAATGCGATTTAAGCAATAAAATTAAAAATGCACATAAAACCTAAACCAAACGTTGCAGGTGGTTATTTCTTCTTGCGCAGTGGTCAACGCGGCACTCTCTAGCTGCCAAGAGCACTTTTTACTATGCGCACCCAACCAGAGTGACGGGAGGAGCACATTTCAGAAAACGTGCTCAGCTCGTCGAGAAAATGCGATTTAAGCAATAAAATTAAAAATGCACCCAAAACCTAAACCAAACGTTGCAGGTGGTTATTTCTTCATGCGCAGTGGCCAACGCGGCACTCTCTAGCTGCCAAGAGCACTTTTTACTATGTGCACCCAACCAGAGTGACGGAAAGGAGCACATTTCAGAAAACGTGCTCGGCTCGTCGAGAAAATGCGATTTAAGCAATAAAATTAAAAATGCACATAAAACCTAAACCAAACGTTGCAGGTGGTTATTTCTTCTTGCGCAGTGGTCAACACGGCACTCTCTAGCTGCCAAGAGCACTTTTTACTATGCGCACCCAACCAGAGTGACGGGAGGAGCACATTTCAGAAGACGTGCTCAGCTCGTCGAGAAAATGCGATTTAAGCAATAAAATTAAAAATGCACCTAAAACCTAAACCAAACGTTGCAGGTGGTTATTTCTTCATGCGCAGTGGTCAACGCGGCACTCTCTAGCTGCCAAGAGCACTTTTTACTATGCGCACCCAACAAGAGTGACGGGAGGAGCACATTTCAGAAAACGTGCTCAGCTCGTCGAGAAAATGCGATTAAAGCAATAAAATTTAAAATGCACCTAAAACCTAAACCAAACGTTGCAGGTGGTTATTTCTTCATGCGCAGTGGTCAACGCGGCACTCTCTAGCTGCCAAGAGCACTTTTTACTATGCGCACCCAACCAGAGTGACGGAAAGGAGCACATTTCAGAAAACGTGCTCGGCTCGTCGAGAAAATGCGATTTAAGCAATAAAATTAAAAATGCACATAAAACCTAAACCAAACGTTGCAGGTGGTTATTTCTTCTTGCGCAGTGGTCAACGCGGCACTCTCTAGCTGCCAAGAGCACTTTTTACTATGCGCACCAAACCAGAGTGACGGGAGGAGCACATTTCAGAAAACGTGCTCAGCTCGTCGAGAAAATGCGATTTAAGCAATAAAATTAAAAATGCACCCAAAACCTAAACCAAACGTTGCAGGTGGTTATTTCTTCATGCGCAGTGGCCAACGCGGGACTCTCTAGCTGCCAAGAGCACTTTTTACTATGCGCACGCAACCAGAGTGACGGGAGGAGCACATTTCAGAAAACGTGCTCAGCTCGTCGAGAAAATGCGATTTAAGCAATAAAATTAAAAATGCACCTAAAACCTAAACCAGACGTTGCAGGTGGTTATTTCTTCATGTGCAGCAGTCAACGCGGCACTCTCTAGCTGCCAAGAGCACTTTTTACTATGCGCACCCGACCAGAGTGACGGGAGGAGCACATTTCAGAAAACGTGCTCAGCTCGTCGAGAAAATACGATTTAAGCAATAAAATTAAAAATGCACCTAAAACCTAAACCAAACGTTGCAGGTGGTTATTTCTTCATGCGCAGTGGTCAACGCGGCACTCTCTAGCTGCCAAGAGCACTTTTTACTATGCGCACCCAACCAGAGTGACGGGAGGAGCACATTTCAGAAAACGTGCTCAGCTCGTCGAGAAAATGCGATTTAAGCAATAAAATTAAAAATGCACCTAAAACCTAAACCAAACGTTGCAGATGGTCATTTCTTCATGCGCAGTGGTCAACGCGGCACTCTCTAGCTGCCAAGAGCACTTTTTACTATGCGCACCCAACAAGAGTGACGGGAGGAGCACATTTCAGAAAACGTGCTCAGCTCGTCGAGAAAATGCGATTTAAGCAATAAAATTAAAAATGCACCTAAAACCTAAACCAAACGTTGCAGGTGGTTATTTCTTCATGCGCAGTGGTCAACGCGGCACTCTCTAGCTGCCAAGAGCACTTTTTCCTATGCGCACCCAACCAGAGTGACGGGAGGAGCACATTTCACAAAACGTGCTCAGCTCGTCGAGAAAATGCGATTTAAGCAATAAAATAAAAAATGCACCTAAAACCTAAACCAAACGTTGCAGATGGTCATTTCTTCATGCGCAATGGTCAACGCGGCACTCTCTAGCTGCCAAGAGCACTTTTTACTATGCGCACCCAACCAGAGTGACGGGAGGAGCACATTTCAGAAAACGTGCTCAGCTTATCGAGAAAATGCGATTTAAGCAATAAAATTAAAAATGCACCTAAAACCTAAATCAAACGTTGCAGATGGTCATTTCTTCATACGCAGTGGTCAACGTGGCACTCTCTAGCTGCCAAGAGCACTTTTTACTATGCGCACCCAACCAGAGTGACGGGAGGAGCACATTTCAGAAAACGTGCTCAGCTCGTCGAGAAAATGCGATTTAAGCAATAAAATTAAAAATGCACCTAAAACCTAAACCAAACGTTGCAGGTGGTTATTTCTTCATGCGCAGTGGTCAACGCGGCACTCTCTAGCTGCCAAGTGCACTTTTTACTATGCGCACCAGACCAGAGTGACGGGAGGAGCACATTTCAAAAAACGTGCTCAGCTCGTTGAGAAAATGCGATTTAAGCAATAAAATTAAAAATGCACCCAAAACCTAAACCAAACGTTGCAGATTGTCATTTCTTCATGCGCAGTGGTCAACGCGGCACTCTCTAGCTGCCACGAGCACTTTTTACTATGCGCACCCAACCAGAGTGACGGGAGGAGCACATTTCAGAAAACGTGCTCAGCTCGACGAGAAAATGCGATTTAAGCAACAAAATTAAAAATGCACCCAAAACCTAAACCAAACGTTGCAGGTGGTTATTTCTTCATGCGCAGTGGTCAACGCGGCACTCTCTAGCTGCCAAGTGCACTTTTTACTATGCGCACCCAACCAGAGTGACGGGAGGAGCACATTTCAGAAAACGTGCTCAGCTCGTCGAGAAAATGCGATTTAAGCAATAAAATTAAAAATGCACCCAAAACCTAAACCAAACGTTGCAGATTGTCATTTCTTCATGCGCAGTGGTCAACGCGGCAGTCTCTAGCTGCCACGAGCACTTTTTACTATGCGCACCCAACCAGAGTGACGGGAGGAGCACATTTCAGAAAACGTGCTCAGCTCGACGAGAAAATGCGATTTAAGCAATAAAATTAAAAATGCACCCAAAACCTAAACCAAACGTTGCAGGCGGTTATTTCTTCATGCGCAGTGGTCAACGCGGCACTCTCTAGCTGCCAAGAGCACTTTTTACTATGCGCACCCAACCAGAGTGACGGGAGGAGCACATTTCAGAAAACGTGCTCAGCTCGTCGAGAAAATGCGATTTAAGCAATAAAATTAAAAATGCACCTAAAACCTAAACCAAACGTTGCAGATGGTCATTTCTTCATGCGCAGTGGTCAACGCGGCACTCTCTAGCTGCCAAGAGCACTTTTTACTATGCGCACCCAACCAGAGTGACGGGAGGAGCACATTTCAGAAAACGTGCTCAGCTCGTCCAGAAAATGCGATTTAAGCAATAAAATTAAAAATGCACCCAAAACCTAAACCAAACGTTGCATGTGGTTCTTTATTCATGCGCAGTGGTCAACGCGGCACTCTCTAGCTGCCAAGAGCACTTTTTACTATGCGCACCCAACCAGAGTGACGGGAGGAGCACATTTCAGAAAACGTGCTCAGCTCGTCGAGAAAATGCGATTTAAGCAATAAAATTAAAAATGCACCTAAAACCTAAACCACACGTTGCAGGTGGTTATGTCTTCATGCTCAGTGGTCAACGTGGCACTCTCTAGCCTCCAAGAGCACTTTTTACCATGCGCACCCAACCAGAGTGACGGGAGGAGCACATTTCAGAAAACGTGCTCAGCTCGTCGAGAAAATGCGATTTAAGCAATAAAATTAAAAATGCACCTAAAACCTAAACCAAACGTTGCGGATGGTCATTTCTTCATGCGCAGTGGTCAACGCGGCACTCTCTAGCTGCCAAGAGCACTTTTTACTATGCGCACCCAACAAGAGTGACGGGAGGAGCACATTTCAGAAAACGTGCTCAGCTCGTCGAGAAAATTCGATTTAAGCAATAAAATTAAAAATGCACCCAAAACCTAAACCAAACGTTGCAGGTGGTTATTTCTTCATGCGCAGTGGTCAACGCGGCACTCTCTAGCTGCCAAGAGCACTTTTTACTATGCGCACCCAACCAGAGTGACGGGAGGAGCACATTTCAGAAAACGTGCTCAGCTCGTCCAGAAAATGCGATTTAAACAATAAAATTAAAAATGCACCTAAAACCTAAACCAAACGTTGCAGGTGGTTATTCCTTCATGCGCAGTGGCCAACGCGGCATTCTCTAGCTGCCAAGAGCACTTTTTACTATGCGCACCCAACCAGAGTGACGGGAGGAGTACATTTCAGAAAACGTGCTCAGCTCGTCTAGAAAATGCGATTTAAGCAATAAAATTAAAAATGCACCCAAAACCTAAACCAAACGTTGCAGGTGGTTATTTCTTCATGGCTAGTGGTCAACGCGGCACTCTCTGGCTGCCAAGAGCACTTTTTACTATGCGCACCCAACCAGAGTGACGGGAGGAGCACATTTCTGAAATCGTGCTCAGCTCGACGAGAAAATGCGATTTAAGCAATAAAATTAAAAATGCACCCAAAACCTAAACCAAACGTTGCAGATGGTCATTTCTTCATGCGCAGTGGTCAACGCGGCACTCTCTAGCTGCCAAGAGCACTTTTTACTATGCGCACCCAACCAGAGTGACGGGAGGAGCACATTTCAGAAAACGTGCTCAGCTCGACGAGAAAATGCGATTTAAGCAATAAAATTAAAAATGCACCCAAAACCTAAACCAAACGTTGCAGGTGGTTATTTCTTCATGCGCATGTGGTCAACGCGGCACTCTCTAGCTGCCAAGAGCAGTTTTTACTATGCGCACCCAACCAGAGTGACGGGAGGAGCACATTTCAGAAAACGTGCTCAGCTCGTCGAGAAAATGCGATTTAAGCAATAAAATTAAAAATGCACCCAAAACCTAAACCAAACGTTGCAGATGGTCATTTCTTCATGCGCAGTGGTCAACGCGGCACTCTCTAGCTGCCAAGAGCACTTTTTACTATGCACACCCAACCAGAGTGACGGGAGGAGCACATTTCTGAAAACGTGCTCAGCTCGACGAGAAAATGCGATTTAAGCAATAAAATTAAAAATGCACCCAAAACCTAAACCAAACGTTGCAGATTGTCATTTCTTCATGCGCAGTGGTCAACGCGGCAGTCTCTAGCTGCCACGAGCACTTTTTACTATGCGCACCCAACCAGAGTGACGGGAGGAGCACATTTCAGAAAACGTGCTCAGCTCGACGAGAAAATGCGATTTAAGCAATAAAATTAAAAATGCACCCAAAACCTAAACCAAACGTTGCAGGCGGTTATTTCTTCATGCGCAGTGGTCAACGCGGCACTCTCTAGCTGCCAAGAGCACTTTTTACTATGCGCACCCAACCAGAGTGACGGGAGGAGCACATTTCAGAAAACGTGCTCAGCTCGTCGAGAAAATGCGATTTAAGCAATAAAATTAAAAATGCACCTAAAACCTAAACCAAACGTTGCAGATGGTCATTTCTTCATGCGCAGTGGTCAACGCGGCACTCTCTAGCTGCCAAGAGCACTTTTTACTATGCGCACCCAACCAGAGTGACGGGAGGAGCACATTTCAGAAAACGTGCTCAGCTCGTCGAGAAAATGCGATTTAAGCAATAAAATTAAAAATGTACCTAAAACCTAAACCAAACGTTGCAGATGGTCATTTCTTCATGCGCAGTGGTCAACGCGGCACTCTCTAGCTGCCAAGAGCACTTTTTACTATGCGCACCCAACCAGAGTGACGGGAGGAGCACATTTCAGAAAACGTGCTCAGCTCGTCCAGAAAATGCGATTTAAGCAATAAAATTAAAAATGCACCCAAAACCTAAACCAAACGTTGCATGTGGTTCTTTATTCATGCGCAGTGGTCAACGCGGCACTCTCTAGCTGCCAAGAGCACTTTTTACTATGCGCACCCAACCAGAGTGACGGGAGGAGCACATTTCAGAAAACGTGCTCAGCTCGTCGAGAAAATGCGATTTAAGCAATAAAATTAAAAATGCACCTAAAACCTAAACCACACGTTGCAGGTGGTTATGTCTTCATGCTCAGTGGTCAACGTGGCACTCTCTAGCCTCCAAGAGCACTTTTTACCATGCGCACCCAACCAGAGTGACGGGAGGAGCACATTTCAGAAAACGTGCTCAGCTCGTCGAGAAAATGCGATTTAAGCAATAAAATTAAAAATGCACCTAAAACCTAAACCAAACGTTGCAGATGGTTATTTCTTCATGCGCAGTGGTCAACGCGGCACTCTCTAGCTGCCAAGACCACTTTTTACTATGCGCACCTAACCAGAGTGACGGGAGGAGCACATTTCAGAAAACGTGCTCAGCTCGTCGAGAAAATGCGATTTAAGCAATAAAATTAAAAATGCACCTAAAACCTAAACCAAACGTTGCGGATGGTCATTTCTTCATGCGCAGTGGTCAACGCGGCACTCTCTAGCTGCCAAGAGCACTTTTTACTATGCGCACCCAACAAGAGTGACGGGAGGAGCACATTTCAGAAAACGTGCTCAGCTCGTCGAGAAAATTCGATTTAAGCAATAAAATTAAAAATGCACCCAAAACCTAAACCAAACGTTGCAGGTGGTTATGTCTTCATGCTCAGTGGTCAACGTGGCACTCTCTAGCCTCCAAGAGCACTTTTTACCATGCGCACCCAACCAGAGTGACGGGAGGAGCACATTTCAGAAAACGTGCTCAGCTCGTCGAGAAAATGCGATTTAAGCAATAAAATTAAAAATGCACCTAAAACCTAAACCAAACGTTGCAGATGGTTATTTCTTCATGCGCAGTGGTCAACGCGGCACTCTCTAGCTGCCAAGACCACTTTTTACTATGCGCACCTAACCAGAGTGACGGGAGGAGCACATTTCAGAAAACGTGCTCAGCTCGTCGAGAAAATGCGATTTAAGCAATAAAATTAAAAATGCACCTAAAACCTAAACCAAACGTTGCGGATGGTCATTTCTTCATGCGCAGTGGTCAACGCGGCACTCTCTAGCTGCCAAGAGCACTTTTTACTATGCGCACCCAACAAGAGTGACGGGAGGAGCACATTTCAGAAAACGTGCTCAGCTCGTCGAGAAAATTCGATTTAAGCAATAAAATTAAAAATGCACCCAAAACCTAAACCAAACGTTGCAGGTGGTTATTTCTTCATGCGCAGTGGTCAACGCGGCACTCTCTAGCTGCCAAGAGCACTTTTTACTATGCGCACCCAACCAGAGTGACGGGAGGAGCACATTTCAGAAAACGTGCTCAGCTCGTCCAGAAAATGCGATTTAAACAATAAAATTAAAAATGCACCTAAAACCTAAACCAAACGTTGCAGGTGGTTATTCCTTCATGCGCAGTGGCCAACGCGGCATTCTCTAGCTGCCAAGAGCACTTTTTACTATGCGCACCCAACCAGAGTGACGGGAGGAGTACATTTCAGAAAACGTGCTCAGCTCGTCTAGAAAATGCGATTTAAGCAATAAAATTAAAAATGCACCCAAAACCTAAACCAAACGTTGCAGGTGGTTATTTCTTCATGGCTAGTGGTCAACGCGGCACTCTCTGGCTGTCAAGAGCACTTTTTACTATGCGCACCCAACCAGAGTGACGGGAGGAGCACATTTCTGAAATCGTGCTCAGCTCGACGAGAAAATGCGATTTAAGCAATAAAATTAAAAATGCACCCAAAACCTAAACCAAACGTTGCAGATGGTCATTTCTTCATGCGCAGTGGTCAACGCGGCACTCTCTAGCTGCCAAGAGCACTTTTTACTATGCGCACCCAACCAGAGTGACGGGAGGAGCACATTTTAGAAAACGTGCTCAGCTCGACGAGAAAATGCGATTTAAGCAATAAAATTAAAAATGCACCCAAAACCTAAACCAAACGTTGCAGGTGGTTATTTCTTCATGCGCAGTGGTCAACGCGGCACTCTCTAGCTGCCAAGAGCAGTTTTTACTATGCGCACCCAACCAGAGTGACGGGAGGAGCACATTTCAGAAAACGTGCTCAGCTCGTCGAGAAAATGCGATTTAAGCAATAAAATTAAAAATGCACCCAAAACCTAAACCAAACGTTGCAGATGGTCATTTCTTCATGCGCAGTGGTCAACGCGGCACTCTCTAGCTGCCAAGAGCACTTTTTACTATGCACACCCAACCAGAGTGACGGGAGGAGCACATTTCTGAAAACGTGCTCAGCTCGACGAGAAAATGCGATTTAAGCAATAAAATTAAAAATGCACCCAAAACCTAAAACAAACGTTGCAAGGTGGTTATTTCTTCATGCGCAGTGGTCAACGCGGCACTCTCTAGCTGCCAAGAGCACTTTTTACTATGCGCACCCAACCAGAGTGACGGGAGGAGCACATTTGAGAAAACGTGCTCAGCTCGTCGAGGAAATGCGATTTAAGCAATAAGATTAAAAATGCACCCAAAACCTAAACCAAACGTTGCAGGTGATTATTTCTTCATGCGCAGTGGTCAACGCGGCACTCTCTAGCTGCCAAGAGCACTTTTTACTATACGCACCCAACCAGAGTGACGGGAGGAGCACATTTCAGAAAACGTGCTCAGCTCGTCGAGAAAATGCGATTTAAGCAATAAGATTAAAAATGCACCCAAAACCTAAACCAACCGTTGCAGGTGGTTATTTCTTCATGCGCAGTGGTCAACGCGGCACTCTCTAGCTGCCAAGAGCACTTTTTACTATGCGCACCCAACCAGAGTGACGGGAGGAGCACATTTCAGAAAACGTGCTCAGCTCGTCGAGAAAATGCGATTTAAGCAATAAAATAAAAAATGCACCTAAAACCTAAACCAAACGTTGGGGGTGGTTATTTCTTCATGTGCAGCAGTCAACGCGGCACTCTCTACCTGCCAAGAGCACTTTTTACTATGCGCACCCGACCAGAGTGACGGGAGGAGCACATTTCAGAAAACGTGCTCAGCTCGTCGAGAAAATGCGATTTAAGCAATAAAATTAAAAATGCACCTAAAACCTAAAACAAACGTTGCACGTGGTTATTTCTTCATGCGCAGTGGTCAACGTGGCACTGTCTAGCTGCCAAGAGCACTTTTTACTATGCGCACCCAACCAGAGTGACGGGAGGAGCACATTTCAGAAAACGTGCTCAGCTCGTCGAGAAAATGCGATTTAAGCAATAAAATTAAAAATGCACCTAAAACCTAAACCAAACGTTGCAAATGGTCATTTCTTCATGCGCAGTGGTCAACGCGGCACTCTCTAGCTGCCAAGAGCACTTTTTACTATGCGCACCCAACCAGAGTGACGGGAGGAGCACATTTCAGAAAACGTGCTCAGCTCGTCGAGAAAATGCGATTTAAGCAATAAAATTAAAAATGCACCTAAAACCTAAACCACACGTTGCAGGTGGTTATGTCTTCATGCTCAGTGGTCAACGTGGCACTCTCTAGCCTCCAAGAGCACTTTTTACCATGCGCACCCAACCAGAGTGACGGGAGGAGCACATTTCAGAAAACGTGCTCAGCTCGTCGAGAAAATGCGATTTAAGCAATAAAAATAAAAATGCACCTAAAACCTAAAACAAACGTTGCAGATGGTCATTTATTCATGCGCAGTGGTCAACGCGGCACTCTCTAGCTGCCAAGAGCACTTTTTACTATGCGCACCCAACAAGAGTGACGGGAGGAGCACATTTCAGAAAACGTGCTCAGCTCGTCGAGAAAATTCGATTTAAGCAATAAAATTAAAAATGCACCCAAAACCTAAACCAAACGTTGCAGGTGGTTATTTCTTCATGCGCAGTGGTCAACGCGGCACTCTCTAGCTGCCAAGAGCACTTTTTACTATGCGCACCCAACCAGAGTGACGGGAGGAGCACATTTCAGAAAACGTGCTCAGCTCGTCCAGAAAATGCGATTTAAACAATAAAATTAAAAATGCACCTACATTCTAAACCAAACGTTGCAGGTGGTTATTTCTTCATGCGCAATGGTCAACGCGGCGCTCTCTAGCTGCCAAGATCACTTTTTACTATGCGCACCCAACCAGAGTGACGGGAGGAGCACATTTCAGAAAACGTGCTCAGCTCGACGAGAAAATGCGATTTAAGCAATAAAATTAAAAATGCACCCAAAACCTAAACCAAACGTTGCAGGTGGTTATTTCTTCATGCGCAGTGGTCAACGCGGCACTCTCTAGCTGCCAAGAGCAGTTTTTACTATGCGCACCCAACCAGAGTGACGGGAGGAGCACATTTCAGAAAACGTGCTCAGCTCGTCGAGAAAATGCGATTTAAGCAATAAAATTAAAAATGCACCCAAAACCTAAACCAAACGTCGCAGATGGTCATTTCTTCATGCGCAGTGGTCAACGCGGCACTCTCTAGCTGCCAAGAGCACTTTTTACTATGCACACCCAACCAGAGTGACGGGAGGAGCACATTTCTGAAAACGTGCTCAGCTCGACGAGAAAATGCGATTTAAGCAATAAAATTAAAAATGCACCCAAAACCTAAAACAAACGTTGCAAGGTGGTTATTTCTTCATGCGCAGTGGTCAACGCGGCACTCTCTAGCTGCCAAGAGCACTTTTTACTATGCGCACCCAACCAGAGTGACGGGAGGAGCACATTTGAGAAAACGTGCTCAGCTCGTCGAGGAAATGCGATTTAAGCAATAAGATTAAAAATGCACCCAAAACCTAAACCAAACGTTGCAGGTGATTATTTCTTTATGCGCAGTGGTCAACGCGGCACTCTCTAGCTGCCAAGAGCACTTTTTACTATGCGCACCCAACCAGAGTGACGGGAGGAGCACATTTCAGAAAACGTGCTCAGCTCGTCGAGAAAATGCGATTTAAGCAATAAAATAAAAAATGCACCTAAAACCTAAACCAAACGTTGGGGGTGGTTATTTCTTCATGTGCAGCAGTCAACGCGGCACTCTCTACCTGCCAAGAGCACTTTTTACTATGCGCACCCGACCAGAGTGACGGGAGGAGCACATTTCAGAAAACGTGCTCAGCTCGTCGAGAAAGTGCGATTTAAGCAATAAAAATAAAAATGCACCTAAAACCTAAAACAAACGTTGCACGTGGTTATTTCTTCATGCGCAGTGGTCAACGCGGCACTCTCTAGCTGCCAAGAGCAGTTTTTACTATGCTCACCCAACCAGAGTGACGGGAGGAGCACATTTCAGAAAACGTGCTCAGCTCGTCGAGAAAATGCGATTTAAGCAATAAAATTAAAAATGCACCCAAAACCTAAACCAAACGTTGCAGGTGGTTATTTCTTCATGCGCAGTGGTCAACGCGGCACTCTCTAGCTGCCAAGAGCCCTTTTTACTATGCGCACCCAACCAGAGTGACGGGAGGAGCACATTTCAGAAAACGTGCTCAGCTCGTCGAGAAAATGCGATTTAAGCAATAAAATTAAAAATGCACCTAAAACCTAAACCAGACGTTGCAGGTGGTTATTTCTTCATGTGCAGCAGTCAACGCGGCACTCTCTAGCTGCCAAGAGCACTTTTTACTATGCGCACCCGACCAGAGTGACGGGAGGAGCACATTTCAGAAAACGTGCTCAGCTCGTCGAGAAAATACGATTTAAGCAATAAAATTAAAAATGCACCTAAAACCTAAACCAAACGTTGCAGGTGGTTATTTCTTCATGCGCAGTGGTCAACGCGGCACTCTCTAGCTGCCAAGAGCACTTTTTACTATGCGCACCCAACCAGAGTGACGGGAGGAGCACATTTCAGAAAACGTGCTCAGCTCGTCGAGAAAATGCGATTTAAGCAATAAAAATAAAAATGCACCTAAAACCTAAAACAAACGTTGCACGTGGTTATTTCTTCATGCGCAGTGGTCAACGTGGCACTCTCTAGCTGCCAAGAGCACTTTTTACTATGCGCACCCAACCAGAGTGACGGGAGGAGCACATTTCAGAAAACGTGCTCAGCTCGTCGAGAAAATGCGATTTAAGCAATAAAATTAAAAATGCACCCAAAACCTAAACCAAACGTTGCAGATGGTCATTTCTTCATGCGCAGTGGTCAACGCGGCACTCTCTAGCTGCCAAGAGCACTTTTTACTATGCGCACCCAACCAGAGTGACGGGAGGAGCACATTTCAGAAAACGTCCTCAGCTCGTCGAGAAAATGCGATTTAAGCAATAAAATTAAAAATGCACCCAAAACCTAAACCAAACGTTGCAGATGGTCATTTCTTCATGCGCAGTGGTCAACGCGGCACTCTCTAGCTGCCAAGAGCACTTTTTACTATGCGCACCCAACCAGAGTGACGGGAGGAGCACATTTCAGAAAACGTGCTCAGCTCGACGAGAAAATGCGATTTAAGCAATAAAATTAAAAATGCACCCAAAACCTAAACCAAACGTTGCAGGTGGTTATTTCTTCATGCGCAGTGGTCAACGCGGCACTCTCTAGCTGCCAAGAGCAGTTTTTACTATGCTCACCCAACCAGAGTGACGGGAGGAGCACATTTCAGAAAACGTGCTCAGCTCGTCGAGAAAATGCGATTTAAGCAATAAAATTAAAAATGCACCCAAAACCTAAACCAAACGTTGCAGA
This sequence comes from Syngnathus scovelli, assembly GCF_024217435.2. NCBI lineage: Eukaryota > Metazoa > Chordata > Actinopteri > Syngnathiformes > Syngnathidae > Syngnathus > Syngnathus scovelli. The sequence goes on along the minus strand of NC_090850.1, from coordinate 4,889,930 downwards.
TGGTCATTTCTTCATGCGCAGTGGTCAACGCGGCACTCTCTAGCTGCCAAGAGCACTTTTTACTATGCGCACCCAACCAGAGTGACGGGAGGAGCACATTTCAGAAAACGTGCTCAGCTCGTCGAGAAAATGCGATTTAAGCAATAAAATTAAAAATGCAACCAAAACCTAAACCAAACGTTGCAGATGGTCATTTCTTCATGCGCAGTGGTCAACGCGGCACTCTCTAGCTGCCTAGAGCACTTTTAACTATGCGCACCCAACCAGAGTGACGGGAGGACCACATTTCAGAAAACGTGCTCAGCTCGTCGAGAAAATGCGATTTAAGCAATAAAATTAAAAATGCACCCAAAACCTAAACCAAACGTTGCAGATGGTCATTTCTTTATTCGCAGTGGTCAACGCGGCACTCTCTAGCTGCCAAGAGCACTTTTTACTATGCGCACCCAACCAGAGTGACGGGAGGAGCACATTTCAGAAAACGTGCTCAGCTCGACGAGAAAATGCGATTTAAGCAATAAAATTAAAAATGCACCCAAAACCTAAACCAAACGTTGCAGGTGGTTATTTCTTCATGCGCAGTGGTCAACGCGGCACTCTCTAGCTGCCAAGAGCAGTTTTTACTATGCGCACCCAACCAGAGTGACGGGAGGAGCACATTTCAGAAAACGTGCTCAGCTCCTCGAGAAAATGCGATTTAAGCAATAAAATTAAAAATGCACCTACAACCTAAACCAAACGTTGCAGGTGGTTATTTCTTCATGCGCAATGGTCAACGCGGCACTCTCTAGCTGCCAAGATCACTTTTTACTATGCGCACCCAACCAGAGTGACGGGAGGAGCACATTTCAGAAAACGTGCTCAGCTCGTCGAGAAAATGCGATTTAAGCAATAAAATTAAAAATGCACCTACAACCTAAAACAAACGTTGCACGTGGTTATTTCTTTATGTGCAGTGGTCAACGCGGCACTCTCTAGCTGCCAAGAGCACTTTTTACTATGCGCACCCAACCAGAGTGACGGGAGGAGCACATTTCAGAAAACGTGCTCAGCTCGTCGAGAAAATGCGATTTAAGCAATAAAATTAAAAATGCACCCAAAACCTAAACCAAACGTTGCAGATGGTCATTTATTCATGCGCAGTGGTCAACGCGGCACTCTCTAGCTGCCAAGAGCACTTTTTACTATGCGCACCCAACCAGAGTGACGGGAGGAGCACATTTCAGAAAACGTGCTCAGCTCGACGAGAAAATGCGATTTAAGCAATAAAATTAAAAATGCACCCAAAACCTAAACCAAACGTTGCAGGTGGTTATTTCTTCATGCGCAGTGGTCAACGCGGCACTCTCTAGCTGCCAAGAGCAGTTTTTAAAATGCGCACCCAACCAGAGTGACGGGAGGAGCACATTTCAGAAAACGTGCTCAGCTCCTCGAGAAAATGCGATTTAAGCAATACAATTAAAAATGCACCTACATTCTAAACCAAACGTTGCAGGTGGTTATTTCTTCATGCGCAATGGTCAACGCGGCGCTCTCTAGCTGCCAAGATCACTTTTTACTATGCGCACCCAACCAGAGTGACGGGAGGAGCACATTTCAGAAAACGTGCTCAGCTCGTCGAGAAAATGCGATTTAAGCAATAAAATTAAAAATGCACCTAAAACCTAAAACAAACGTTGCACGTGGTTATTTCTTCATGTGCAGTGGTCAACGCGGCACTCTCTAGCTGCCAAGAGCACTTTTTACTATGCGCACCCAACCAGAGTGACGGGAGGAGCACATTTCAGAAAACGTGCTCAGCTCGTCGAGAAAATGCGATTTAAGCAATAAAATTAAAAATGCACCTAAAACCTAAACCAAACGTTGCACGTGGTTATTTCTTCATGCGCAGTGGTCAACGCGGCACTCTCTAGCTGCCAAGAGCACTTTTTACTATGCGCACCCAACCAGAGTGACGGGAGGAGCACATTTCAGAAAACGTGCTCAGCTCGTCGAGAAAATGCGATTTAAGCAATAAAATTAAAAATGCACCCAAAACCTAAATCAAACGTCTCAGATGGTCATTTCTTCATGCGCAGTGGTCAACGCGGCACTCTCTAGCTGCCAAGAGCACTTTTTACTATGCGCACCCAACCAGAGTGACGGGAGGAGCACATTTCAGAAAACGTGCTCAGCTCGACGAGAAAATGCAATTTAAGCAATGAAATTAAAAATGCACCCAAAACAAAAACCAAACGTTGCAGGCGGTTATTTCTTCATGCGGAGTGGTCAACGTGGCACTCTCTAGCTGCCAAGAGCACTTTTTACCATGCACACCCAACCAGAGTGACGGGAGGAGCACATTTCAGAAAACGTGCTCTGCTCGTCGAGAAAATGCGATTTAAGCAATAAAATTAAAAATGCACCTAAAACCTAAACCAAACGTTGCAGGTGGTTATTTCTTCATGCGCAGCAGTCAACGCGACACTCTCTAGCTGCCAAGAGCACTTTTTACTATGCGCACCCAACCAGAGTGACGGGAGGAGCACATTTCAGAAAGCGTGCTCAGCTCGTCCAGAAAATGCGATTTAAGCAATAAAATTAAAAATGCACCAAAAACCTAAACCAAACGTTGCAGGTGGTTATTTCTTCATGCGCAGTGGTCAACGCGGCACTCTCTAGCTGCCAAGACCACTTTTTACTATGCGCACCCAACCAGAGTGACGGGACGAGCACATTTCAGAAAACGTGCTCAGCTCGTCGAGAAAATGCGATTTAAGCAATAAAATTAAAAATGCACCCAAAACCTAAACCAAACGTTGCAGGTGGTTATTTCTTCATGCGCAGTGGTCAACGCGGCACTCTCTAGCTGCCAAGAGCACTTTTTACTATGCGCACCCAACCAGAGTGACGGGAGGAGCACATTTCAGAAAACGTGCTCAGCTCGTCGAGAAAATTCGATTTAAGCAATAAAATTAAAAATGCACCCAAAACCTAAACCAAACGTTGCAGGTGGTTATTTCTTCATGCGCAGTGGTCAACGCGGCACTCTCTAGCTGCCAAGAGCAGTTTTTACTATGCGCACCCAACCAGAGTGACGGGAGGAGCACATTTCAGAAAACGTGCTCAGCTCGTCGAGAAAATGCGATTTAAGCAATAAAATAAAAAATGCACCTAAAACCTAAACCAAACGTTGCAGGTGGTTATTTCTTCATGCGCAGCAGTCAACGCGACACTCTCTAGCTGCCAAGAGCACTTTTTACTATGCGCACCCAACCAGAGTGACGGGAGGAGCACATTTCAGAAAGCGTGCTCAGCTCGTCCAGAAAATGCGATTTAAGCAATAAAATTAAAAATGCACCAAAAACCTAAACCAAACGTTGCAGGTGGTTATTTCTTCATGCGCAGTGGTCAACGCGGCACTCTCTAGCTGCCAAGACCACTTTTTACTATGCGCACCCAACCAGAGTGACGGGACGAGCACATTTCAGAAAACGTGCTCAGCTCGTCGAGAAAATGCGATTTAAGCAATAAAATTAAAAATGCACCCAAAACCTAAACCAAACGTTGCAGGTGGTTATTTCTTCATGCGCAGTGGTCAACGCGGCACTCTCTAGCTGCCAAGAGCACTTTTTACTATGCGCACCCAACCAGAGTGACGGGAGGAGCACATTTCAGAAAACGTGCTCAGCTCGTCGAGAAAATTCGATTTAAGCAATAAAATTAAAAATGCACCCAAAACCTAAACCAAACGTTGCAGGTGGTTATTTCTTCATGCGCAGTGGTCAACGCGGCACTCTCTAGCTGCCAAGAGCAGTTTTTACTATGCGCACCCAACCAGAGTGACGGGAGGAGCACATTTCAGAAAACGTGCTCAGCTCGTCGAGAAAATGCGATTTAAGCAATAAAATAAAAAATGCACCTAAAACCTAAACCAAACGTTGGGGGTGGTTATTTCTTCATGTGCAGCAGTCAACGCGGCACTCTCTAGCTGCCAAGAGCACTATTTACTATGCGCACCCGACCAGAGTGACGGGAGGAGCACATTTCAGAAAACGTGCTCAGCTCGTCGAGAAAATGCGATTTAAGCAATAAAATTAAAAATGCACCTAAAACCTAAACCAAACGTTGCAGGTGGTTATTTCTTCATGCGCAGTGGTCAACGCGGCACTCTCTAGCTGCCAAGAGCACTTTTTACTATGCGCACCCAACCAGAGTGACGGGAGGAGCACATTTCAGAAAACGTGCTCAGCTCGTCGAGAAAATGCGATTTAAGCAATAAAATTAAAAATGCACCTAAAACCTAAACCAAACGTTGCAGGTGGTTATTTCTTCATGCGCAATGGTCAACGCGGCACTCTCTAGCTGCCAAGACCACTTTTCACTATGCGCACCCAACCAGAGTGACGGGAGGAGCACATTTCAGAAAACGTGCTCAGCTCGTCGAGAAAATGCGATTTAAGCAATAAAATTAAAAATGCACCCAAAACCTAAACCAAACGTTGCAGATGGTCATTTCTTCATGCGCAGTGGTCAACGCGGCACTCTCTAGCTGCCAAGAGCACTTTTTACTATGCACACCCAACCAGAGTGACGGGAGGAGCACATTTCTAAAAACGTGCTCAGCTGGACGAGAAAATGCGATATAAGCAATAAAATTAAAAATGCACCCAAAACCTAAAACAAACGTTGCACGTGGTTATTTCTTCATGCGCAGTGGTCAACGCGGCACTCTCTAGCTGCCAAGAGCACTTTTTACTATGCGCACCCAACCAGAGTGACGGGAGGAGCACATTTCAGAAAACGTGCTCAGCTCGTCGAGAAAATGTGATTTAAGCAATAAAATTAAAAATGCACCTAAAACCTAAACCAAACGATGCAGGTGGTTATTTCTTCATGCGCAGTGGTCAACGCGGCACTCTCTAGCTGCCAAGAGCACTTTTTACTATGCGCACCCAACCAGAGTGACGGGAGGAGCACATTTCAGAAAACGTGCTCAGCTTGTCGAGAAAATGCGATTTAAGCAATAAAATTAAAAATGCACCCATAACCTAAACCAAACGTTGCAGGTGGTTATTTCTTCATGCGCAGTGGTCAACGCGGCACTCTCTAGCTGCCAAGAGCACTTTTTACTATGCGCACCCAACCAGAGTGACGGGAGGAGCACATTTCAGAAAACGTGCTCGGCTCGTCGAGAAAATGCGATTTAAGCAATACAATTAAAAATGCACCTAAAACCTAAACCAAACGTTGCAGATGGTCATTTCTTCATGCGCAGTGGTCAACGCGGCACTCTCTAGCTGCCAAGAGCACTTTTTACTATGCGCACCCAACCAGAGTGACGGGAGGAGCACATTTCAGAAAACGTGCTCAGCTCGTCGAGAAAATGCGATTCAAGCAATAAAATTAAAAATGCACCTAAAACCTAAACCAAACGTTGCAGATGGTCATTTCTTCATGCGCAGTGGTCAACGCGGCACTCTCTAGCTGCCAAGAGCACTTTTTACTATGCGCACCCAACCAGAGTGACGGGAGGAGCACATTTCAGAAAACGTGCTCAGCTCGTCCAGAAAATGCAATTTAAGCAATAAATTTAAAAATGCACCTAAAACCTAAACCAAACGTTGCAAATGCTCATTTCTTCATGCGCAGTGGTCAACGCGGCACTCTCTAGCTGCCAAGAGCACTTTTTACTATGCGCACCCAACCAGAGTGACGGGAGGAGCACATTTCAGAAAACGTGCTCAGCTCGTCGAGAAAATGCGATTTAAGCAATAAAATTAAAAATGCACCTAAAACCTAAACTAAACGTTGCAGATGGTCATTTCTTCATGCGCAGTGGTCAACGCGGCACTCTCTAGCTGCCAAGAGCACTTTTTACTATGCACACCCAACCAGAGTGACGGGAGGAGCACATTTCAGAAAACGTGCTCAGCTTGTCCAGAAAATGCGATTTAAGCAATAAAATTAAAAATGCACCCAAAACCTAAACCAAACGTTGCAGGTGGTTGTTTCTTCATGCGCAGTGGTCAACGCGGCACTCTCTAGCTGCCAAGAGCACTTTTTACTATCCGCACCCAACCAGAGTGACGGGAGGAGCACATTTCAGAAAATGTGCTCAGCTCGTCGAGAAAATGCGATTTAAGCAATAAAATTAAAAATGCACCCAAAACCTAAACCAAACGTTGCAGATGGTAATTTCTTCATGCGCAGTGGTCAACGCGGCATTCTCTAGGTGCCAAGAGCACTTTTTACTATGCGCACCCAACCAGAGTGACGGGAGGAGCACATTTCAGAAAACGTGCTCAGCTCGTCGAAAAAATGCGATTCAAGCAATAAAATTAAAAATGCACCTAAAACCTAAACCAAACGTTGCAGGTGGTTATTTCTTCATGCGCAGTGGCCAACGCGGCACTCTCTAGCTGCCAAGAGCACTTTTTACTATGCGCACCCAACCAGAGTGACGGGAGGAGCACATTTCAGAAAACGTGCTCAGCTCGTCGAGAAAATGCGATTTAAGCAATAAAATTAAAAATGCACCTAAAACCTAAACCAAACGTTGCAGGTGGTTATTTCTTCATGGGCAGTGGTCAACGCGGCACTCTCTAGCTGCCAAGAGCACTTTTTACTATGCGCACCCAACCAGAGTGACGGGAGGAGCACATTTCAGAAAATGTGCTCAGCTCGTCCAGAAAATGCGATTTAAGCAATAAAATTAAAAATGCACCTAAAACCTAAACCAAACGTTGCAGATGGTCATTTCTTCATGCGCAGTGGTCAACGCGGCACTCTCTAGCTGCCAAGAGCACTTTTTACTATGCGCATCCAACAAGAGTGACGGGAGGAGCACATTTCAGAAAACGTGCTCAGCTCGTCCAGAAAATGCGATTTAAGCAATAAAATTAAAAATGCACCCAAAACTTAAACCAAACGTTTCAGGTGGTTATTTCTTCATGCGCAGTGGTCAACGCTGTCACGTGCTGGTGCCACCTGCGACGGGACCACGCCCCCCTGTCAGTGGGATCACCGTCACCTGCCACGGGTTCATGGCCAGCGCTATATCAGCGCCGCCAGCGCAGACCCGAGTGCCAGTCTGTCCCTTGATGCTGCTTCGCTCATCAATCCCGGAGAGAATTGACTCACTTGACTACTCGAAACCCTCGCAGAATCGTTGTCCTCTCCAGCCCGATCGCCGCTCCAGCGCCAGCTGTTCCCATCATCCCCTTCAAATAAAGTCCGTCGTTACGCACTTGGCTGTACTGTCCGATCCTTAACAGTACAGACTGGCCAACACGATGCAGTCAGCGAACGACGAGACGGCATTGGGCCGACTGGAGCGAGCCGAGACCGTCATCAGCAGCCTGTCCGCCGACATCCGGAACCTGATCGAGGTTGGTCAGCAACAACAGCTGCAGCAGCAGGAGATGGCCAAAGCCCTCCAGAGACTGTCGGTGGCTGCGTCCCCGGCTGTCACGGCACCCCCGCACCGCCCGTCTGCCGAGGCCAGGAGGCTCGTGGACGTCCCGGAGCCCCGCCTCGGCAACATTGAAAAGTTCAACGGCGATCCCAAGCACGTGAGGGCGTTTGTGACCAACTGTCGCATAATGTTCAGCCTCCAGCCCGTCACGTTTGCGTCAGAATCAGCCAAGGTCGGTTTCGTTCTAACCCACCTCACGGGCGAGGCGCGGCTATGGGGTTTGGCAGAGTATGAACGGATGGCCCCGGCATGCGATTCCTTCGACGCCTTCGCAGAGGAATTGCTCTTCCTGTTCGACCTGGGATCCGCCGCCGAAGACGCCGCCGAGGAACTGGCGACGCTGCGTCAGGGTAGCCGATCGGTCGCGGAGTACGCCCTTAAATTCCAGACGTTGGCCGGCAGCAGCGGATGGAACGCGCCAGCGCTCGTCAGCACGTTCCTAAATGGCCTCGCGGATTATATGAAGGACGAACTGGTGTCGTACGATCGTCCGCGAACCCTGAAGGGCGCGATGGACTTGGCGGCCCGAGTAGACCGGCGGATCCGGACGCGGCGGCGCGATCGGGAGAGGAGGTCCCCGCGGAATCCGCGTGGCCACATTCCTCCGTCTGCTGGGGACCCGCCCACCACTCCACCCGCCGAGCCCATGGATCTGGGAGGGGCTCGGGTCTCCTCGGAGGAGCACCGTCGACGCCTCTCGCTGGGCTTGTGTTTTTACTGTGGGGAGGGGGGGCCATCGGGTGGCGGGGTGCCCGCTAAAAGGCCGGAGCTCACGCGGCGTCGGGGGATCCGCGTGAGCTCGACCAGCACCGGCTCTCCCAGTCCCAGCACGCTCACGCTGCAGGCACGTGTCCGGCTTGCGGGGGGCGACCAGAACGTGGCAGCCTTGGTGGATTCCGGCGCGGAGGGGAACATCATGGACATTAGCCTGGCGCGTCGGTGGGGTGTCGGCTTCCTCCCTCTGAGCCCGCCCATTCCCGCGCGTGCCATTGATGGCCGCCTGATTGGCGAGGTGGCGTTCGTGACAGAACCGGTTAAGATACTGCTCTCCGGCAATCACCACGAGACCATCCAGTTTTTTCTTCTTTCCCTCCCAGGACAGCAGCTCATCCTGGGGCACCCTTGGTTGCGGCAGCACAACCCGGTGCTGGACTGGGAGGTGGGGGTTGTACGGCAGTGGAGCGAACGCTGCCATCGAGTGTGCCTGAAGGCGGCCACCAGCCCACTCGGCAGAGCCCCGCCGAGGTACAGTCCCGACATCTCCAATGTCCCAGCAGTTTATCACGAACTCAAGGAGGTTTTTAGTAAAGCCAGGGCCGCTTCTCTTCCTCCACACCGGTCCTACGATTGCGCCATCAACCTGTTGCCCGGCACCTTCCCTCCCAAGGGGCGCGTCTACTCCCTGTCCGCTCCTGAGCGCCGGGCTATGGAGGAGTACATCCGGGAGTCCCTGGCAGCCGGCATCATACGGCCGTCCTCTTCACCTGCGGGAGCGGGATTTTTCTTCGTGAAGAAGAAGGAGGGCACGCTCCGTCCGTGTATCGACTACCGGGGAATAAACGCAATCACCGTAAAGAACCGATACCCTCTGCCTCTTCTTTCTTCCGCCTTTGAGAGCCTTCAGGGTGCCACCATCTTCACCAAGCTGGATCTTCGCAACGCCTACCACCTGATCCGCATCCGGGAGGGAGACGAGTGGAAGACGGCTTTCAACACCCCGAGCGGACACTACGAGTACTTGGTGGTCCCGTTTGGGCTCACCAACGCCCCAGCAGTTTTCCAGTCATTGATAAACGACGTGTTACGAGACATGCTGGACAAATTTGTGTTCGTTTATTTGGACGACATCCTCATCTTCTCCCGCTCGCTTCCTGAACACATCAAGCATGTCCGGGCGGTGCTGCGACGCCTCCTAGAGAATTCGCTCTACGTGAAGGCAGAGAAGTGCGAGTTCCACGCCTCCTCTGTCAAATTCCTCGGCTACGTGGTGCGTGAGGGATCCATCGAAATGGACCCTGGGAAGGTGGAGGCGGTCACGTCATGGCCTGTTCCCGAGACACGCAAGCGGCTGCAACAATTCTTAGGTTTCGCGAACTTTTATCGCCGTTTTATCCGTGGGTACAGCACGGCGGCCGCGCCACTCACCGCCCTTACCAGCCCCGCCTCTCCATACAAATGGACAGAACGGGCAGAACAAGCATTTCAGGAGCTTAAGAGGAGGTTCACATCCGCTCCCATCCTCAGAGTTCCCGATCCCGACAGACAGTTCGTGGTCGAAGTGGACGCCTCGAACGTGGGTGTCGGGGCGGTGTTGTCTCAACGCAGCCGCCAGGACGATCGTCTCCATCCGTGCGCCTTCTTTTCTCGCCGTTTGTCAGCCTCAGAACGGAACTATGACATCGGTAATCGGGAGCTCCTCGCCGTCAAGTTGGCTTTGGAGGAGTGGCGACATTGGCTGGAGGGCGCCACCACTCCGTTCATTGTCTGGACCGACCACCGCAACTTGGAGTATCTGAGATCGGCCAAGAGACTGAACGCGAGACAGGCACGGTGGGCTCTGTTCTTTGACCGGTTTGAGTTCTCTCTTTCCTACAGACCGGGTTCCCGTAACGCGAAGGCGGACGCCCTGTCGCGTTTGTTTCCTGGTGGGGAGGAGGGACAGGGTCCGCCTCCCACTATCCTCCCGAGCTCGGTTCGGGTGGCGGCTCTTACATGGGAGATCGAACGCCAAGTGGAAGCCGCATCACGCGATCAACCCGGCCCCAGCAACTGCCCGGAGGGTCGCCTGTTCGTCCCGGAAGGCCTGCGATCGGCCGTGCTGCAATGGGCGCACGACTCACGCCTGGCCTGTCATCCCGGCGCTGCACGCACGAGGTACGTGGTGGCACAGCGTTTCTGGTGGCCCACCTGGCAAGTGGACACCAGCGACTACGTCAGAGCCTGCTCAATCTGTAACCGCTACAAGACGCCTACTCGTCCTCCGGCCGGGCTGCTTCAACCCTTGCCGGTTCCCCAGCGTCCCTGGTCTCACCTGTCGATCGACTTTGTCACGGGCCTCCCCCCCTCAGAGGGAAACACGGTGGTCCTCACGGTGGTAGACCGTTTTAGCAAGATGACGCATTTCATCCCTCTGCCTAGGCTCCCATCTGCAAAGCAGACAGCGTCCATCATGGTGCGGGAGGTGTTTCGTCACCACGGTCTCCCACGAGACATCGTGTCAGACCGAGGACCTCAATTCGCTTCCGCCTTCTGGACGGAGTTCTGCCGACTCCTCGGCGCCACGGCCAGCCTCTCCTCGGGGTTTCACCCTCAGTCCAACGGTCAAGCGGAGCGCCTGAACCAGGAACTGGGCAGGTCTCTCCGATGCATGGCCGCCGGAGACCAGCGCGGGTGGGTACAACAGCTTCCCTGGGTAGAGTACGCCCACAATTCCCTTCCCAGCTCGGCCACGGGACTTTCGCCTTTCCACTGCGTCTTCGGGTACCAGCCACCCTTGTTCGCCCACCAGGAGCGTGGTGCGGCGTGCCCGTCGGCCCAGGCTTGTGTCCGCCGTTGTCATCGTGCCTGGGCGAGGGGCCGGGCCACTCTTCTCCGCTCTGTTTCAGGCTACGCCCGCCAGGCGAACAAGCACCGGACGCCGGCTCCGGAGTACAGAGTGGGGCAGCGTGTGTGGCTCTCGACGCGGGATTTGCCGCTGCGAGCGGGATCCCGCAAACTGGCGCCCCGCTTTGTTGGACCGTTCCCTATCCAGAAGGTGATTGGCCCGGCCGCAGTCCGTCTGCTCCTTCCAGACTCCATGAAGGTTCATCCCACGTTCCACGTGTCCCGTGTGCGGCCCATCCATGAAAGCGCGTTGGCGCCGGCGCCCGTTCCGCCGCCGCCGCCCCAGCTCGTCGATGGGGGCCCGGCTTACGCTGTCCGCTCCCTGCTCCGATCGCGGCGGCGTGGTCGGGGCCTACAATACCTCGTGGACTGGGAGGGTTATGACGACGCGCACCGCTCCTGGATTCCGAGCCGCTGGATACTCGACCGTTCGCTCATCACGGAGTTCCATCGCTGTCATCCGGACCAACCGGGTCCTCGGCGCGGGCGCCCGAGGAGGGACGGGGGGGACCAGGGGTGAGGGTCCAGGGTGGTCTTGCCCACTGGTACCGGGGTCTTCTGCCCCCGCGCCCGTCGATCCTGCGTCTGGCGAAGTGTCGGACGTTTCAGCGGTGTGCTGACCCCTCCACCTGGCCACCCGGGGTAGTGCCTTCCTTTTAGTTTTTTTTTGTTTTGTTATTTTCGGTTCCTGGGGACGTCGGGAGCCGTCCCTTGTGGGGGGGGTTCTGTCACGTGCTGGTGCCACCTGCGACGGGACCACGCCCCCCTGTCAGTGGGATCACCGTCACCTGCCACGGGTTCATGGCCAGCGCTATATCAGCGCCGCCAGCGCAGACCCGAGTGCCAGTCTGTCCCTTGATGCTGCTTCGCTCATCAATCCCGGAGAGAATTGACTCACTTGACTACTCGAAACCCTCGCAGAATCGTTGTCCTCTCCAGCCCGATCGCCGCTCCAGCGCCAGCTGTTCCCATCATCCCCTTCAAATAAAGTCCGTCGTTACGCACTTGGCTGTACTGTCCGATCCTTAACAAACGCGGCACTCTCTAGCTGCCAAGAGCACTTTTTACTATGCGCATCCAACAAGAGTGACGGGAGGAGCACATTTCAGAAAACGACCTCAGCTCGACGAGAAAATGCGATTTAAGCAATAAAATTAAAAATGCACCCAAAACCTAAACCAAACGTTGCAGGTGGTTATTTCTTCATGCGCAGTGGTAAACGCGGCACTCTCTAGCTGCCAAGAGCACTTTTTACTATGCGCACCCAACCAGAGTGACGGGAGGAGCACATTTCAGAAAACGTGCTCAGCTCGTCGAGAAAATGCGATTTAAGCAATAAAATTAAAAATGCACCCAAAACCTAAACCAAACGTTGCAGGTGGTTATTTCTTCATGCGCAGTGGTCAACGCGGCACTCTCTAGCTGCCAAGAGCACTTTTTACTATGCGCACCCAACCAGAGTGACGGGAGGAGCACATTTCAGAAAACGTGCTCAGCTCGTCGAGAAAATGCGATTTAAGCAATAAAATTAAAAATGCACCTAAAACCTAAACCAAACGTTGCAGGTGGTTATTTCTTCATGCGCAGTGGTCAACACGGCACTCTCTAGCTGCCAAGAGCACTTTTTACTATGCGCACCCAAACAGAGTGACGGGAGGAGCACATTTCAGAAAACGTGCTCAGCTCGTCGAGAAAATGCGATTTAAGCAATAAAATTAAAAATGCACCTAAACCCTAAACCAAACGTTGCAGGTGGTTATTTCTTCATGCGCAATGGTCAACGCGGCACTCTCTAGCTGCCAAGAGCACTTTTCACTATGCACACCCAACCAGAGTGACGGGAGGAGCACATTTCAGAAAACGTGCTCAGCTCGTCGAGAAAATGCGATTTAAGCAATAAAATTAAAAATGCACCTAAAACCTAAAACAAACGTTGCACGTGGTTATTTCTTTACGTGCAGTGGTCAACGCGGCACTCTCTAGCTGCCAAGAGCACTTTTTACTATGCGCACCCAACCAGAGTGACGGGAGAAGCACATTTCAGAAAACGTGCTCTGCTCGTCGAGAAAATGCGATTTAAGCAATAAAATTAAAAATGCACCCAAAACCTAAACCAAACGTTGCAGATGGTCATTTCTTCATGCGCAATGGTCAACGCGGCACTCTCTAGCTGCCAAGAGCACTTTTTACTATGCGCACCCAACCAGAGTGACGGGAGGAGCACATTTCAGAAAATGTGCTCAGCTCGTCCAGAAAATGCGATTTAAGCAATAAAATTAAAAATGCACCTAAAACCTAAACCAAACGTTGCAGATGGTCATTTCTTCATGCGCAGTGGTCAACGCGGCACTCTCTAGCTGCCAAGAGCACTTTTTACTATGCGCATCCAACAAGAGTGACGGGAGGAGCACATTTCAGAAAACGTGCTCAGCTCGTCCAGAAAATGCGATTTAAGCAATAAAATTAAAAATGCACCCAAAACCTAAACCAAACGTTTCAGGTGGTTATTTCTTCATGCGCAGTGGTCAACGCGGCACTCTCTAGCTGCCAAGAGCACTTTTTACTATGCGCACCCAACCAGAGTGACGGGGAGGAGCACATTTCAGAAAACGTACTGAGCTCGTCGAGAAAATGCGATTTAAGCAATAAAATTAAAAATGCACCTAAAACCTAAACCAAACGTTGCAGGTGGTCATTTCTTCATGCGCAGTGGTCAACGCGGCACTCTCTAGCTGCCAAGAGCACTTTTTACTATGCGCACCCAACCAGAGTGACGGGAGGAGCACATTTCAGAAAACGTGCTCAGCTCGTCGAGAAAATGCGATTTAAGCAATAAAAATAAAAATGCACCTAAAACCTAAAACAAACGTTGCACGTGGTTATTTCTTCATGCGCAGTGGTCAACGTGGCACTCTCTAGCTGCCAAGAGCACTTTTTACTATGCGCACCCAACCAGAGTGACGGGAGGAGCACATTTCAGAAAACGTGCTCAGCTCGTCGAGAAAATGCGATTTAAGCAATAAAATTAAAAATGCACCCAAAACCTAAAAAAAACGTTGCAGATGGTCATTTCTTCATGCGCAGTGGTCAACGCTGCACTCTCTAGCTGCCAAGAGCACTTTTTACTATGCGCACCCAACCAGAGTGACGGGAGGAGCACATTTCAGAAAACGTGCTCAGCTCGTCGAGAAAATGCGATTTAAGCAATAAAATTAAAAATGCACCCAAAACCTAAACCAAACGTTGCAGGTGGTTATTTCTTCATGCGCAGTGGTCAACGCGGCACTCTCTAGCTGCCAAGAGCAGTTTTTACTATGCGCACCCAACCAGAGTGACGGGAGGAGCACATTTCAGAAAACGTGCTCAGCTCCTCGAGAAAATGCGATTTAAGCAATAAAATTAAAAATGCACCTAAAACCTAAACCAAACGTTGCAGGTGGTTATTTCTTCATGCGCAATGGTCAACGCGGCACTCTCTAGCTGCCAAGATCACTTTTTACTATGCGCACCCAACCAGAGTGACGGGAGGAGCACATTTCAGAAAACGTGCTCAGCTCGTCGAGAAAATGCGATTTAAGCAATAAAATTAAAAATGCACATAAAACCTAAAACAAACGTTGCACGTGGTTATTTCTTTATGTGCAGTGGTCAACGCGGCACTCTCTAGCTGCCAAGAGCACTTTTTACTATGCGCACCCAACCAGAGTGACGGGAGGAGCACATTTCAGAAAACGTGCTCAGCTCGTCGAGTAAATGCGATTTAAGCAATAAAATTAAAAATGCACCCAAAACCTAAACCAAACGTTGCAGATGGTCATTTCTTCATGCGCAGTGGTCAACGCGGCACTCTCTAGCTGCCAAGAGCACTTTTTACTATGCGCACCCAACCAGAGTGACGGGAGGAGCACATTTCAGAAAACGTGCTCAGCTCGACGAGAAAATGCGATTTAAGCAATAAAATTAAAAATGCACCTAAAACCTAAACCAAACGTTGCAGGTGGTTATTTCTTCATGCGCAGTGGTCAACGCGGCACTCTCTAGCTGCCAAGAGCACTTTTTACTATGCGCACCCAACCAGAGTGACGGGAGGAGCACATTTCAGAAAACGTGCTCAGCTCGTCGAGAAAATGCGATTTAAGCAATAAAATTAAAAATGCACCCAAAACCTAAACCAAACGTTGCAGATGGTCATTTCTTCATGCGCAGTGGTCAACGCGGCACTCTCTAGCTGCCAAGAGCACTTTTTACTATGCGCACCCAACCAGAGTGACGGGAGGAGCACATTTCAGAAAACGTGCTCAGCTCGACGAGAAAATGCGATTTAAGCAATGAAATTAAAAATGCACCCAAAACAAAAACCAAACGTTGCAGGCGGTTATTTCTTCATGCGCAGTGGTCAACGTGGCACTCTCTAGCTGCCAAGAGCACTTTTTACCATGCGCACCCAACCAGAGTGACGGGAGGAGCACATTTCAGAAAACGTGCTCTGCTCGTCGAGAAAATGCGATTTACGCAATAAAATTAAAAATGCACCTAAAACCTAAACCAAACGTTGCAGGTGGTTATTTCTTCATGCGCAGCAGTCAACGCGACACTCTCTAGCTGCCAAGAGCACTTTTTACTATGCGCACCCAACCAGAGTGACGGGAGGAGCACATTTCAGAAAGCGTGCTCAGCTCGTCCAGAAAATGCGATTTAAGCAATAAAATTAAAAATACACCAAAAACCTAAACCAAACGTTGCAGGTGGTTATTTCTTCATGCGCAGTGGTCAACGCGGCACTCTCTAGCTGCCAAGAGCACTTTTTACTATGCGCACCCAACCAGAGTGACGGGACGAGCACATTTCAGAAAACGTGCTCAGCTCGTCGAGAAAATGCGATTTAAGCAATAAAATTAAAAATGCACCCAAAACCTAAACCAAACGTTGCAGATGGTCATTTCTTCATGCGCAGTGGTCAACGCGGCACTCTCTAGCTGCCAAGAGCACTTTTTACTATGCGCACCCAACCAGAGTGACGGGAGGAGCACATTTCAGAAAACGTGCTCAGCTCGTCGAGAAAATGCGATTTAAGCAATAAAATTAAAAATGCACCCAAAACCTAAACCAAACGTTGCAGGTGGTTACTTCTTCATGCGCAGTGGTCAACGCGGCACTCTCTAGCTGCCAAGAGCACTTTTTACTATGCGCACCCAACCAGAGTTACGGGAGGAGCACATTTCAGAAAACGTGCTCAGCTCGACGAGAAAATGCGATTTAAGCAATAAAATTAAAAATGCACCCAAAACCTAAACGAAACGTTGCAGGCGGTTATTTCTTCATGCGCAGTGGTCAACGCGGCACTCTCTAGCTGCCAAGAGCACTTTTTACCATGCGCACCCAACCAGAATGACGGGAGGAGCACATGTCAGAAAACGTGCTCAGCTCGTCGAGAAAATGCGATTTAAGCAATAAAATTAAAAATGCACCTAAAACCTAAACCAAACGTTGCAGGTGGTTATTTCTTCATGCGCAGCAGTCAACGCGGCACTCTCTAGCTGCCAAGAGCACTTTTTACTATGCGCACCCAACCAGAGTGACGGGAGGAGCACGTTTCAGAAAACGTGCTCAGCTCGTCGAGAAAATGCGATTTAAGCATAAAAAATAAAAATGCACCTAAAACCTAAAACAAACGTTGCACGTGGTTATTTCTTCATGCGCAGTGGTCAACGTGGCACTCTCTAGCTGCCAAGAGCACTTTTTACTATGCGCACCCAACCAGAGTGACGGGAGGAGCACATTTCAGAAAACGTGCTCAGCTCGTCGAGAAAATGCGATTTAAGCAATAAAATTAAAAATGCAACCAAAACCTAAACCAAACGTTGCAGATGGTCATTTCTTCATGCGCAGTGGTCAACGCGGCACTCTCTAGCTGCCTAGAGCACTTTTAACTATGCGCACCCAACCAGAGTGACGGGAGGACCACATTTCAGAAAACGTGCTCAGCTCGTCGAGAAAATGCGATTTAAGCAATAAAATTAAAAATGCACCCAAAACCTAAACCAAACGTTGCAGATGGTCATTTCTTTATTCGCAGTGGTCAACGCGGCACTCTCTAGCTGCCAAGAGCACTTTTTACTATGCGCACCCAACCAGAGTGACGGGAGGAGCACATTTCAGAAAACGTGCTCAGCTCGACGAGAAAATGCGATTTAAGCAATAAAATTAAAAATGCACCCAAAACCTAAACCAAACGTTGCAGGTGGTTATTTCTTCATGCGCAGTGGTCAACGCGGCACTCTCTAGCTGCCAAGAGCAGTTTTTACTATGCGCACCCAACCAGAGTGACGGGAGGAGCACATTTCAGAAAACGTGCTCAGCTCCTCGAGAAAATGCGATTTAAGCAATAAAATTAAAAATGCACCTACAACCTAAACCAAACGTTGCAGGTGGTTATTTCTTCATGCGCAATGGTCAACGCGGCACTCTCTAGCTGCCAAGATCACTTTTTACTATGCGCACCCAACCAGAGTGACGGGAGGAGCACATTTCAGAAAACGTGCTCAGCTCGTCGAGAAAATGCGATTTAAGCAATAAAATTAAAAATGCACCTACAACCTAAAACAAACGTTGCACGTGGTTATTTCTTTATGTGCAGTGGTCAACGCGGCACTCTCTAGCTGCCAAGAGCACTTTTTACTATGCGCACCCAACCAGAGTGACGGGAGGAGCACATTTCAGAAAACGTGCTCAGCTCGTCGAGAAAATGCGATTTAAGCAATAAAATTAAAAATGCACCCAAAACCTAAACCAAACGTTGCAGATGGTCATTTATTCATGCGCAGTGGTCAACGCGGCACTCTCTAGCTGCCAAGAGCACTTTTTACTATGCGCACCCAACCAGAGTGACGGGAGGAGCACATTTCAGAAAACGTGCTCAGCTCGACGAGAAAATGCGATTTAAGCAATAAAATTAAAAATGCACCCAAAACCTAAACCAAACGTTGCAGGTGGTTATTTCTTCATGCGCAGTGGTCAACGCGGCACTCTCTAGCTGCCAAGAGCAGTTTTTAAAATGCGCACCCAACCAGAGTGACGGGAGGAGCACATTTCAGAAAACGTGCTCAGCTCCTCGAGAAAATGCGATTTAAGCAATACAATTAAAAATGCACCTAAAACCTAAAACAAATGTTGCAGGTGGTTAT
Source organism: Syngnathus scovelli (assembly GCF_024217435.2). Lineage (NCBI taxonomy): Eukaryota > Metazoa > Chordata > Actinopteri > Syngnathiformes > Syngnathidae > Syngnathus > Syngnathus scovelli. Next base: position 4,871,687 of record NC_090850.1, on the reverse strand, counting down.
TTCTTCATGCGCAATGGTCAACGCGGCGCTCTCTAGCTGCCAAGATCACTTTTTACTATGCGCACCCAACCAGAGTGACGGGAGGAGCACATTTCAGAAAACGTGCTCAGCTCGTCGAGAAAATGCGATTTAAGCAATAAAATTAAAAATGCACCTAAAACCTAAACCAAACGTTGCACGTGGTTATTTCTTCATGCGCAGTGGTCAACGCGGCACTCTCTAGCTGCCAAGAGCACTTTTTACTATGCGCACCCAACCAGAGTGACGGGAGGAGCACATTTCAGAAAACGTGCTCAGCTCGTCGAGAAAATGCGATTTAAGCAATAAAATTAAAAATACACCCAAAACCTAAATCAAACGTCTCAGATGGTCATTTCTTCATGCGCAGTGGTCAACGCGGCACTCTCTAGCTGCCAAGAGCAGTTTTTACTATGCGCACCCAACCAGAGTGACGGGAGGAGCACATTTCAGAAAACGTGCTCAGCTCGACGAGAAAATGCAATTTAAGCAATGAAATTAAAAATGCACCCAAAACAAAAACCAAACGTTGCAGGCGGTTATTTCTTCATGCGGAGTGGTCAACGTGGCACTCTCTAGCTGCCAAGAGCACTTTTTACCATGCACACCCAACCAGAGTGACGGGAGGAGCACATTTCAGAAAACGTGCTCTGCTCGTCGAGAAAATGCGATTTAAGCAATAAAATTAAAAATGCACCTAAAACCTAAACCAAACGTTGCAGGTGGTTATTTCTTCATGCGCAGCAGTCAACGCGACACTCTCTAGCTGCCAAGAGCACTTTTTACTATGCGCACCCAACCAGAGTGACGGGAGGAGCACATTTCAGAAAGCGTGCTCAGCTCGTCCAGAAAATGCGATTTAAGCAATAAAATTAAAAATGCACCAAAAACCTAAACCAAACGTTGCAGGTGGTTATTTCTTCATGCGCAGTGGTCAACGCGGCACTCTCTAGCTGCCAAGACCACTTTTTACTATGCGCACCCAACCAGAGTGACGGGACGAGCACATTTCAGAAAACGTGCTCAGCTCGTCGAGAAAATGCGATTTAAGCAATAAAATTAAAAATGCACCCAAAACCTAAACCAAACGTTGCAGGTGGTTATTTCTTCATGCGCAGTGGTCAACGCGGCACTCTCTAGCTGCCAAGAGCACTTTTTACTATGCGCACCCAACCAGAGTGACGGGAGGAGCACATTTCAGAAAACGTGCTCAGCTCGTCGAGAAAATTCGATTTAAGCAATAAAATTAAAAATGCACCCAAAACCTAAACCAAACGTTGCAGGTGGTTATTTCTTCATGCGCAGTGGTCAACGCGGCACTCTCTAGCTGCCAAGAGCAGTTTTTACTATGCGCACCCAACCAGAGTGACGGGAGGAGCACATTTCAGAAAACGTGCTCAGCTCGTCGAGAAAATGCGATTTAAGCAATAAAATTAAAAATGCACCTAAAACCTAAACCAAACGTTGCAGGTGGTTATTTCTTCATGCGCAATGGTCAACGCGGCACTCTCTAGCTGCCAAGAACACTTTTTACTATGCGCACCCAACCAGAGTGACGGGAGGAGCACATTTCAGAAAACGTGCTCAGCTCGTCGAGAAAATGCGATTTAAGCAATAAAATTAAAAATGCACCCAAAACCTAAACCAAACGTTGCAGATGGTCATTTCTTCATGCGCAGTGGTCAACGCGGCACTCTCTAGCTGCCAAGAGCACTTTTTACTATGCACACCCAACCAGAGTGACGGGAGGAGCACATTTCTGAAAACGTGCTCAGCTCGACGAGAAAATGCGATTTAAGCAATAAAATTAAAAATGCACCCAAAACCTAAAACAAACGTTGCACGTGGTTATTTCTTCATGCGCAGTGGTCAACGCGGCACTCTCTAGCTGCCAAGAGCACTTTTTACTATGCGCACCCAACCAGAGTGACGGGAGGAGCACATTTCAGAAAACGTGCTCAGCTCGTCGAGAAAATGCGATTTAAGCAATAAGATTAAAAATGCACCCAAAACCTAAACCAAACGTTGCAGGTGGTTATTTCTTCATGCGCAGTGGTCAACGCGGCACTCTCTAGCTGCCAAGAGCACTTTTTACTATGCGCACCCAACCAGAGTGACGGCAGGAGCACATTTCAGAAAACGTGCTCAGCTCGTCGAGAAAATGCGATTTAAGCAATAAAATAAAAAATGCACCTAAAACCTAAACCAAACGTTGGGGGTGGTTATTTCTTCATGTGCAGCAGTCAACGCGGCACTCTCTAGCTGCCAAGAGCACTATTTACTATGCGCACCCGACCAGAGTGACGGGAGGAGCACATTTCAGAAAACGTGCTCAGCTCGTCGAGAAAATGCGATTTAAGCAATAAAATTAAAAATGCACCTAAAACCTAAACCAAACGTTGCAGGTGGTTATTTCTTCATGCGCAGTGGTCAACGCGGCACTCTCTAGCTGCCAAGAGCACTTTTTACTATGCGCACCCAACCAGAGTGACGGGAGGAGCACATTTCAGAAAACGTGCTCAGCTCGTCGAGAAAATGCGATTTAAGCAATAAAATTAAAAATGCACCTAAAACCTAAACCAAACGTTGCAGGTGGTTATTTCTTCATGCGCAATGGTCAACGCGGCACTCTCTAGCTGCCAAGACCACTTTTCACTATGCGCACCCAACCAGAGTGACGGGAGGAGCACATTTCAGAAAACGTGCTCAGCTCGTCGAGAAAATGCGATTTAAGCAATAAAATTAAAAATGCACCCAAAACCTAAACCAAACGTTGCAGATGGTCATTTCTTCATGCGCAGTGGTCAACGCGGCACTCTCTAGCTGCCAAGAGCACTTTTTACTATGCACACCCAACCAGAGTGACGGGAGGAGCACATTTCTAAAAACGTGCTCAGCTGGACGAGAAAATGCGATATAAGCAATAAAATTAAAAATGCACCCAAAACCTAAAACAAACGTTGCACGTGGTTATTTCTTCATGCGCAGTGGTCAACGCGGCACTCTCTAGCTGCCAAGAGCACTTTTTACTATGCGCACCCAACCAGAGTGACGGGAGGAGCACATTTCAGAAAACGTGCTCAGCTCGTCGAGAAAATGTGATTTAAGCAATAAAATTAAAAATGCACCTAAAACCTAAACCAAACGATGCAGGTGGTTATTTCTTCATGCGCAGTGGTCAACGCGGCACTCTCTAGCTGCCAAGAGCACTTTTTACTATGCGCACCCAACCAGAGTGACGGGAGGAGCACATTTCAGAAAACGTGCTCAGCTTGTCGAGAAAATGCGATTTAAGCAATAAAATTAAAAATGCACCCATAACCTAAACCAAACGTTGCAGGTGGTTATTTCTTCATGCACAGTGGTCAACGCGGCACTCTCTAGCTGCCAAGAGCACTTTTTACTATGCGCACCCAACCAGAGTGACGGGAGGAGCACATTTCAGAAAACGTGCTCGGCTCGTCGAGAAAATGCGATTTAAGCAATACAATTAAAAATGCACCTAAAACCTAAACCAAACGTTGCAGATGGTCATTTCTTCATGCGCAGTGGTCAACGCGGCACTCTCTAGCTGCCAAGAGCACTTTTTACTATGCGCACCCAACCAGAGTGACGGGAGGAGCACATTTCAGAAAACGTGCTCAGCTCGTCGAGAAAATGCGATTCAAGCAATAAAATTAAAAATGCACCTAAAACCTAAACCAAACGTTGCAGATGGTCATTTCTTCATGCGCAGTGGTCAACGCGGCACTCTCCAGCTGCCAAGAGCACTTTTTACTATGCGCACCCAACCAGAGTGACGGGAGGAGCACATTTCAGAAAACGTGCTCAGCTCGTCCAGAAAATGCAATTTAAGCAATAAATTTAAAAATGCACCTAAAACCTAAACCAAACGTTGCAAATGCTCATTTCTTCATGCGCAGTGGTCAACGCGGCACTCTCTAGCTGCCAAGAGCACTTTTTACTATGCGCACCCAACCAGAGTGACGGGAGGAGCACATTTCAGAAAACGTGCTCAGCTCGTCGAGAAAATGCGATTTAAGCAATAAAATTAAAAATGCACCTAAAACCTAAACTAAACGTTGCAGATGGTCATTTCTTCATGCGCAGTTGTCAACGCGGCACTCTCTAGCTGCCAAGAGCACTTTTTACTATGCACACCCAACCAGAGTGACGGGAGGAGCACATTTCAGAAAACGTGCTCAGCTTGTCCAGAAAATGCGATTTAAGCAATAAAATTAAAAATGCACCCAAAACCTAAACCAAACGTTGCAGGTGGTTGTTTCTTCATGCGCAGTGGTCAACGCGGCACTCTCTAGCTGCCAAGAGCACTTTTTACTATCCGCACCCAACCAGAGTGACGGGAGGAGCACATTTCAGAAAATGTGCTCAGCTCGTCGAGAAAATGCGATTTAAGCAATAAAATTAAAAATGCACCCAAAACCTAAACCAAACGTTGCAGATGGTAATTTCTTCATGCGCAGTGGTCAACGCGGCATTCTCTAGGTGCCAAGAGCACTTTTTACTATGCGCACCCAACCAGAGTGACGGGAGGAGCACATTTCAGAAAACGTGCTCAGCTCGTCGAAAAAATGCGATTCAAGCAATAAAATTAAAAATGCACCTAAAACCTAAACCAAACGTTGCAGGTGGTTATTTCTTCATGCGCAGTGGCCAACGCGGCACTCTCTAGCTGCCAAGAGCACTTTTTACTATGCGCACCCAACCAGAGTGACGGGAGGAGCACATTTCAGAAAACGTGCTCAGCTCGTCGAGAAAATGCGATTTAAGCAATAAAATTAAAAATGCACCTAAAACCTAAACCAAACGTTGCAGGTGGTTATTTCTTCATGGGCAGTGGTCAACGCGGCACTCTCTAGCTGCCAAGAGCACTTTTTACTATGCGCACCCAACCAGAGTGACGGGAGGAGCACATTTCAGAAAATGTGCTCAGCTCGTCCAGAAAATGCGATTTAAGCAATAAAATTAAAAATGCACCTAAAACCTAAACCAAACGTTGCAGATGGTCATTTCTTCATGCGCAGTGGTCAACGCGGCACTCTCTAGCTGCCAAGAGCACTTTTTACTATGCGCATCCAACAAGAGTGACGGGAGGAGCACATTTCAGAAAACGTGCTCAGCTCGTCCAGAAAATGCGATTTAAGCAATAAAATTAAAAATGCACCCAAAACCTAAACCAAACGTTTCAGGTGGTTATTTCTTCATGCGCAGTGGTCAACGCGGCACTCTCTAGCTGCCAAGAGCACTTTTTACTATGCGCATCCAACAAGAGTGACGGGAGGAGCACATTTCGGAAAACGACCTCAGCTCGACGAGAAAATGCGATTTAAGCAATAAAATTAAAAATGCACCCAAAACCTAAACCAAACGTTGCAGGTGGTTATTTCTTCATGCGCAGTGGTAAACGCGGCACTCTCTAGCTGCCAAGAGCACTTTTTACTATGCGCACCCAACCAGAGTGACGGGAGGAGCACATTTCAGAAAACGTGCTCAGCTCGTCGAGAAAATGCGATTTAAGCAATAAAATTAAAAATGCACCCAAAACCTAAACCAAACGTTGCAGGTGGTTATTTCTTCATGCGCAGTGGTCAACGCGGCACTCTCTAGCTGCCAAGAGCACTTTTTACTATGCGCACCCAACCAGAGTGACGGGAGGAGCACATTTCAGAAAACGTGCTCAGCTCGTCGAGAAAATGCGATTTAAGCAATAAAATTAAAAATGCACCTAAAACCTAAACCAAACGTTGCAGGTGGTTATTTCTTCATGCGCAGTGGTCAACACGGCACTCTCTAGCTGCCAAGAGCACTTTTTACTATGCGCACCCAAACAGAGTGACGGGAGGAGCACATTTCAGAAAACGTGCTCAGCTCGTCGAGAAAATGCGATTTAAGCAATAAAATTAAAAATGCACCTAAACCCTAAACCAAACGTTGCAGGTGGTTATTTCTTCATGCGCAATGGTCAACGCGGCACTCTCTAGCTGCCAAGAGCACTTTTCACTATGCACACCCAACCAGAGTGACGGGAGGAGCACATTTCAGAAAACGTGCTCAGCTCGTCGAGAAAATGCGATTTAAGCAATAAAATTAAAAATGCACCTAAAACCTAAAACAAACGTTGCACGTGGTTATTTCTTTACGTGCAGTGGTCAACGCGGCACTCTCTAGCTGCCAAGAGCACTTTTTACTATGCGCACCCAACCAGAGTGACGGGAGAAGCACATTTCAGAAAACGTGCTCTGCTCGTCGAGAAAATGCGATTTAAGCAATAAAATTAAAAATGCACCCAAAACCTAAACCAAACGTTGCAGATGGTCATTTCTTCATGCGCAATGGTCAACGCGGCACTCTCTAGCTGCCAAGAGCACTTTTTACTATGCGCACCCAACCAGAGTGACGGGAGGAGCACATTTCAGAAAATGTGCTCAGCTCGTCCAGAAAATGCGATTTAAGCAATAAAATTAAAAATGCACCTAAAACCTAAACCAAACGTTGCAGATGGTCATTTCTTCATGCGCAGTGGTCAACGCGGCACTCTCTAGCTGCCAAGAGCACTTTTTACTATGCGCATCCAACAAGAGTGACGGGAGGAGCACATTTCAGAAAACGTGCTCAGCTCGTCCAGAAAATGCGATTTAAGCAATAAAATTAAAAATGCACCCAAAACCTAAACCAAACGTTTCAGGTGGTTATTTCTTCATGCGCAGTGGTCAACGCGGCACTCTCTAGCTGCCAAGAGCACTTTTTACTATGCGCACCCAACCAGAGTGACGGGGAGGAGCACATTTCAGAAAACGTACTGAGCTCGTCGAGAAAATGCGATTTAAGCAATAAAATTAAAAATGCACCTAAAACCTAAACCAAACGTTGCAGGTGGTCATTTCTTCATGCGCAGTGGTCAACGCGGCACTCTCTAGCTGCCAAGAGCACTTTTTACTATGCGCACCCAACCAGAGTGACGGGAGGAGCACATTTCAGAAAACGTGCTCAGCTCGTCGAGAAAATGCGATTTAAGCAATAAAAATAAAAATGCACCTAAAACCTAAAACAAACGTTGCACGTGGTTATTTCTTCATGCGCAGTGGTCAACGTGGCACTCTCTAGCTGCCAAGAGCACTTTTTACTATGCGCACCCAACCAGAGTGACGGGAGGAGCACATTTCAGAAAACGTGCTCAGCTCGTCGAGAAAATGCGATTTAAGCAATAAAATTAAAAATGCACCCAAAACCTAAAAAAAACGTTGCAGATGGTCATTTCTTCATGCGCAGTGGTCAACGCTGCACTCTCTAGCTGCCAAGAGCACTTTTTACTATGCGCACCCAACCAGAGTGACGGGAGGAGCACATTTCAGAAAACGTGCTCAGCTTGTCCAGAAAATGCGATTTAAGCAATAAAATTAAAAATGCACCCAAAACCTAAACCAAACGTTGCAGGTGGTTATTTCTTCATGCGCAGTGGTCAACGCGGCACTCTCTAGCTGCCAAGAGCAGTTTTTACTATGCGCACCCAACCAGAGTGACGGGAGGAGCACATTTCAGAAAACGTGCTCAGCTCGTCGAGAAAATGCGATTTAAGCAATAAAATTAAAAATGCACCCAAAACCTAAACCAAACGTTGCAGGTGGTTATTTCTTCATGCGCAGTGGTCAACGCGGCACTCTCTAGCTGCCAAGAGCAGTTTTTACTATGCGCACCCAACCAGAGTGACGGGAGGAGCACATTTCAGAAAACGTGCTCAGCTCCTCGAGAAAATGCGATTTAAGCAATAAAATTAAAAATGCACCTAAAACCTAAACCAAACGTTGCAGGTGGTTATTTCTTCATGCGCAATGGTCAACGCGGCACTCTCTAGCTGCCAAGATCACTTTTTACTATGCGCACCCAACCAGAGTGACGGGAGGAGCACATTTCAGAAAACGTGCTCAGCTCGTCGAGAAAATGCGATTTAAGCAATAAAATTAAAAATGCACATAAAACCTAAAACAAACGTTGCACGTAGTTATTTCTTTATGTGCAGTGGTCAACGCGGCACTCTCTAGCTGCCAAGAGCACTTTTTACTATGCGCACCCAACCAGAGTGACGGGAGGAGCACATTTCAGAAAACGTGCTCAGCTCGTCGAGTAAATGCGATTTAAGCAATAAAATTAAAAATGCACCCAAAACCTAAACCAAACGTTGCAGATGGTCATTTCTTCATGCGCAGTGGTCAACGCGGCACTCTCTAGCTGCCAAGAGCACTTTTTACTATGCGCACCCAACCAGAGTGACGGGAGGAGCACATTTCAGAAAACGTGCTCAGCTCGACGAGAAAATGCGATTTAAGCAATAAAATTAAAAATGCACCTAAAACCTAAACCAAACGTTGCAGGTGGTTATTTCTTCATGCGCAGTGGTCAACGCGGCACTCTCTAGCTGCCAAGAGCACTTTTTACTATGCGCACCCAACCAGAGTGACGGGAGGAGCACATTTCAGAAAACGTGCTCAGCTCGTCGAGAAAATGCGATTTAAGCAATAAAATTAAAAATGCACCCAAAACCTAAACCAAACGTTGCAGATGGTCATTTCTTCATGCGCAGTGGTCAACGCGGCACTCTCTAGCTGCCAAGAGCACTTTTTACTATGCGCACCCAACCAGAGTGACGGGAGGAGCACATTTCAGAAAACGTGCTCAGCTCGACGAGAAAATGCGATTTAAGCAATGAAATTAAAAATGCACCCAAAACAAAAACCAAACGTTGCAGGCGGTTATTTCTTCATGCGCAGTGGTCAACGTGGCACTCTCTAGCTGCCAAGAGCACTTTTTACCATGCGCACCCAACCAGAGTGACGGGAGGAGCACATTTCAGAAAACGTGCTCAGCTCGTCGAGAAAATGCGATTTAAGCAATAAAATTAAAAATGCACCCAAAACCTAAACCAAACGTTGCAGGTGGTTACTTCTTCATGCGCAGTGGTCAACGCGGCACTCTCTAGCTGCCAAGAGCACTTTTTACTATGCGCACCCAACCAGAGTGACGGGAGGAGCACATTTCAGAAAACGTGCTCAGCTCGTCGAGAAAATGCGATTTAAGCAATAAAATTAAAAATGCACCTAAAACCTAAACCAAAGGTTGCAGATGGTCAGTTCTTCATGCGCAGTGGTCAACGCGGCACTCTCTAGCTGCCAAGAGCACTTTTTACTATGCTCACCCAACTAGAGTGACGGGAGGAGCACATTTCAGAAAACGTGCTCAGCTCGTCCAGAAAATGCGATTTAAGCAATAAAATTAAAAATTCACCTAAAACCTAAACCAAACGTTGCAGGTGGTTATTTCTTCATGCGCAGTGGTCAACGCGGCACTCTCTAGCTGCCAAGAGCACTTTTTACTATGCCCACCCAACCAGAGTGACGGGAGAGCACATTTCAGAAAACGTGCTCAGCTCGTCGAGAAAATGCGATTTAAGCAATAAAATTAAAAATGCACCTAAAACCTAAACCAAACGTTGCAGGTGGTTATTTCTTCATGCGCAGCAGTCAACGCGGCACTCTCTAGCTGCCAAGAGCACTTTTTACTATGCGCCCCCAACCAGAGTGACGGGAGGAGCACATTTCAGAAAACGTGCTCATCTCGTCGAGAAAATGCGATTTAAGCAATTAAATTAAAAATGCACCTAAAACCTAAACCAAACGTTGCAGATGGTCATTTCTTCATGCGCAGTGGTCAACGCGGCACTCTATAGCTGCCAAAAGCACTTTTTACTATGCGCACCCAACCAGAGTGACGGGAGGAGCACATTTCAGAAAACGTGCTCAGCTTGTCGAGAAAATGCGATTTAAGCAATAAAATTAAAAATGCACCTAAAACCTAAACCAAACGTTGCAGATGGTCATTTCTTCATGCGCAGTGGTCAACGTGGCACTCTCTAGCTGCCAAGAGCACTTTTTACTATGCGCACCCAACCAGAGTGACGGGAGGAGCACATTTCAGAAAACGTGCTCAGCTCGTCGAGAAAATGCGATTTAAGCAATAAAATTAAAAATACACCTAAAACCTAAACCAAACGTTGCAGGTGGTTATTTCTCCATGCGCAGCAGTCAACGCGGCACTCTCTAGCTGCCAAGAGCACTTTTTACTATGCACACCCAACCAGAGTGACGGGAGGAGCACATTTCAGAAAACGTGCTCAGCTTGTGGAGAAAATGCGATTCAAGCAATAAAATTAAAAATGCACCTAAAACCTAAACCAAACGTTGCAGATGGTCATTTCTTCATGCGCAGTGGTCAACGTGGCACTCTCTAGCTGCCAAGAGCACTTTTTACTATGCGCACCCAACCAGAGTGACGGGAGGAGCACATTTCAGAAAACGTGCTCAGCTCGTCGAGAAAATGCGATTTAAGCAATAAAATTAAAAATGCACCTAAAACCTAAACCAAACGTTGCAGGTGGTTATTTCTTCATGCGCAGCAGTCAACGCGGCACTCTCTAGCTGCCAAGAGCACTTTTTACTATGCACACCCAACCAGAGTGACGGGAGGAGCACATTTCAGAAAACGTGCTCAGCTCGTCGAGAAAATGCGATTTAAGCAATAAAATTAAAAATGCACCTAAAACCTAAACCAAACGTTGCAGGTGGTTATTTCTTCATGCGCAGCGGTCAACGCGGCACTCTCTAGCTGCCAAGAGCACTTTTTACTATGCGCACCCAACCAGAGTGACGGGAGGAGCACATTTCAGAAAACGTGCTCAGCTCGTCGAGAAAATGCGATTTAAGCAATAAAATTAAAAATGCACCTAAAACCTAAAACAAACGTTGCACGTGGTTATTTCTTCATGCGCAGTGGTCAACGCGGCACTCTCTAGCTGCCAAGAGCACTTTTTACTATGCGCACCCAACCAGAGTGACGGGAGGAGCACATTTCAGAAAACGTGCTCAGCTCGTCGAGAAAATGCGATTTAAGCAATAAAATTAAAAATGCACCCAAAACCTAAACCAAACGTTGCAGGTGGTTATTTCTTCATGCGCAGTGGTCAACGCGGCACTCTCTAGCTGCCAAGAGCACTTTTTACTATGCGCACCCAACCAGAGTGACGGGAGGAGCACATTTCAGAAAACGTGCTCAGCTTGTCGAGAAAATGCGATTTAAGCAATAAAATTAAAAATGCACCTAAAACCTAAAACAAACGTTGCACGTGGTTATTTCTTCATGCGCAGTGATCAACGCGGCACTCTCTAGCTGCGAAGAGCACTTTTTACTATGCGCACCCAACCAGAGTGACGGGAGGAGCACATTTCAGAAAACGTGCTCAGCTCGTCGAGAAAATGCGATTTAAGCAATAAAATTAAAAATGCACCTAAAACCTAAACCAAACGTTGCAGGTGGTTATTTCTTCATGCGCAGCGGTCAACGCGGCACTCTCTAGCTGCCAAGAGCACTTTTTACTATGCGCACCCAACCAGAGTGACGGGAGGAGCACATTTCAGAAAACGTGCTCAGCTCGTCGAGAAAATGCGATTTAAGCAATAAAATTAAAAATGCACCTAAAACCTAAAACAAACGTTGCACGTGGTTATTTCTTCATGCGCAGTGGTCAACGCGGCACTCTCTAGCTGCCAAGAGCACTTTTTACTATGCGCACCCAACCAGAGTGACGGGAGGAGCACATTTCAGAAAACGTGCTCAGCTCGTCGAGAAAATGCGATTTAAGCAATAAAATTAAAAATGCACCTAAAACCTAAACTAAACGTTGCAGATGGTCATTTCTTCATGCGCAGTGGTCAACGCGGCACTCTCTAGCTGCCAAGAGCACTTTTTACTATGCGCACCCAACCAGAGTGACGGGAGGAGCACATTTCAGAAAACGTGCTCAGCTTGTCCAGAAAATGCGATTTAAGCAATAAAATTAAAAATGCACCCAAAACCTAAACCAAACGTTGCAGGTGGTTATTTCTTCATGCGCAGTGGTCAACGCGGCACTCTCTAGCTGCCAAGAGCACTTTTTACTATCCGCACCCAACCAGAGTGACGGGAGGAGCACATTTCAGAAAATGTGCTCAGCTCGTCGAGAAAATGCGATTTAAGCAATAAAATTAAAAATGCACCCAAAACCTAAACCAAACGTTGCAGATGGTCATTTCTTCATGCGCAGTGGTCAACGCGGCATTCTCTAGGTGCCAAGAGCACTTTTTACTATGCGCACCCAACCAGAGTGACGGGAGGAGCACATTTCAGAAAACGTGCTCAGCTCGTCGAAAAAATGCGATTCAAGCAATAAAATTAAAAATGCATCTAAAACCTAAACCAAACGTTGCAGGTGGTTATTTCTTCATGCGCAGTGGCCAACGCGGCACTCTCTAGCTGCCAAGAGCACTTTTTACTATGCGCACCCAACCAGAGTGACGGGAGGAGCACATTTCAGAAAACGTGCTCAGCTCGTCGAGAAAATGCGATTTAAGCAATAAAATTAAAAATGCACCTAAAACCTAAACCAAACGTTGAAGGTGGTTATTTCTTCATGGGCAGTGGTCAACGCGGCACTCTCTAGCTGCCAAGAGCACTTTTCACTATGCGCACCCAACCAGAGTCACGGGAGGAGCACATTTCAGAAAACGTGCTTAGCTCGTCGAGAAAATGCGATTTAAGCAATAAAATTAAAAATGCACCCAAAACCTAAACCAAACGTTGCAGATGGTCATTTCTTCATGCGCAGTGGTCAACGCGGCACTCTCTAGCTGCCAAGAGCACTTTTTACTATGCGCACCCAACCAGAGTGACGGAGGAGCACATTTCAGAAAACGTGCTCAGCTCGACGAGAAAATGCGATTTAAGCAATAAAATTAAAAATGCACCCAAAACCTAAACCAAACGTGGCAGGTGGTTATTTCTTCATGCGCAGTGGTCAACGCGGCACTCTCTAGCTGCCAAGAGCACTTTTTACTATGCGCACCCAACCAGAGTGACGTGAGGAGCACATTTCAGACAACGTGCTCAGCTCGTCGAGAAAATGCGATTTAAGCAATAAAATTAAAAATGCACCTAAAACCTAAACCAAACGTTGCAGGTGGTTATTTCTTCATGCGCAATGGTCAACGCGGCACTCTCTAGCTGCCAAGAGCACTTTTCACTATGCGCACCCAACCAGAGTGACGGGAGGAGCACATTTCAGAAAACGTGCTCAGCTCGTCGAGAAAATGCGATTTAAGCAATAAAATTAAAAATGCACCCAAAACCTAAACCAAACGTTGCAGATGGTCATTTCTTCATGCGCAGTGGTCAACGCGGCACTCTCTAGCTGCCAAGAGCACTTTTTACTATGAACACCCAACCAGAGTGACGGGAGGAGCACATTTCTAAAAACGTGCTCAGCTCGACGAGAAAATGCGATTTAAGGAATAAAATTAAAAATGCACCCAAAACCTAAAACAAACGTTGCACGTGGTTATTTCTTCATGCGCAGTGGTCAACGCGGCACTCTCTAGCTGCCAAGAGCACTTTTTACTATGCGCACCCAACCAGAGTGACGGGAGGAGCACATTTCAGAAAACGTGCTCAGCTCGTCGAGAAAATGTGATTTAAGCAATACAATTAAAAATGCACCTAAAACCTAAACCAAACGATGCAGGTGGTTATTTCTTCATGCGCAGTGGTCAACGCGGCACTCTCTAGCTGCCAAGAGCACTTTTTACTATGCGCACCCAACCAGAGTGACGGGAGGAGCACATTTCAGAAAACGTGCTCAGCTCGTCGAGAAAATGCGATTTAAGCAATAAAATTAAAAATGCACCCTTAACCTAAACCAAACGTTGCAGGTGGTTATTTCTTCATGCGCAGTGGTCAACGCGGCACTCTCTAGCTGCCAAGAGCACTTTTTACTATGCGCACCCAACCAGAGTGACAGGAGGAGCACATTTCAGAAAACGTGCTCAGCTCGTCGAGAAAATGCGATTTAAGCAATAAAATTAAAAATGCACCTAAAACCTAAACCAAACGTTGCAGATGGTCATTTCTTCATGCGCAGTGGTCAACGCGGCACTCTCTAGCTGCCAAGAGCACTTTTTACTATGCACACCCAATCAGAGTGACGGGAGGAGCACATTTCTAAAAACGTGCTCAGCTCGACGAGAAAATGCGATTTAAGCAATAAAATTAAAAATGCACCCAAAACCTAAAACAAACGTTGCACGTGGTTATTTCTTCATGCGCAGTGGTCAACGCGGCACTCTCTAGCTGCCAAGAGCACTTTTTACTATGCGCACCCAACCAGAGTGACGGGAGGAGCACATTTCAGAAAACGTGCTCAGCTCGTCGAGAAAATGCGATTTAAGCAATAAAATTAAAAATGCACCTAAAACCTAAACCAAACGATGCAGGTGGTTATTTCTTCATGCGCAGTGGTCAACGCGGCACTCTCTAGCTGCCAAGAGCACTTTTTACTATGCGCACCCAACCAGAGTGACGGGAGGAGCACATTTCAGAAAACGTGCTCAGCTCGTCGAGAAAATGCGATTTAAGCAATAAAATTAAAAATGCACCCAAAACCTAAACCAAACGTTGCAGGTGGTTATTTCTTCATGCGCAGTGGTCAACGCGGCACTCTCTAGCTGCCAAGAGCACTTTTTACTATGCGCACCCAACCAGAGTGACGGGAGGAGCACATTTCAGAAAACGTGCTCAGCTCGTCGAGAAAATGCGATTTAAGCAATAAAATTAAAAATGCACCTAAAACCTAAACCAAACGTTGCAGATGGTCATTTCTTCATGCGCAGTGGTCAACGCGGCACTCTCTAGCTGCCAAGAGCACTTTTTACTATGCACACCCAATCAGAGTGACGGGAGGAGCACATTTCTAAAAACGTGCTCAGCTCGACGAGAAAATGCGATTTAAGCAATAAAATTAAAAATGCACCCAAAACCTAAACCAAACGTTGCACGTGGTTATTTCTTCATGCGCAGTGGTCAACGCGGCACTCTCTAGCTGCCAAGAGCACTTTTTACTATGCGCACCCAACCAGAGTGACGGGAGGAGCACATTTCAGAAAACGTGCTCAGCTCGTCGAGAAAATGCGATTTAAGCAATAAAATTAAAAATGCACCCAAAACCTAAACCAAACGTTGCAGATGGTTATTTCTTCATGCGCAGTGGTCAACGCGGCACTCTCTAGCTGCCAAGAGCACTTTTTACTATGCGCACCCAACCAGAGTGACGGGAGGAGCACATTTCAGAAAACGTGCTCAGCTCGTCGAGAAAATGCAATTTAAGCAATAAAATTAAAAATGCACCTAAAACCTAAAACAAACGTTGCACGTGGTTATTTCTTTATGTGCAGTGGTCAACGCGGCACTCTCTAGCTGCCAAGAGCACTTTTTACTATGCGCACCCAACCAGAGTGACGGGAGAAGCACATTTCAGAAAACGTGCTCTGCTCGTCGAGAAAATGCGATTTAAGCAATAAAATTAAAAATGCACCCAAAACCTAAACCAAACGTTGCAGATGGTCATTTCTTCATGCGCAGTGGTCAACGCGGCACTCTCTAGCTGCCAAGAGCACTTTTTACTATGCGCACCGACCAGAGTGACGGGAGGAGCACATTTCAGAACACGTGCTCAGCTCGACGAGAAAATGCAATTTAAGCAATAAAATTAAAAATGCACCCAAAACCTAAACCAAACGTTGCAGGCTGTTATTTCTTCATGTGCAGCCGTCAACGCGGCACTCTCTAGCTGCCAAGAGCACTTTTTACTATGCGCACCCAACCAGAGTGACGGGAGGAGCACATTTCAGAAAACGTGCTCAGCTCGTCGAGAAAATGCGATTTAAGCAATAAAATTAAAAATGCACCTAAAACCTAAACCAAACGTTGCAGGTGGTTATTTCTTCATGCGCAGTGGTCAACGCGGCACTCTCTAGCTGCCAAGAGCACTTTTTACTATGCGCACCCAACCAGAGTGACGGGAGGAGCACATTTCAGAAAACGTGCTCAGCTCGTCCAGAAAATGCGATTTAAGCAATAAAATTAAAAATGCACCTAAAACCTAAACCAAACGTTGCAGGTGATTATTTCTTCATGCGCAGTGGTCAACGCGGCACTCTCTAGCTGCCAAGAGCACTTTTTACTATGCGCACCCAACCAGAGTGACGGGAGGAGCACATTTCAGAAAACGTGCTCAGCTCGTCGAGAAAATGCGATTTAAGCAATAAAATAAAAAATGCACCTAAAACCTAAACCAAACGTTGGGGGTGGTTATTTCTTCATGTGCAGCAGTCAACGCGGCACTCTCTAGCTGCCAAGAGCACTTTTTACTATGCGCACCCGACCAGAGTGACGGGAGGAGCACATTTCAGAAAACGTGCTCAGCTCGTCGAGGAAATGCGATTTAAGCAATAAAATTAAAAATGCACCTAAAACCTAAACCAAACGTTGCAGGTGGTTATTTCTTCATGCGCAGTGGTCAACGCGGCACTCTCTAGCTGCCAAGAGCACTTATTACTATGCGCACCCAACCAGAGTGACGGGAGGAGCACATTTCAGAAAACGTGCTCAGCTCGTCGAAAAAATGCGATTTAAGCAATAAAATTAAAAATGCACCTAAAACCTAAACCAAACGTTGCAGGTGGTTATTTCTTCATGCGCAGCAGTCAACGCGGCACTCTCTACCTGCCAAGACCACTTTTTACTATGCGCACCCAACCAGAGTGACGGGAGGAGCACGTTTCAGAAAACGTGCTCAGCTCGTCGAGAAAATGCGATTTAAGCAATAAAAATAAAAATGCACCTAAAACCTAAAACAAACGTTGAACGTTATTTCTTCATGCGCAGTGGTCAACGTGGCACTCTCTAGCTGCCAAGAGCAGTTTTTACTATGCGCACCCAACCAGAGTGACGGGAGGAGCACATTTCAGAAAACGTGCTCAGCTCGTCGAGAAAATGCGATTTAAGTAATGAAATTAAAAATGCAACCAAAACCTAAACCAAACGTTGCAGATGGTCATTTCTTCATGCGCAGTGGTCAACGCGGCACTCTCTAGCTGCCAAGAGCACTTTTGACTATGCGCACCCAACCAGAGTGACGGGAGGAGCACATTTCAGAAAACGTGCTCAGCTCGTCGAGAAAATGCGATTTAAGCAATAAAATTAAAAATGCACCCAAAACCTAAACCAAACGTTGCAGATGGTCATTTCTTCATGCGCAGTGGTCAACGCGGCACTCTCTAGCTGCCAAGAGCACTTTTTACTATGCGCACCCAACCAGAGTGACGGGAGGAGCACATTTCAGAAAACGTGCTCAGCTCGTCGAGAAAATGCGATTTAAGCAATAAAATTAAAAATGCACCCAAAACCTAAACCAAACGTTGCAGGTGGTTACTTCTTCATGCGCAGTGGTCAACGCGGCACTCTCTAGCTGCCAAGAGCACTTTTTACTATGCGCACCCAACCAGAGTGACGGGAGGAGCACATTTCAGAAAACGTGCTCAGCTCGTCGAGAAAATGCGATTTAAGCAATAAAATTAAAAATGCACCTAAAACCTAAACCAAAGGTTGCAGATGGTCATTTCTTCATGCGCAGTGGTCAACGCGGCACTCTCTAGCTGCCAAGAGCACTTTTTACTATGCTCACCCAACCAGAGTGACGGGAGGAGCACATTTCAGAAAACGTGCTCAGCTCGTCCAGAAAATGCGATTTAAGCAATAAAATTAAAAATGCACCTAAAACCTAAACCAAACGTTGCAGGTGGTTATTTCTTCATGCGCAGTGGTCAACGCGGGACTCTCTAGCTGCCAACAGCACTTTTTACTATGCGCACCCAACCAGAGTGACGGGAGGAGCACATTTCAGAAAACGTGCTCAGCTCGTCGAGAAAATGCGATTTAAGCAATAAAATTAAAAATGCACCCAAAACCTAAACCAAACGTTGCAAGTGGTTATTTCTTCATGCGCAGTGGTCAACGCGGCACTCTCTAGCTGCCAAGAGCACTTTTTACTATGCGCAACCAACCAGAGTGACGGGAGGAGCACATTTCAGAAAACGTGCTCAGCTCGTCGAGAAAATGCGATTTAAGCAATAAAATTAAAAATGCACCTAAAACCTAAACCAAACGTTGCAGGTGGTTATTTCTTCATGTGCAATGGTCAACGCGGCACTCTCTAGCTGCCAAGAACACTTTTTACTATGCGCACCCAACCAGAGTGACGGGAGGAGCACATTTCAGAAAACGTGCTCAGCTCGTCGAGAAAATGCGATTTAAGCAATAAAATTAAAAATGCACCTAAAACCTAAACCAAACGTTGCAGATGGTCATTTTTTCATGCGCAGTGGTCAACGCGGCACTCTCTAGCTGCCAAGAGCACTTTTTACTATGCGCACCCAACCAGAGTGACGGGAGGAGCACATTTCAGAAAACGTGCTCAGCTCGTCCAGAAAATGCGATTTAAGCAATAAAATTAAAAATGCACCTAAAACCTAAACCAAACGTTGCAGATGGTCATTTCTTCATGCGCAGTGGTCAACGTGGCACTCTCTAGCTGCCAAGAGCACTTTTTACTATGCGCACCCAACCAGAGTGACGGGAGGAGCACATTTCAGAAAACGTGCTCAGCTTGTCG
The DNA here is from genome assembly GCF_024217435.2 of Syngnathus scovelli. NCBI lineage: Eukaryota > Metazoa > Chordata > Actinopteri > Syngnathiformes > Syngnathidae > Syngnathus > Syngnathus scovelli. The sequence goes on along the minus strand of NC_090850.1, from coordinate 4,853,062 downwards.
AGAAAATGCGATTTAAGCAATAAAATTAAAAATGCACCTAAAACCTAAACCAAACGTTGCAGATGGTCATTTCTTCATGCGCAGTGGTCAACGTGGCACTCTCTAGCTGCCAAGAGCACTTTTTACTATGCGCACCCAACCAGAAAGACGGGAGGAGCACATTTCAGAAAACGTGCTCAGCTCGTCGAGAAAATGCGATTTAAGCAATAAAATTAAAAATGCACCCAAAACCTAAACCAAACATTGCAGGTGGTTATTTCTTCATGCGCAGTGTTTAACGCGGCACTCTCTAGCTGCCAAGAGCACTTTTTACTATGCGCACCCAACCAGAGTGACGGGAGGAGCACATTTCAGAAAACGTGCTCAGCTCGACGAGAAAATGCGATTTAAGCAATAAAATTAAAAATGCACCTAAAACCTAAACCAAACGTTGCAGGTGGTTATTTCTTCATGCGCAGTGGTCAACGCGGCACTCTCTAGCTGCCAAGAGCACTTTTTACTATGCGCACCCAACCAGAGTGACGGGAGGAGCACATTTCAGAAAACGTGCTCAGCTCGTCGAGAAAATGCGATTTAAGCAATAAAATTAAAAATGCACCCAAAACCTAAACCAAACGTTGCAGATGGTCATTTCTTCATGCGCAGTGGTCAACGCGGCACTCTCTAGCTGCCAAGAGCACTTTTTACTATGCGCACCCAACCAGAGTGACGGGAGGAGCACATTTCAGAAAACGTGCTCAGCTCGACGAGAAAATGCGATTTAAGCAATGAAATTAAAAATGCACCCAAAACAAAAACCAAACGTTGCAGGCGGTTATTTCTTCATGCGCAGTGGTCAACGTGGCACTCTCTAGCTGCCAAGAGCACTTTTTACCATGCGCACCCAACCAGAGTGACGGGAGGAGCACATTTCAGAAAACGTGCTCTGCTCGTCGAGAAAATGCGATTTAAGCAATAAAATTAAAAATGCACCTAAAACCTAAACCAAACGTTGCAGGTGGTTATTTCTTCATGCGCAGCAGTCAACGCGACACTCTCTAGCTGCCAAGAGCACTTTTTACTATGCGCACCCAACCAGAGTGACGGGAGGAGCACATTTCAGAAAGCGTGCTCAGCTCGTCCAGAAAATGCGATTTAAGCAATAAAATTAAAAATGCACCAAAAACCTAAACCAAACGTTGCAGGTGGTTATTTCTTCATGCGCAGTGGTCAACGCGGCACTCTCTAGCTGCCAAGAGCACTTTTTACTATGCGCACCCAACCAGAGTGACGGGACGAGCACATTTCAGAAAACGTGCTCAGCTCGTCGAGAAAATGCGATTTAAGCAATAAAATTAAAAATGCACCCAAAACCTAAACCAAACGTTGCAGATGGTCATTTCTTCATGCGCAGTGGTCAACGCGGCACTCTCTAGCTGCCAAGAGCACTTTTTACTATGCGCACCCAACCAGAGTGACGGGAGGAGCACATTTCAGAAAACGTGCTCAGCTCGTCGAGAAAATGCGATTTAAGCAATAAAATTAAAAATGCACCCAAAACCTAAACCAAACGTTGCAGGTGGTTACTTCTTCATGCGCAGTGGTCAACGCGGCACTCTCTAGCTGCCAAGAGCACTTTTTACTATGCGCACCCAACCAGAGTGACGGGAGGAGCACATTTCAGAAAACGTGCTCAGCTCGTCGAGAAAATGCGATTTAAGCAATAAAATTAAAAATGCACCTAAAACCTAAACCAAAGGTTGCAGATGGTCATTTCTTCATGCGCAGTGGTCAACGCGGCACTCTCTAGCTGCCAAGAGCACTTTTTACTATGCTCACCCAACCAGAGTGACGGGAGGAGCACATTTCAGAAAACGTGCTCAGCTCGTCCAGAAAATGCGATTTAAGCAATAAAATTAAAAATTCACCTAAAACCTAAACCAAACGTTGCAGGTGGTTATTTCTTCATGCGCAGTGGTCAACGCGGCACTCTCTAGCTGCCAAGAGCACTTTTTACTATGCCCACCCAACCAGAGTGACGGGAGAGCACATTTCAGAAAACGTGCTCAGCTCGTCGAGAAAATGCGATTTAAGCAATAAAATTAAAAATGCACCTAAAACCTAAACCAAACGTTGCAGATGGTTATTTCTTCATGCGCAGCAGTCAACGCGGCACTCTCTAGCTGCCAAGAGCACTTTTTACTATGCGCACCCAACCAGAGTGACGGGAGGAGCACATTTCAGAAAACGTGCTCAGCTCGTCTAGAAAATGCGATTTAAGCAATAAAATTAAAAATGCACATAAAACCTAAAACAAACGTTGCACGTGGTTATTTCTTTATGTGCAGTGGTCAACGCGGCACTCTCTAGCTGCCAAGAGCACTTTTTACTATGCGCACCCAACCAGAGTGACGGGAGGAGCACATTTCAGAAAACGTGCTCAGCTCGTCGAGTAAATGCAATTTAAGCAATAAAATTAAAAATGCACCCAAAACCTAAACCAAACGTTCCAGATGGTCATTTCTTCATGCGCAGTGGTCAACGCAGCACTCTCTAGCTGCCAAGAGCACTTTTTACTATGCGCACCCAACCAGAGTGACGGGAGGAGCACATTTCAGAAAACGTGCTCAGCTCGACGAGAAAATGCGATTTAAGCAATAAAATTAAAAATGCACCTAAAACCTAAACCAAACGTTGCAGGTGGTTATTTCTTCATGCGCAGTGGTCAACGCGGCACTCTCTAGCTGCCAAGAGCACTTTTTACTATGCGCACCCAACCAGAGTGACGGGAGGAGCACATTTCAGAAAACGTGCTCAGCTCGTCGAGAAAATGCGATTTAAGCAATAAAATTAAAAATGCACCTAAAACCTAAACCAAACGTTGCAGATGGTTATTTCTTCATGCGCAGCAGTCAACGCGGCACTCTCTAGCTGCCAAGAGCACTTTTTACTATGCGCACCCAACCAGAGTGACGGGAGGAGCACATTTCAGAAAACGTGCTCAGCTCGTCGAGAAAATGCGATTTAAGCAATAAAATTAAAAATGCACATAAAACCTAAAACAAACGTTGCACGTGGTTATTTCTTTATGTGCAGTGGTCAACGCGGCACTCTCTAGCTGCCAAGAGCACTTTTTACTATGCGCACCCAACCAGAGTGACGGGAGGAGCACATTTCAGAAAACGTGCTCAGCTCGTCGAGTAAATGCGATTTAAGCAATAAAATTAAAAATGCACCCAAAACCTAAACCAAACGTTCCAGATGGTCATTTCTTCATGCGCAGTGGTCAACGCAGCACTCTCTAGCTGCCAAGAGCACTTTTTACTATGCGCACCCAACCAGAGTGACGGGAGGAGCACATTTCAGAAAACGTGCTCAGCTCGGCGAGAAAATGCGATTTAAGCAATAAAATTAAAAATGCACCTAAAACCTAAACCAAACGTTGCAGGTGGTTATTTCTTCATGCGCAGTGGTCAACGCGGCACTCTCTAGCTGCCAAGAGCACTTTTTACTATGCGCACCCAACCAGAGTGACGGGAGGAGCACATTTCAGAAAACGTGCTCAGCTCGTCGAGAAAATGCGATTTAAGCAATAAAATTAAAAATGCACCCAAAACCTAAACCAAACGTTGCAGATGGTCATTTCTTCATGCGCAGTGGTCAACGCGGCACTCTCTAGCTGCCAAGAGCACTTTTTACTATGCGCACCCAACCAGAGTGACGGGAGGAGCACATTTCAGAAAACGTGCTCAGCTCGACGAGAAAATGCGATTTAAGCAATGAAATTAAAAATGCACCCAAAACAAAAACCAAACGTTGCAGGCGGTTATTTCTTCATGCGCAGTGGTCAACGTGGCACTCTCTAGCTGCCAAGAGCACTTTTTACCATGCGCACCCAACCAGAGTGACGGGAGGAGCACATTTCAGAAAACGTGCTCTGCTCGTCGAGAAAATGCGATTTAAGCAATAAAATTAAAAATGCACCTAAAATCTAAACCAAACGCTGCAGGTGGTTATTTCTTCATGCGCAGCAGTCAACGCGACACTCTCTAGCTGCCAAGAGCACTTTTTACTATGCGCACCCAACCAGAGTGACGGGAGGAGCACATTTCAGAAAGCGTGCTCAGCTCGTCCAGAAAATGCGATTTAAGCAATAAAATTAAAAATGCACCAAAAACCTAAACCAAACGTTGCAGGTGGTTATTTCTTCATGCGCAGTGGTCAACGCGGCACTCTCTAGCTGCCAAGAGCACTTTTTACTATGCGCACCCAACCAGAGTGACGGGAGGAGCACATTTCAGAAAACGTGCTCAGCTCGTCGAGAAAATGCGATTTAAGCAATAAAATTAAAAATGCACCCAAAACCTAAACCAAACGTTGCAGGTGGTTATTTCTTCATGCGCAGTGGTCAACGCGGCACTCTCTAGCTGCCAAGAGCACTTTTTACTATGCGCACCCAACCAGAGTGACGGGAGGAGCACATTTCAGAAAACGTGCTCAGCTTGTCGAGAAAATGCGATTTAAGCAATAAAATTAAAAATGCACCTAAAACCTAAAACAAACGTTGCACGTGGTTATTTCTTCATGCGCAGTGGTCAACGCGGCACTCTCTAGCTGCCAAGAGCACTTTTTACTATGCGCACCCAACCAGAGTGACGGGAGGAGCACATTTCAGAAAACGTGCTCAGCTCGTCCAGAAAATGCGATTTAAGCAATAAAATTAAAAATGCACCTAAAACCTAAACCAAACGTTGCAGGTGGTTATTTCTTCATGCGCAGTGGTCAACGCGGCACTCTCTAGCTGCCAAGAGCACTTTTTACTATGCGCACCCAACCAGAGTGACGGGAGGAGCACATTTCAGAAAACGTGCTCAGCTCGTCGAGAAAATGCGATTTAAGCAATAAAATTAAAAATGCACCTAAAACCTAAACCGAACGTTGCAGGTGGTTATTTCTTCATGCGCAGCAGTCAACGCGGCACTCTCTAGCTGCCAAGAGCACTTTTTACCATGCACACCCAACCAGAGTGACGGGAGGAGCACATTTCAGAAAACGTGCTCAGCTCGTCGAGAAAATGCCATTTAAGCAATAAAATTAAAAATGCACCTAAAACCTAAACCAAACGTTGCAGGTGGTTATTTCTTCATGCGCAGCGGTCAACGCGGCACTCTCTAGCTGCCAAGAGCACTTTTTACTATGCGCACCCAACCAGAGTGACGGGAGGAGCACATTTCAGAAAACGTGCTCAGCTCGTCGAGAAAATGCGATTTAAGCAATAAAATTAAAAATGCACCCAAAACCTAAAACAAACGTTGCACGTGGTTATTTCTTAATGCGCAGTGGTCAACGCGGCACTCTCTAGCTGCCAAGAGCACTTTTTACTATGCGCACCCAACCAGAGTGACGGGAGGAGCACATTTCAGAAAACGTGCTCAGCTCGTCGAGAAAATGCGATTTAAGCAATAAAATTAAAAATGCACCCAAAACCTAAACCAAACGTTGCAGGTGGTTATTTCTTCATGCGCAGTGGTCAACGCGGCACTCTCTAGCTGCCAAGAGCACTTTTTACTATGCGCACCCAACCAGAATGACGGGAGGAGCACATTTCAGAAAACGTGCTCAGCTTGTCGAGAAAATGCGATTTAAGCAATAAAATTAAAAATGCACCTAAAACCTAAACCAAACGTTGCAGGTGGTTATTTCTCCATGCGCAGCAGTCAACGCGGCACTCTCTAGCTGCCAAGAGCACTTTTTACTATGCGCACCCAACCAGAGTGACGGAAGGAGCACATTTCAGAAAACGTGCTCAGCTCGTCGAGAAAATGCGATTTAAGCAATAAAATTAAAAATGCACCCAAAACCTAAACCAAACGTTGCAGGTGGTTATTTCTTCATGCGCAGTGGTCAACGCGGCACTCTCTAGCTGCCAAGAGCACTTTTTACTATGCGCACCCAACCAGAGTGACGGGAGGAGCACATTTCAGAAAACGTGCTCAGCTCGTCGAGAAAATGTGATTTAAGCAATAAAATTAAAAATGCACCTAAAACCTAAACCAAACGATGCAGGTGGTTATTTCTTCATGCGCAGTGGTCAACGCGGCACTCTCTAGCTGCCAAGAGCACTTTTTACTATGCGCACCCAACCAGAGTGACGGGAGGAGCACATTTCAGAAAACGTGCTCAGCTCGTCGAGAAAATGTGATTTAAGCAATAAAATTAAAAATGCACCTAAAACCTAAACCAAACGATGCAGGTGGTTATTTCTTCATGCGCAGTGGTCAACGCGGCACTCTCTAGCTGCCAAGAGCACTTTTTACTATGCGCACCCAACCAGAGTGACGGGAGGAGCACATTTCAGAAAACGTGCTCAGCTCGTCGAGAAAATGCGATTTAAGCAATAAAATTAAAAATGCACCCAAAACCTAAACCAAACGTTGCAGGTGGTTATTTCTTCATGCGCAGTGGTCAACGCGGCACTCTCTAGCTGCCAAGAGCACTTTTTACTATGCGCACCCAACCAGAGTGACGGGAGGAGCACATTTCAGAAAACGTGCTCAGCTCGTCGAGAAAATGCGATTTAAGCAATAAAATTAAAAATGCACCTAAAACCTAAACCAAACGTTGCAGGTGGTTATTTCTCCATGCGCAGCAGTCAACGCGGCACTCTCTAGCTGCCAAGAGCACTTTTTACTATGCGCACCCAACCAGAGTGACGGAAGGAGCACATTTCAGAAAACGTGCTCAGCTCGTCGAGAAAATGCGATTTAAGCAATAAAATTAAAAATGCACCCAAAACCTAAACCAAACGTTGCAGGTGGTTATTTCTTCATGCGCAGTGGTCAACGCGGCACTCTCTAGCTGCCAAGAGCACTTTTTAATATGCGCACCCAACCAGAGTGACGGGAGGAGCACATTTCAGAAAACATGCTCAGCTCGTCGAGAAAATGTGATTTAAGCAATAAAATTAAAAATGCACCTAAAACCTAAACCAAACGATGCAGGTGGTTATTTCTTCATGCGCAGTGGTCAACGCGGCACTCTCTAGCTGCCAAGAGCACTTTTTACTATGCGCACCCAACCAGAGTGACGGGAGGAGCACATTTCAGAAAACGTGCTCAGCTCGTCGAGAAAATGTGATTTAAGCAATAAAATTAAAAATGCACCTAAAACCTAAACCAAACGATGCAGGTGGTTATTTCTTCATGCGCAGTGGTCAACGCGGCACTCTCTAGCTGCCAAGAGCACTTTTTACTATGCGCACCCAACCAGAGTGACGGGAGGAGCACATTTCAGAAAACGTGCTCAGCTCGTCGAGAAAATGCGATTTAAGCAATAAAATTAAAAATGCACCCAAAACCTAAACCAAACGTTGCAGGTGGTTATTTCTTCATGCGCAGTGGTCAACGCGGCACTCTCTAGCTGCCAAGAGCACTTTTTACTATGCGCACCCAACCAGAGTGACGGGAGGAGCACATTTCAGAAAACGTGCTCAGCTCGTCGAGAAAATGCGATTTAAGCAATAAAATTAAAAATGCACCTAAAACCTAAACCAAACGTTGCAGATGGTCATTTCTTCATGCGCAGTGGTCAACGCGGCACTCTCTAGCTGCCAAGAGCACTTTTTACTATGCACACCCAATCACAGTGACGGGAGGAGCACATTTCTAAAAACGTGCTCAGCTCGACGAGAAAATGCGATTTAAGCAATAAAATTAAAAATGCACCCAAAACTTAAAACAAACGTTGCACGTGGTTATTTCTTCATGCGCAGTGGTCAACGCGGCACTCTCTAGCTGCCAAGAGCACTTTTTACTATGCGCACCCAACCAGAGTGAGGGGAGGAGCACATTTCAGAAAACGTGCTCAGCTCGTCGAGAAAATGTGATTTAAGCAATCAAATTAAAAATGCACCTAAAACCTAAACCAAACGATGCAGGTGGTTATTTCTTCATGCGCAGTGGTCAACGCGGCACTCTCTAGCTGCCAAGAGCACTTTTTACTATGCGCACCCAACCAGAGTGACGGGAGGAGCACATTTCAGAAAACGTGCTCAGCTCGTCGAGAAAATGCGATTTAAGCAATAAAATTAAAAATGCACCTAAAACCTAAACCAAACGTTGCAGGTGGTTATTTCTTCATGCGCAGTGGTCAACGCGGCACTCTCTAGCTGCCAAGAGCACTTTTTACTATGCGCCCCCAACCAGAGTGACGGGAGGAGCACATTTCAGAAAACGTGCTCAGCTCGTCGAGAAAATGCGATTTAAGCAATAAAATTAAAAATGCACCCAAAACCTAAACCAAACGTTGCAAGTGGTTATTTCTTCATGCGCAGTGGTCAACGCGGCACTCTCAAGCTGCCAAGAGCACTTTTTACTATGCGCAACCAACCAGAGTGACGGGAGGAGCACATTTTAGAAAACGTGCTCAGCTCGTCGAGAAAATGCGATTTAAGCAATAAAATTAAAAATGCACCCAAAACCTAAACCAAACGTTGCAAGTGGTTATTTCTTCATGCGCAGTGGTCAACGCGGCACTCTCAAGCTGCCAAGAGCACTTTTTACTATGCGCAACCAACCAGAGTGACGGGAGGAGCACATTTTAGAAAACGTGGTCAGCTCGTCGAGAAAATGCGATTTAAGCAATAAAATTAAAAATGCACCTAAAACCTAAACCAAACGATGCAGGTGGTTATTTCTTCACGCGCAGTGGTCAACGCGGCACTCTCTAGCTGCCAAGAGCACTTTTTACTATGCGCACCCAACCAGAGTGACGGGAGGAGCACATTTCAGAAAACGTGCTCAGCTCGTCGAGAAAATGTGATTTAAGCAATAAAATTAAACATGCACCTAAAACCTAAACCAAACGATGCAGGTGGTTATTTCTTCATGCGCAGTGGTCAACGCGGCACTCTCTAGCTGCCAAGAGCACTTTTTACTATGTGCACCCAACCAGAGTGACGGGAGGAGCACATTTCAGAAAACGTGCTCAGCTCGTCGAGAAAATGCGATTTAAGCAATAAAATTAAAAATGCACCCAAAACCTAAACCAAACGTTGCAGGTGGTTATTTCTTCATGCGCAGTGGTCAACGCGGCACTCTCTAGCTGCCAAGAGCACTTTTTACTATGCGCACCCAACCAGAGTGACGGGAGGAGCACATTTCAGAAAACGTGCTCAGGTCGTCGAGAAAATGCGATTTAAGCAATAAAAATAAAAATGCACCTAAAACCTAAAACAAACGTTGCACGTGGTTATTTCTTCATGCGCAGTGGTCAACGTGGCACTCTCTAGCTGCCAAGAGCACTTTTTACTATGCGCACCCAACCAGAGTGACGGGAGGAGCACATTTCAGAAAACGTGCTCAGCTCGTCGAGAAAAAGCGATTTAAGCAATGAAATTAAAAATGCACCCAAAACCTAAACCAAACGTTGCAGATGGTCATTTCTTCATGCGCAGTGGTCAACGCGGCACTCTCTAGCTGCCAAGAGCACTTTTTACTATGCGCACCCAACCAGAGTGACGGGAGGAGAACATTTCAGAAAACGTCCTCAGCTCGTCGAGAAAATGCGATTTAAGCAATAAAATTAAAAATGCACCCAAAACCTAAACCAAACGTTGCAGATGGTCATTTCTTCATGCGCAGTGGTCAACGCGGCACTCTCTAGCTGCCAAGAGCACTTTTTACTATGCGCACCCAACCAGAGTGACGGGAGGAGCACATTTCAGAAAACGTGCTCAGCTCGACGAGAAAATGCGATTTAAGCAATAAAATTAAAAATGCACCAAAACCTAAACCAAACGTTGCAGGTGGTTATTTCTTCATGCCCAGTGGTCAACGCGGCACTCTCTAGCTGCCAAGAGCAGTTTTTACTATGCGCACCCAACCAGAGTGACGGGAGGAGCACATTTCAGAAAACGTGCTCAGCTCGTCGAGAAAATGCGATTTAAGCAATAAAATTAAAAATGCACCCAAAACCTAAACCAAACGTTGCAGGTGGTTATTTCTTCATGCGCAGTGGTCAACGCGGCACTCTCTAGCTGCCAAGAGCACTTTTTACTATGCGCACCCAACCAGAGTGACGGGAGGAGCACATTTCAGAAAACGTGCTCAGCTCGTCGAGAAAATGCGATTTAAGCAATAAAATTAAAAATGCACCTAAAACCTAAACCAAACGTTGCAGATGGTTATTTCTTCATGCGCAGCAGTCAACGCGGCACTCTCTAGCTGCCAAGAGCACTTTTTACTATGCGCACCCAACCAGAGTGACGGGAGGAGCACATTTCAGAAAACGTGCTCAGCTCGTCGAGAAAATGCGATTTAAGCAATAAAATTAAAAATGCACCTAAAACCTAAACCAAACGTTGCAGATGGTCATTTCTTCATGCGCAGTGGTCAACGCGGCACTCTCTAGCTGCCAAGAGCACTTTTTACTAAGCGCACCTAACCAGAGTGACGGGAGGAGCACATTTCAGAAAACGTGCTCAGCTCGTCGAGAAAATGCGATTTAAGCAATAAAATTAAAAATGCACCTAAAACCTAAACCAAACGTTGCAGATGGTCATTTCTTCATGCGCAGTGGTCAACACGGCCCTCTCTAGCTGCCAAGAGCACTTTTTACTATGCGCACCCAACCAGAGTGACGGGAGGAGCACATTTCAGAAAACGTGCTCAGCTCGTCGAGAAAATGCGATTTAAGCAATAAAATTAAAAATGCACCTAAAACCTAAACCAAACGTTACAGGTGGTTATTTCTTCATGCGCAGCAGTCAACGCGGCACTCTCTAGCTGCCAAGAGCACTTTTTACTATGCGCACCCAACCAGAGTGACGGGAGGAGCACATTTCAGAAAACGTGCTCAGCTCGTCGAGAAAATTCGATTTAAGCAATAAAATTAAAAATGCACCTAAAACCTAAACCAAACGTTGCAGGTGGTTATTTCTTCATGCGCAGTGGTCAACGCGGCACTCTCTAGCTGCCAAGAGCACTTTTTACTATGCGCACCCAACCAGAGTGACGGGAGGAGCACATTTCAGAAAACGTGCTCAAGCTCGTCGAGAAAATGCGATTTAAGCAATAAAATTAAAAACGCACCTAAAACCTAAACCAAACGTTGCAGGTGGTTATTTCTTCATGTGCAGCGGTCAACGCGGCACTCTCTAGCTGCCAAGAGCACTTTTTACTATGCGCACCCAAACAGAGTGACGGGAGGAGCACATTTCAGAAAACGTGCTCAGCTCGTCGAGAAAATGCGATTTAAGCAATAAAATTAAAAATGCACCTAAAACCTAAAACAAACGTTGCACGTGGTTATTTCTTCATGCGCAGTGGTCAACGCGGCACTCTCTAGCTGCCAAGAGCACTTTTTCCTATGCGCACCCAACCAGAGTGACGGGAGGAGCACATTTCAGAAAACGTGCTCAGCTCGTCGAGAAAATTCGATTTAAGCAATAAAATTAAAAATGCACCTAAAACCTAAACCAAACGTTGCAGGTGGTTATTTCTTCATGTGCAGCGGTCAACGCGGCACTCTCTAGCTGCCAAGAGCACTTTTTACTATGCGCACCCAAACAGAGTGACGGGAGGAGCACATTTCAGAAAACGTGCTCAGCTCGTCGAGAAAATGCGATTTAAGCAATAAAATTAAAAATGCACCTAAAACCTAAAACAAACGTTGCACGTGGTTATTTCTTCATGCGCAGTGGTCAACGCGGCACTCTCTAGCTGCCAAGAGCACTTTTTCCTATGCGCACCCAACCAGAGTGACGGGAGGAGCACATTTCAGAAAACGTGCTCAGCTCGTCGAGAAAATGCGATTTAAGCAATAAAATTAAAAATGCACCTAAAACCTAAACCAAACGTTGCAGGTGGTTATTTCTTCATGCGCAGTGGTCAACGCGGCACTCTCTAGCTGCCAAGAGCACTTTTTACTATGCGCACCCAACCAGAGTGACGGGAGGAGCACATTTCAGAAAACGTGCTCAGCTCGTCGAGAAAATGCGATTTAAGCAATAAAATTAAAAATGCACCTAAAACCTAAAACAAACGTTGCACGTGGTTATTTCTTTATGTGCAGTGGTCAACGCGGCACTCTCTAGCTGCCAAGAGCACTTTTTACTATGCGCACCCAACCAGAGTGACGGGAGGAGTACATTTCAGAAAACGTGCTCAGCTCGTCGAGAAAATGTGATTTAAGCAATAAAATTAAAAATGCACCTAAAACCTAAACCAAACGATGCAGGTGGTTATTTCTTCATGCGCAGTGGTCAACGCGGCACTCTCTAGCTGCCAAGAGCACTTTTTACTATGCGCACCCAACCAGAGTGACGGGAGGAGCACATTTCAGAAAACGTGCTCAGCTCGTCGAGAAAATGCGATTTAAGCAATAAAATTAAAAATGCACCCAAAACCTAAAAAAAACGTTGCAGATGGTCATTTGTTCATGCGCAGTGGTCAACGCTGCACTCTCTAGCTGCCAAGAGCACTTTTTACTATGCGCACCCAACCAGAGTGACGGGAGGAGCACATTTCAGAAAACGTGCTCAGCTTGTCGAGAAAATGCGATTTAAGCAATAAAATTAAAAATGCACCTAAGACCTAAACCAAACGTTGCAGATGGTCATTTCTTCATGCGCAGTGGTCAACGTGGCACTCTCTAGCTGCCAAGAGCACTTTTTACTATGCGCACCCAACCAGAGTGACGGGAGGAGCACATTTCAGAAAACGTGCTCAGCTCGTCGAGAAAATGGGATTTAAGCAATAAAATTAAAAATGCACCCAAAACCTAAACCAAACATTGCAGGTGGTTATTTCTTCATGCGCAGCAGTCAACGCGGCACTCTCTAGCTGCCAAGAGCACTTTTTACTATCCGCACCCAACCAGAGTGACGAGAGGAGCACATTTCAGAAAATGTGCTCAGCTCGTCGAGAAAATGCGATTTAAGCAATAAAATTAAAAATGCACCCAAAACCTAAACCAAACGTTGCAGATGGTCATTTCTTCATGCGCAGTGGTCAACGCGGCATTCTCTAGGTGCCAGGAGCACTTTTTACTATGCGCACCCAACCAGAGTGACGGGAGGAGCACATTTCAGAAAACGTGCTCAGCTCGTCGAAAAAATGCGATTCAAGCAATAAAATTAAAAATGCCCCCAAAACCTAAACCAAACGTTGCAGGTGGTTATTTCTTCATGTGCATTGGTCAACGCGGCACTCTCTAGCTGCCAAGAGAACTTTTTACTATGCGCACCCAACCAGAGTGACGGGAGGAGCACATTTCAGAAAACGTGCTCAGCTCGTCGACAAAATGCGATTTAAGCAATAATATTAAAAACGCACCTAAAACCTAAACCAAACGTTGCACGTGGTTATTTCTTCATGCGCAGTGGCCAACGCGGCACTCTCTAGCTGCCAAGAGCACTTTTTACTATGCGCACCCAACCAGAGTGACGGGAGGAGCACATTTCAGAAAACGTGCTCAGCTCGTCGAGAAAATGCGATTTAAGCATTAAAATTAAAAATGCACCTAAAACCTAAACCAAACGTTGCAGGTGGTTATTTCTTCATGGGCAGTGGTCAACGCGGCAATATCTAGCTGCCAAGAGCACTTTTTACTATGCGCACCCAACCAGAGTGACGGGAGGAGCACATTTCAGAAAACGTGCTCAGCTCGTCGAGAAAATGCGATTTAAGCAATAAAATTAAAAATGCACCTAAAACCTAAACCAAACGTTGCAGATGGTCATTTCTTCATGCGCAATGGTCAACGCGGCACTCTCTAGCTACCAAGAGCACTTTTTACTATGCGCACCCAACCAGAGTGACGGGAGGAGCACATTTTAGAAAACGTGCTCAGCTCGTCCAGAAAAGGCGATTTAAGCAATAAAATTAAAAATGCACCCAAAACCTAAACCAAACGTTGCAGGTGGTTATTTCTTCATGCGCTGTGGTCAACGCGGCACTCTCTAGCTGCCAAGAGCACTTTTTACTATGCGCACCCAACCAGACTGACGGGAGGAGCACATTTCAGAAAACGTGCTCAGCTCGTCGAGAAAATGCGATTTAAGCAATAAAATTAAAAATGCACCTAAAACCTAAACCAAACGTTGCAGGTGGTTATTTCTTCATGCGCAGTGGTCAACGCGGCACTCTCTAGCTGCCAAGAGCACTTTTTACTATGCGCACCCAACCAGAGTGACGGGAGGAGCACATTTCAGAAAACGTGCTCAGCTCGTCGAGAAAATGCGATTTAAGCAATAAAATTAAAAAAACACCTAAAACCTAAACCAAACGTTGCAGGTGGTTACTTCTTCATGCGCAGCGGTCAACGCGGCACTATCTAGCTGCCAAGATCACTTTTTACTATGCTCACCCAACCAGAGTGACGGGAGGAGCACATTTCAGAAAACGTGCTCAGCTCGTCGAGAAAATGCGATTTAAGCAATAAAATTAAAAATGCACCTAAAACCTAAACCAAACGTTGCAGGTGGTTATTTCTTCATGCGCAGTGGTAAACGCGGAACTCTCTAGCTGCCAAGAGCACTTTTTACTATGCGCAGCCAACCAGAGTGACTGGAGGAGCACATTTCAGAAAACGTGCTCAGCTCGTCGAGAAAATGCGATTTAAGCAATAAAATTAAAAATGCACCTAAAACCTAAACCAAACGTTGCAGGTGGTTATTTCTTCATGCGCAGTGGTCAACGCGGCACTCTCTAGCTGCCAAGAGCACTTTTTACTATGCGCACCCAACCAGAGTGACGGGAGGAGCACATTTCAGAAAACGTGCTCAGCTCGTCGAGAAAATGCGATTTAAGCAATAAAATTAAAAATGCACCTAAAACCTAAACCAAACGTTGCAGATGGTCTTTTCTTCATGCGCAGTGGTCAACGCGGCACTCTCTAGCTGCCAAGAGCACTTTTTACTATGCGCACCCAACCAGAGTGACGGGAGGAGCACATTTCAGAAAACGTGCTCAGCTCGTCGAGAAAATGCGATTTAAGCAATAAAATTAAAAATGCACCTAAAACCTAAACCAAACGTTGCAGATGGTCATTTCTTCATGCGCAGTGGTCAACGCGGCACTCTCTAGCTGCCAAGAGCACTTTTTACTATGCGCACCCAACCAGAGTGACGGGAGGAGCACTTTTCAGAAAACGTGCTAAGCTCGTCCAGAAAATGCGATTTAAGCAATAAGATTAAAAATGCACCCAAAACCTAAACCAATCGTTGCAGGTGGTTATTTCTTCATGCGCAGTGGTCAACGCGGCACTCTCTAGCTGCCAAGAGCACTTTTTACTATGCGCACCCAACCAGAGTGACGGGAGGAGCACATTTCAGAAAACGTGCTCAGCTCGTCGAGAAAATGCGATTTAAGCAATAAAATTAAAAATGCCCCCAAAACCTAAACCAAACGTTGCAGGTGGTTATTTCTTCATGTGCAGTGGTCAACGCGGCACTCTCTAGCTGCCAAGAGAACTTTTTACTATGCGCACCCAACCAGAGTGACGGGAGGAGCACATTTCAGAAAACGTGCTCAGCTCGTCGACAAAATGCGATTTAAGCAATAATATTAAAAACGCACCTAAAACCTAAACCAAACGTTGCACGTGGTTATTTCTTCATGCGCAGTGGCCAACGCGGCACTCTCTAGCTGCCAAGAGCACTTTTTACTATGCGCACCCAACCAGAGTGACGGGAGGAGCACATTTCAGAAAACGTGCTCAGCTCGTCGAGAAAATGCGATTTAAGCATTAAAATTAAAAATGCACCTAAAACCTAAACCAAACGTTGCAGGTGGTTATTTCTTCATGGGCAGTGGTCAACGCGGCAATATCTAGCTGCCAAGAGCACTTTTTACTATGCGCACCCAACCAGAGTGACGGGAGGAGCACATTTCAGAAAACGTGCTCAGCTCGGCGAGAAAATGCGATTTAAGCAATAAAATTAAAAATGCACCTAAAACCTAAACCAAACGTTGCAGGTGGTTATTTCTTCATGCGCAGTGGTCAACGCGGGACTCTCTAGCTGCCAACAGCACTTTTTACTATGCGCACCCAACCAGAGTGACGGGAGGAGCACATTTCAGAAAACGTGCTCAGCTCGTCGAGAAAATGCGATTTAAGCAATAAAATTAAAAATGCACCTAAAACCTAAAACAAACGTTGCACGTGGTTATTTCTTTACGTGCAGTGGTCAACGCGGCACTCTCTAGCTGCCAAGAGCACTTTTTACTATGCGCACCCAACCAGAGTGACGGGAGAAGCACATTTCAGAAAACGTGCTCTGCTCGTCGAGAAAATGCGATTTAAGCAATAAAATTAAAAATGCACCCAAAACCTAAACCAAACGTTGCAGATGGTCATTTCTTCATGCGCAATGGTCAACGCGGCACTCTCTAGCTGCCAAGAGCACTTTTTACTATGCGCACCGACCAGAGTGACGGGAGGAGCACATTTCAGAACACGTGCTCAGCTCGACGAGAAAATGCGATTTAAGCAATAAAATTAAAAATGCACCCAAAACCTAAACCAAACGTTGCAGGCTGTTATTTCTTCATGTGCAGCCGTCAACGCGGCACTCTCTAGCTGCCAAGAGCACTTTTTACTATGCGCACCCAACCAGAGTGACGGGAGGAGCACATTTCAGAAAACGTGCTCAGCTCGTCCAGAAAATGCGATTTAAGCAATAAAATTAAAAATGCACCTAAAACCTAAACCAAACGTTGCAGATGGTCATTTCTTCATGCGCAGTGGTCAACGCGGCACTCTCTAGCTGCCGAGAGCACTTTTTACTATGCGCATCCAACAAGAGTGACGGGAGGAGCACATTTCAGAAAACGTGCTCAGCTCGTCGAGAAAATGCGATTTAAGCAATAAAATTAAAAATGCACCTAAAACCTAAACCAAACGTTGCAGGTGGTTATTTCTTCATGGGCAGTGGTCAACGCGGCACTCTCTAGCTGCCAAGAGCACTTTTTACTATGCGCACCCAACCGGAGTGACGGGAGGAGCACATTTCAGAAAACGTGCTCAGCTCGTCGAGAAAATGCGATTTAAGCAATAAAATTAAAAATGCACCTAAACCCTAAACCAAACGTTGCAGGTGGTTATTTCTTCATGCGCAGTGGTCAACGCGGCACTCTCTAGCTGCCAAGAGCACTTTTTACTATGCGCACCCAACCGGAGTGACGGGAGGAGCACATTTCAGAAAACGTGCTCAGGTCGACGAGAAAATGCGATTTAAGCAATAAAATTAAAAATGCACCCAAAACCTAAACCAAACGTTGCAGGTGGTTATTTCTTCATGCGCAGTGGTCAACGCGGCACTCTCTAGCTGCCAAGAGCACTTTTTACTATGCGCACCCAACCAGAGTGACGGGAGGAGCACATTTCAGAAAATGTGCTCAGCTCGTCCAGAAAATGCGATTTAAGCAATAAAATTAAAAATGCACCTAAAACCTAAACCAAACGTTGCAGATGGTCATTTCTTCATGCGCAGTGGTGAACGCGGCACTCTCTAGCTGCCAAGAGCACTTTTTACTATGCGCATCCAACAAGAGTGACGGGAGGAGCACATTTCAGAAAACGTGCTCAGCTCGTCCAGAAAATGCGATTTAAGCAATAAAATTAAAAATGCACCCAAAACCTAAACCAAACGTTTCAGGTGGTTATTTCGTCATGCGCAGTGGTCAACGCGGCACTCTCTAGCTGCCAAGAGCACTTTTTACTATGCGCACCCAACCAGAGTGACGGGGAGGAGCACATTTCAGAAAACGTACTGAGCTCGTCGAGAAAATGCGATTTAAGCAATAAAATTAAAAATGCACCTAAAACCTAAACCAAACGTTGCAGGTGGTTATTTCTTCATGCGCAGTGGTCAACGCGGCACTCTCTAGCTGCCAAGAGCACTTTTTACTATGCGCACCCAACCAGAGTGACGGGAGGAGCACATTTCAGAAAACGTGCTCAGCTCGTCCAGAAAATGCGATTTAAGCAATAAAAATAAAAATGCACCTAAAACCTAAAACAAACGTTGCACGTGGTTATTTCTTCATGCGCAGTGGTCAACGTGGCACTCTCTAGCTGCCAAGAGCACTTTTTACTATGCGCACCCAACCAGAGTGACGGGAGGAGCACATTTCAGAAAACGTGCTCAGCTCGTCGAGAAAATGCGATTTAAGCAATAAAATTAAAAATGCACCTAAAACCTAAACCAAACGTTGCAGGTGGTTATTTCTTCATGCGCAGCAGTCAACGGGGCACTCTCTAGCTGCCAAGAGCACTTTTTACTATGCACACCCAACCAGAGTGACGGGAGGAGCACATTTCAGAAAACGTGCTCAGCTCGTCGAGAAAATGCGATTTAAGCAATAAAATTAAAAATGCACCTAAAACCTAAACCAAACGTTGCAGGTGGTTATTTCTTCATGCGCAGCGGTCAACGCGGCACTCTCTAGCTGCCAAGAGCACTTTTTACTATGCGCACCCAACCAGAGTGACGGGAGGAGCACATTTCAGAAAACGTGCTCAGCTCGTCGAGAAAATGCGATTTAAGCAATAAAATTAAAAATGCACCTAAAACCTAAAACAAACGTTGTACGTGGTTATTTCTTCATGCGCAGTGGTCAACGCGGCACTCTCTAGCTGCCAAGAGCACTTTTTACTATGCGCACCCAACCAGAGTGACGGGAGGAGCACATTTCAGAAAACGTGCTCAGCTCGTCGAGAAAATGCGATTTAAGCAATAAAATTAAAAATGCACCCAAAACCTAAACCAAACGTTGCAGGTGGTTATTTCTTCATGCGCAGTGGTCAACGCGGCACTCTCTAGCTGCCAAGAGCACTTTTTACTATGCGCACCCAACCAGAGTGACGGGAGGAGCACATTTCAGAAAACGTGCTCAGCTTGTCGAGAAAATGCGATTTAAGCAATAAAATTAAAAATGCACCTAAAACCTAAAACAAACGTTGCACGTGGTTATTTCTTCATGCGCAGTGATCAACGCGGCACTCTCTAGCTGCCAAGAGCACTTTTTACTATGCGCACCCAACCAGAGTGACGGGAGGAGCACATTTCAGAAAACGTGCTCAGCTCGTCGAGAAAATGCGATTTAAGCAATAAAATTAAAAATGCACCTAAAACCTAAACCAAACGTTGCAGGTGGTTATTTCTTCATGCGCAGCGGTCAACGCGGCACTCTCTAGCTGCCAAGAGCACTTTTTACTATGCGCACCCAACCAGAGTGACGGGAGGAGCACATTTCAGAAAACGTGCTCAGCTCGTCGAGAAAATGCGATTTAAGCAATAAAATTAAAAATGCACCTAAAACCTAAAACAAACGTTGCACGTGGTTATTTCTTCATGCGCAGTGGTCAACGCGGCACTCTCTAGCTGCCAAGAGCACTTTTTACTATGCGCACCCAACCAGAGTGACGGGAGGAGCACATTTCAGAAAACGTGCTCAGCTCGTCGAGAAAATGCGATTTAAGCAATAAAATTAAAAATGCACCTAAAACCTAAACTAAACGTTGCAGATGGTCATTTCTTCATGCGCAGTGGTCAACGCGGCACTCTCTAGCTGCCAAGAGCACTTTTTACTATGCGCACCCAACCAGAGTGACGGGAGGAGCACATTTCAGAAAACGTGCTCAGCTTGTCCAGAAAATGCGATTTAAGCAATAAAATTAAAAATGCACCCAAAACCTAAACCAAACGTTGCAGGTGGTTATTTCTTCATGCGCAGTGGTCAACGCGGCACTCTCTAGCTGCCAAGAGCACTTTTTACTATCCGCACCCAACCAGAGTGACGGCAGGAGCACATTTCAGAAAATGTGCTCAGCTCGTCGAGAAAATGCGATTTAAGCAATAAAATTAAAAATGCACCCAAAACCTAAACCAAACGTTGCAGATGGTCATTTCTTCATGCGCAGTGGTCAACGCGGCATTCTCTAGGTGCCAAGAGCACTTTTTACTATGCGCACCCAGCCAGAGTGACGGGAGGAGCACATTTCAGAAAACGTGCTCAGCTCGTCGAAAAAATTGATTCAAGCAATAAAATTAAAAATGCATCTAAAACCTAAACCAAACGTTGCAGGTGGTTATTTCTTCATGCGCAGTGGCCAACGCGGCACTCTCTAGCTGCCAAGAGCACGTTTTACTATGCGCACCCAACCAGAGTGACGGGAGGAGCACATTTCAGAAAACGTGCTCAGCTCGTCGAGAAAATGCGATTTAAGCAATAAAATTAAAAATGCACCTAAAACCTAAACCAAACGTTGAAGGTGGTTATTTCTTCATGGGCAGTGGTCAACGCGGCACTCTCTAGCTGCCAAGAGCACTTTTCACTATGCGCACCCAACCAGAGTCACGGGAGGAGCACATTTCAGAAAACGTGCTTAGCTCGTCGAGAAAATGCGATTTAAGCAATAAAATTAAAAATGCACCCAAAACCTAAACCAAACGTTGCAGATGGTCATTTCTTCATGCGCAGTGGTCAACGCGGCACTCTCTAGCTGCCAAGAGCACTTTTTACTATGCGCACCCAACCAGAGTGACGGAGGAGCACATTTCAGAAAACGTGCTCAGCTCGACGAGAAAATGCGATTTAAGCAATAAAATTAAAAATGCACCCAAAACCTAAACCAAACGTTGCAGGTGGTTATTTCTTCATGCGCAGTGGTCAACGCGGCACTCTCTAGCTGCCAAGAGCACTTTTTACTATACGCACCCAACCAGAGTGACGTGAGGAGCACATTTCAGACAACGTGCTCAGCTCGTCGAGAAAATGCGATTTAAGCAATAAAATTAAAAATGCACCTAAAACCTAAACCAAACGTTGCAGGTGGTTATTTCTTCATGCGCAATGGTCAACGCGGCACTCTCTAGCTGCCAAGAGCACTTTTCACTATGCGCACCCAACCAGAGTGACGGGAGGAGCACATTTCAGAAAACGTGCTCAGCTCGTCGAGAAAATGCGATTTAAGCAATAAAATTAAAAATGCACCCACAACCTAAACCAAACGTTGCAGATGGTCATTTCTTCATGCGCAGTGGTCAACGCGGCACTCTCTAGCTGCCAAGAGCACTTTTTACTATGAACACCCAACCAGAGTGACGGGAGGAGCACATTTCTAAAAACGTGCTCAGCTCGACGAGAAAATGCGATTTAAGGAATAAAATTAAAAATGCACCCAAAACCTAAAACACACGTTGCACGTGGTTATTTCTTCATGCGCAGTGGTCAACGCGGCACTCTCTAGCTGCCAAGAGCACTTTTTACTATGCGCACCCAACCAGAGTGACGGGAGGAGCACATTTCAGAAAACGTGCTCAGCTCGTCGAGAAAATGTGATTTAAGCAATACAATTAAAAATGCACCTAAAACCTAAACCAAACGATGCAGGTGGTTATTTCTTCATGCGCAGTGGTCAACGCGGCACTCTCTAGCTGCCAAGAGCACTTTTTACTATGCGCACCCAACCAGAGTGACGGGAGGAGCACATTTCAGAAAACGTGCTCAGCTCGTCGAGAAAATGCGATTTAAGCAATAAAATTAAAAATGCACCTAAAACCTAAACCAAACGTTGCAGGTGGTTATTTCTTCATGCGCAGTGGTCAACGCGGCACTCTCTAGCTGCCAAGAGCACTTTTTACTATGCGCACCCAACCAGAGTGACGGGAGGAGCACATTTCAGAAAACGTGCTCAGCTCGTCGAGAAAATGCGATTTAAGCAATAAAATTAAAAATGCACCTAAAACCTAAACCAAACGTTGCAGATGGTCATTTCTTCATGCGCAGTGGTCAACGCGGCACTCTCTAGCTGCCAAGAGCACTTTTTACTATGCACACCCAATCAGAGTGACGGGAGGAGCACATTTCTAAAAACGTGCTCAGCTCGACGAGAAAATGCGATTTAAGCAATAAAATTAAAAATGCACCCAAAACCTAAAACAAACGTTGCACGTGGTTATTTCTTCATGCGCAGTGGTCAACGCGGCACTCTCTAGCTGCCAAGAGCACTTTTTACTATGCGCACCCAACCAGAGTGACGGGAGGAGCACATTTCAGAAAACGTGCTCAGCTCGTCGAGAAAATGCGATTTAAGCAATAAAATTAAAAATGCACCTAAAACCTAAACCAAACGATGCAGGTGGTTATTTCTTCATGCGCAGTGGTCAACGCGGCACTCTCTAGCTGCCAAGAGCACTTTTTACTATGCGCACCCAACCAGAGTGACGAGAGGAGCACATTTCAGAAAACGTGCTCAGCTCGTCGAGAAAATGCGATTTAAGCAATAAAATTAAAAATGCACCCAAAACCTAAACCAAACGTTGCAGGTGGTTATTTCTTCATGCGCAGTGGTCAACGCGGCACTCTCTAGCTGCCAAGAGCACTTTTTACTATGCGCACCCAACCAGAGTGACGGGAGGAGCACATTTCAGAAAACGTGCTCAGCTCGTCGAGAAAAAGCGATTTAAGCAATAAAATTAAAAATGCACCTAAAACCTAAACCAAACGTTGCAGATGGTTATTTCTTCATGCGCAGTGGTCAACGCGGCACTCTCTAGCTGCCAAGAGCACTTTTTACTATGCACACCCAATCAGAGTGACGGGAGGAGCACATTTCAGAAAACGTGCTCAGCTCGTCGAGAAAATGTGATTTAAGCAATAAAATTAAAAATGCACCTAAAACCTAAACCAAACGATGCAGGTGGTTATTTCTTCATGCGCAGTGGTCAACGCGGCACTCTCTAGCTGCCAAGAGCACTTTTTACTATGCGCACCCAACCAGAGTGACGGGAGGAGCACATTTCAGAAAACGTGCTCAGCTCGTCGAGAAAATGCGATTTAAGCAATAAAATTAAAAATGCACCTAAAACCTAAACCAAACGTTGCAGGTGGTTATTTATTCATGCGCAGCAGTCAACGCGGCACTCTCTAGCAGCCAAGAGCACCTTTTACTATGCGCACCCAACCAGAGTGACGGGAGGAGCACATTTCAGAAAACGTGCTCAGCTCGTCGAGAAAATTCGATTTAAGCAATAAAATTAAAAATGCACCTAAAACCTAAACCAAACGTTGCAGGTGGTTATTTCTTCATGCGCAGTGGTCAACGCGGCACTCTCGAGCTGCCAAGAGCACTTTTTACTATGCACACCCAACCAGAGTGACGGGAGGAGCACATTTCAGAAAACGTGCTCAGCTCGTCGAGAAAATGCGATTTAAGCAATAAAATTAAAAACGCACCTAAAACCTAAACCAAACGTTGCAGGTGGTTATTTCTTCATGTGCAGCGGTCAACGCGGCACTCTCTAGCTGCCAAGAGCACTTTTTACTATGCGCACCCAAACAGAGTGACGGGAGGAGCACATTTCAGAAAACGTGCTCAGCT
Source organism: Syngnathus scovelli (assembly GCF_024217435.2). Lineage (NCBI taxonomy): Eukaryota > Metazoa > Chordata > Actinopteri > Syngnathiformes > Syngnathidae > Syngnathus > Syngnathus scovelli. The sequence goes on along the minus strand of NC_090850.1, from coordinate 4,829,695 downwards.
CGTCGAGAAAATGCGATTTAAGCAATAAAATTAAAAATGCACCTAAAACCTAAAACAAACGTTGCACGTGGTTATTTCTTCATGCGCAGTGGTCAACGCGGCACTCTCTAGCTGCCAAGAGCACTTTTTCCTATGCGCACCCAACCAGAGTGACGGGAGGAGCACATTTCAGAAAACGTGTTCAGCTCGTCGAGAAAATGCGATTTAAGCAATACAATTAAAAATGCACCTAAAACCTAAACCAAACGTTGCAGGTTGTTATTTCTTCATGGGCAGTGGTCAACGCGGCACTCTCTAGCTGCCAAGAGCACTTTTTACTATGCGCACCCAACCAGAGTGACGGGAGGAGCACATTTCAGAAAACATGCTCAGCTCCTCGAGAAAATGCGATTTAAGCAATAAAATTAAAAATGCACCTAAAACCTAAACCAAACGTTGCAGATGGTTATTTCTTCATGCGCAGTGGTAAACGCGGCACTCTCTAGCTGCCAAGAGCAGTTTTTACTATGCGCACCCAACCAGAGTGACGGGAGGAGCACATTTCAGAAAACGTGCTCAGCTCGTCGAGAAAATGCGATTTAAGCAATAAAATTAAAAATGCACCTAAAACCTAAACCAAACGTTGCAGGTTGTTATTTCTTCATGGGCAGTGGTCAACGCGGCACTCTCTAGCTGCCAAGAACACTTTTTACTATGCGCACCCAACCAGAGTGACGGGAGGAGCACATTTCAGAAAACGTGCTCAGCTCGTCGAGAAAATGCGATTTAAGCAATAAAATTAAAAATGCACCCAAAACCTAAACCAAACGTTGCAGATGGTCATTTCTTCATGCGCAGTGGTCAACGCGGCACTCTCTAGCTGCCAAGAGCACTTTTCACTATGCAAACCCAACCAGAGTGACGGGAGGAGCACATTTCTGAAAACGTGCTCAGCTCGACGAGAAAATGCGATTTAAGCAATAAAATTAAAAATGCACCCAAAACCTAAAACAAACGTTGCACGTGGTTATTTCTTCATGCGCAGTGGTCAACGCGGCACTCTCTAGCTGCCAAGAGCACCTTTTACTATGCGCACCCAACCAGAGTGACGGGAGGAGCACATTTCAGAAAACGTGCTCAGCTCGTCGAGAAAATGCGATTTAAGCAATAAGATTAAAAATGCACCCAAAACCTAAACCAAACGTTGCAGGTGGTTATTTCTTCATGCGCAGTGGTCAACGCGGCACTCTCTAGCTGCCAAGAGCACTTTTTACTATGCACACCCAACGAGAGTGACGGGAGGAGCACATTTCAGAAAACGTGCTCAGCTCGTCGAGAAAATGCGATTTAAGCAATAAAATTAAAAATGCACCTAAAACCTAAACCAAACGTTGCAGGTGGTTATTTCTTCATGCGCAGCGGTCAACGCGGCACTCTCTAGCTGCCAAGAGCACTTTTTACTATGCGCACCCAACCAGAGTGACGGGAGGAGCACATTTCAGAAAACGTGCTCAGCTCGTCGAGAAAATGCGATTTAAGCAATACAATTAAAAATGCACCTAAAACCTAAAACAAACGTTGCACGTGGTTATTTCTTCATGCGCAGTGGTCAACGCGGCACTCTCTAGCTGCCAAGAGAACTTTTTACTATGCGCACCCAACCAGAGTGACGGGAGGAGCACATTTCAGAAAACGTGCTAAGCTCGTCGAGAAATCGCGATTTAAGCAATAAAATTAAAAATGCACCCAAAACCTAAACCAAACGTTGCAGGTGGTTATTTCTTCATGCGCAGTGGTCAACGCGGCACTCTCTAGCTGCCAAGAACACTTTTTACTATGCGCACCCAACCAGAGTGACGGGAGGAGCACATTTCAGAAAACGTGCTCAGCTCGTCGAGAAAATGCGATTTAAGCAATAAAATTAAAAATGCACCCAAAACCTAAACCAAACGTTGCAGATGGTCATTTCTTCATGCGCAGTGGTCAACGCGGCACTCTCTAGCTGCCAAGAGCACTTTTTACTATCCGCACCCAACCAGAGTGACGAGAGGAGCACATTTCAGAAAATGTGCTCAGCTCGTCGAGAAAATGCGATTTAAGCAATAAAATTAAAAATGCACCCAAAACCTAAACCAAACGTTGCAGATGGTCATTTCTTCATGCGCAGTGGTCAACGCGGCATTCTCTCGGTGCCAGGAGCACTTTTTACTATGCGCACCCAACCAGAGTGACGGGAGGAGCACATTTCAGAAAACGTGCTCAGCTCGTCGAAAAAATGCGATTCAAGCAATAAAATTAAAAATGCACCTAAAACCTAAACCAAACGTTGCAGGTGGTTATTTCTTCATGCGCAGTGGCCAACGCGGCACTCTCTAGATGCCAAGAGCACTTTTTACTATGCGCACCCAACCAGAGTGACGGGAGGAGCACATTTCAGAAAACGTGCTCAGCTCGTCGAGAAAATGCGATTTAAGCAATAAAATTAAAAATGCACCTAAAACCTAAACCAAACGTTGCAGGTGGTTATTTCTTCATGGGCAGTGGTCAACGCGGCACTCTCTAGCTGCCAAGAGCACTTTTTACTATGCGCACCCAACCAGAGTGACGGGAGGAGCACATTTCAGAAAACGTGCTTAGCTCGTCGAGAAAATGCGATTTAAGCAATAAAATTAAAAATGCACCCAAAACCTAAACCAAACGTTGCAGATGGTCATTTCTTCATGCGCAGTGGTCAACGCGGCACTCTCTAGCTGCCAAGAGCACTTTTTACTATGCGCACCCAACCAGAGTGACGGGAGGAGCACATTTCAGAAAACGTGCTCAGCTCGACGAGAAAATGCGATTTAAGCAATAAAATTAAAAATGCACCCAAAACCTAAACCAAACGTTGCAGGTGGTTATTTCTTCATGCGCAGTGGTCAACGCGGCACTCTCTAGCTGCCAAGAGCACTTTTTACTATGCGCACCCAACCAGAGTGACGGGAGGGGCACATTTCAGAAAACGTGCTCAGCTCGTCGAGAAAATGCGATTTAAGCAATAAAATTAAAAATGCACCTAAAACCTAAACCAAACGTTGCAGGTGGTTATTTCTTCATGCGCAATGGTCAACGCGGCACTCTCTAGCTGCCAAGAGCACTTTTCACTATGCGCACCCAACCAGAGTGACGGGAGGAGCACATTTCAGAAAACGTGCTCAGCTCGTCGAGAAAATGCGATTTAAGCAATAAAATTAAAAATGCACCCAAAACCTAAACCAAACGTTGCAGGTGGTTATTTCTTCATGCGCAGTGGTCAAAGCGGCACTCTCTAGCTGCCAAGAGCACTTTTTACTATGCACACCCAACCAGAGTGACGGGAGGAGCACATTTCAGAAAACGTGCTCAGCTTGTCGAGAAAATGCGATTTAAGCAATAAAATTAAAAATGCACCTAAAACCTAAAACAAACGTTGCAGGTGGTTATTTCTTCATGCGCAGTGGTCAACGCGGCACTCTCTAGCTGCCAAGAGCACTTTTTACTATGCGCACCCAACCAGAGTGACGGGAGGAGTACATTTCAGAAAACGTGCTCAGCTCGTCCAGAAAATGCGATTTAAGCAATAAAATTAAAAATGCACCTAAAACCTAAACCAAACGTTGCAGGTGGTTATTTCTTCATGCGCAGTGGTCAACGTGGCACTCTATAGCTGCCAAGAGCACTTTTTACTATGCGCACCCAACCAGAGTGACGGGAGGAGCACATTTCAGAAAACGTGCTCAGCTCGTCGAGAAAATGCTATTTAAGCAATAAAATTAAAAATGCACCTAAAACCTGAACCAAACGTTACAGGTAGTTATGTCTTCATGCGCAGTGGTCAACGCGGCACTCTAGCTGCCAAGAGCACTTTTTGCTATGCGCACCCAACCAGAGTGACGGGAGGAGCACATTTCAGAAAACGTGCTCAGCTCGTCGAGAAAATGCGATTTAAGCAATAAAATTAAAAATGCACCCAAAACCTAAACCAAACGTTGCAGATGGTCATTTCTTCATGCGCAGTGGTCAACGCGGCACTCTCTAGCTGCCAAGAGCACTTTTTACTATGCACACCCAACCAGAGTGACGGGAGGAGCACATTTCAGAAAACGTGCTCAGCTCGTCGAGAAAATGCGATTTAAGCAATAAAATTAAAAATGCACCTAAAACCTAAACCAAACGTTGCAGGTGGTTATTTCTTCATGCGCAATGGTCAACGCGGCACTCTCTAGCTGCCAAGAGCACTTTTTACTATGCGCACCCAACCAGAGTGACGGGAGGAGCATATTTCAGAAAACGTGCTCAGCTCGTCGAGAAAATGCGATTTAAGCAATAAAATTAAAAATGCACCTAAAACCTAAACCAAACGCTGCAGATGGTTATTTCTTCATGCGCAGTGGTCAACGCGGCACTCTCTAGCTGCCAAGAGCACTTTTTACTATGCGCACCCAACCAGAGTGACGGGAGGAGCACATTTCAGAAAACGTGCTCAGCTCGTCCAGTAAATGCGATTTAAGCAATAAAATTAAAAATGCCCCCAAAACCTAAACCAAACGTTGCAGGTGGTTATTTCTTCATGTGCAGTGGTCAACGCGGCACTCTCTAGCTGCCAAGAGAACTTTTTACTATGCGCACCCAACCAGAGTGACGGGAGGAGCACATTTCAGAAAACGTGCTCAGCTCGTCGACAAAATGCGATTTAAGCAATAATATTAAAAATGCACCTAAAACCTAAACCAAACGTTGCACGTGGTTATTTCTTCATGCGCAGTGGCCAACGCGGCACTCTCTAGCTGCCAAGAGCACTTTTTACTATGCGCACCCAACCAGAGTGACGGGAGGAGCACATTTCAGAAAACGTGCTCAGCTCGTCGAGAAAATGCGATTTAAGCATTAAAATTAAAAATGGACCTAAAACCTAAACCAAACGTTGCAGGTGGTTATTTCTTCATGGGCAGTGGTCAACGCGGCACTCTCTAGCTGCCAAGAGCACTTTTTACTATGCGCACCCAACCAGAGTGACGGGAGGAGCACATTTCAGAAAACGTGCTCAGCTCGTCGAGAAAATGCGATTTAAGCAATAAAATTAAAAATGCACCTAAAACCTAAACCAAACGTTGCAGGTGGTTATTTCTTCATGCGCAGTGGTCAACGCGGGACTCTCTAGCTGCCAACAGCACTTTTAACTATGCGCACCCAACCAGAGTGACGGGAGGAGCACATTTCCGAAAACGTGCTCAGTTCGTCGAGAAAATGCGATTTAAGCAATAAAATTAAAAATGCACCCAAAACCTAAACCAAACGTTGCAAGTGGTTATTTCTTCATGCGCAGTGGTCAACGCGGCACTCTCTAGCTGCCAAGAGCACTTTTTACTATGCGCAACCAACCAGAGTGACGGGAGGAGCACATTTCAGAAAACGTGCTCAGCTCGTCGAGAAAATGCGATTTAAGCAATAAAATTAAAAATGCACCTAAAACCTAAACAAAACGTTGCAGGTGGTTATTTCTTCATGTGCAGCCGTCAACGCGGCACGCTCTAGCTGCCAAGAGCACTTTTTACTATGCGCACCCAACCAGAGTGACGGGAGGAGCACATTTCAGAAAACGTGCTCAGCTCGTCGAGAAAATGCGATTTAAGCAATAAAATTAAAAATGCACCTAAAACCTAAACCAAACGTTGCAGGTGGTTATTTCTTCATGCGCTGTGGTCAACGCGGCACTCTCTAGCTGCCAAGAGCACTTTTTACTATGCGCACCCAACCAGACTGACGGGAGGAGCACATTTCAGAAAACGTGCTCAGCTCGTCGAGAAAATGCGATTTAAGCAATAAAATTAAAAATGCACCCAAAACCTAAACCAAACGTTGCAGGTGGTTATTTCTTCATGCGCAGTGGTCAACGCGGCACTCTCTAGCTGCCAAGAGCACTTTTTACTATGCGCACCCAACCAGAGTGACGGGAGGAGCACATTTCAGAAAACATGCTCAGCTCGTCGAGAAAATGCGATTTAAGCAATAAAATTAAAAATGCACCTAAAACCTAAACCGAACGTTGCAGATGGTCATTTCTTCATGCGCAGCGGTCAACGCGGCACTATCTAGCTGCCAAGATCACTTTTTACTATGCGCACCCAACCAGAGTGACGGGAGGAGCACATTTTAGAAAACGTGCTCAGCTCGTCGAGAAAATGCGATTTAAGCAATAAAATTAAAAATGCACCTAAAACCTAAACCAAACGTTGCAGGTGGTTATTTCTTCATGCGCAGTGGTAAACGCGGCACTCTCTAGCTGCCAAGAGCACTTTTTACTATGCGCAGCCAACCAGAGTGACTGGAGGAGCACATTTCAGAAAACGTGCTCAGCTCGTCGAGAAAATGCGATTTAAGCAATAAAATTAAAAATGCACCTAAAACCTAAACCAAACGTTGCAGGTGGTTATTTCTTCATGCGCAGTGGTCAACGCGGCACTCTCTAGCTGCCAAGAGCACTTTTTACTATGCGCACCCAACCAGAGTGACGGGAGGAGCACATTTCAGAAAACGTGCTCAGCTCGTCGAGAAAATGCGATTTAAGCAATAAAATTAAAAATGCACCTAAAACCTAAACCAAACGTTGCAGATGGTCTTTTCTTCATGCGCAGTGGTCAACGCGGCACTCTCTAGCTGCCAAGAGCACTTTTTACTATGCGCACCCAACCAGAGTGACGGGAGGAGCACATTTCAGAAAACGTGCTCAGCTCGTCGAGAAAATGCGATTTAAGCAATAAAATTAAAAATGCACCTAAAACCTAAACCAAACGTTGCAGATGGTCATTTCTTCATGCGCAGTGGTCAACGCGGCACTCTCTAGCTGCCAAGAGCACTTTTTACTATGCGCACCCAACCAGAGTGACGGGAGGAGCACTTTTCAGAAAACGTGCTAAGCTCGTCCAGAAAATGCGATTTAAGCAATAAGATTAAAAATGCACCCAAAACCTAAACCAATCGTTGCAGGTGGTTATTTCTTCATGCGCAGTGGTCAACGCGGCACTCTCTAGCTGCCAAGAGCACTTTTTACTATGCGCACCCAACCAGAGTGACGGGAGGAGCACATTTCAGAAAACGTGCTCAGCTCGTCGAGAAAATGCGATTTAAGCAATAAAATTAAAAATGCCCCCAAAACCTAAACCAAACGTTGCAGGTGGTTATTTCTTCATGTGCAGTGGTCAACGCGGCACTCTCTAGCTGCCAAGAGAACTTTTTACTATGCGCACCCAACCAGAGTGACGGGAGGAGCACATTTCAGAAAACGTGCTCAGCTCGTCGACAAAATGCGATTTAAGCAATAATATTAAAAACGCACCTAAAACCTAAACCAAACGTTGCAGGTGGTTATTTCTTCATGCGCAGTGGCCAACGCGGCACTCTCTAGCTGCCAAGAGCACTTTTTACTATGCGCACCCAACCAGAGTGACGGGAGGAGCACATTTCAGAAAACGTGCTCAGCTCGTCGAGAAAATGCGATTTAAGCATTAAAATTAAAAATGCACCTAAAACCTAAACCAAACGTTACAGGTGGTTATTTCTTCATGGGCAGTGGTCAACGCGGCAATCTCTAGCTGCCAAGAGCACTTTTTACTATGCGCACCCAACCAGAGTGACGGGAGGAGCACATTTCAGAAAACGTGCTCAGCTCGTCGAGAAAATGCGATTTAAGCAATAAAATTAAAAATGCACCCAAAACCTAAACCAAACGTTGCAAGTGGTTATTTCTTCATACGCAGTGGTCAACGCGGCTCTCTCTAGCTGCCAAGAGCACTTTTTACTATGCGCAACCAACCAGAGTGACGGGAGGAGCACATTTCAGAAAACGTGCTCAGCTCGTCGAGAAAATGCGATTTAAGCAATAAAATTAAAAATGCACCTAAAACCTAAACCAAACGTTGCAGGTGGTTATTTCTTCATGTACAGCCGTCAACGCGGCACTCTCTAGCTGCCAAGAGCACTTTTTACTATGCGCACCCAACCAGAGTGACGGGAGGAGCACATTTCAGAAAACGTGCTCAGCTCGTCGAGAAAATGCGATTTAAGCAATAAAATTAAAAATGCACCTAAAACCTAAACCAAACGTTGCAGGTGGTTATTTCTTCATGCGCAGTGGTCAACGCGGCACTCTCTAGCTGCCAAGAGCACTTTTTACTATGCGCACCCAACCAGAGTGACGGGAGGAGCACATTTCAGAAAACGTGCTCAGCTCGTCCAGAAAATGCGATTTAAGCAATAAAATTAAAAATGCACCCAAAACCTAAACCAAACGTTGCAGATGGTCATTTCTTCATGCGCAGTGGTCAACGCGGCACTCTCTAGCTGCCAAGAGCACTTTTTACTATGCGCACCCAACCAGAGTGACGGGAGGAGCACATTTCAGAAAACATGCTCAGCTCGTCGAGAAAATGCGATTTAAGCAATAAAATTAAAAATGCACTTAAAACCTAAACCGAGCGTTGCAGATGCTCATTTCTTCATGCGCAGTGGTCAACGCGGCACTCTCTAGCTGCCAAGAGCACTTTTTACTATGCGCACCCAACCAGAGTGACGGGAGGAGCACATTTTAGAAAACGTGCTCAGCTCGTCCAGAAAATGCGATTTAAGCAATAAAATTAAAAATGCACCCAAAACCTAAACCAAACGTTGCAGGTGGTTATTTCTTCATGCGCAGTGGTCAACGCGGCACTCTCTAGCTGCCAAGAGCACTTTTTACTATGCGCACCCAACCAGAGTGACGGGAGGAGCACATTTCAGAAAACGTGCTCAGCTCGTCGAGAAAATGCGATTTAAGCAATAAAATTAAAAATGCACCTAAAACCTAAACCAAACGTTGCAGGTGGTTATTTCTTCATGCGCAGTGGTCAACGCGGCACTCTCTAGCTGCCAAGAGCACTTTTTACTATGCGCACACAACCAGAGTGACGGGAAGAGCACATTTCAGAAAACGTGCTCAGCTCGTCGAGAAAATGCGATTTAAGCAATAAAATTAAAAAAGCACCTAAAACCTAAACCAAACGTTGCAGGTGGTTACTTCTTCATGCGCAGCGGTCAACGCGGCACTATCTAGCTGCCAAGATCACTTTTTACTATGCTCACCCAACCAGAGTGACGGGAGGAGCACATTTCAGAAAACGTGCTCAGCTCGTCGAGAAAATGCGATTTAAGCAATAAAATTAAAAATGCACCTAAAACCTAAACCAAACGTTGCAGGTGGTTATTTCTTCATGCGCAGTGGTAAAAGCGGCACTCTCTAGCTGCCAAGAGCACTTTTTACTATGCGCAGCCAACCAGAGAGACGGGAGGAGCACATTTCAGAAAACGTGCTCAGCTCGTCGAGAAAATGCGATTTAAGCAATAAAATTAAAAATGCACCTAAAACCTAAACCAAACGTTGCAGGTGGTTATTTCTACATGCGCAGTGGTCAACGCGGCACTCTCTAGCTGCCAAGAGCACTTTTTACTATGCGCACCCAACCAGAGTGACGGGAGGAGCACATTTCAGAAAACGTGCTCAGCTCGTCAAAAAATGCGATTTAAGCAATAAAATTAAAAATGCACCTAAAACTTAAACCGAACGTTGCAGATGGTCATTTCTTCATGCGCAGTGGTCAACGCGGCACTCTCTAGCTGCCAAGAGCACTTTTTACTATGCGCACCCAACCAGAGTGATGGGAGGAGCACATTTCAGAAAACGTGCTCAGCTCGTCGAGAAAATGCGATTTAAGCAATAAAATTAAAAATGCACCTAAAACCTAAACCAAACGTTGCAGATGGTCATTTCTTCATGCGCAGTGGTCAACGCGGCACTCTCTAGCTGCCAAGAGCACTTTTTACTATGCGCACCCAACCAGAGTGACGGGAGGAGCACATTTCAGAAAACGTGCTAAGCTCGTCCAGAAAATGCGATTTAAGCAATAAAATTAAAAATGCACCCAAAACCTAAACCAAACGTTGCATGTGGTTATTTCTTCATGCGCAGTGGTCAACGCGGCACTCTCTAGCTGCCAAGAGCACTTTTTACTATGCGCACCCAACCAGAGTGACGGGAGGAGCACATTTCAGAAAACGTGCTCAGCTCGTCGAGAAAATGCGATTTAAGCAATAAAATTAAAAATGCACCCACAACCTAAACCAAACGTTGCAAATGGTCATTTCTTCATGCGCAGTGGTCAACGCGGCACTCTCTAGCTGCCAAGAGCACTTTTTACTATGCGCACCCAACCAGAGTGACGGGAGGAGCACATTTCAGAAAACGTGCTCAGGTCGTCGAGAAAATGCGATTTAAGCAATAAAAATAAAAATGCACCTAAAACCTAAAACAAACGTTGCACGTGGTTATTTCTTCATGCGCAGTGGTCAACGTGGCACTCTCTAGCTGCCAAGAGCACTTTTTACTATGCGCACCCAACCAGAGTGACGGGAGGAGCACATTTCAGAAAACGTGCTCAGCTCGTCGAGAAAATGCGATTTAAGCAATAAAATTAAAAATGCACCTAAAACCTTAAACAAACGTTGCACGTGGTTATTTCTTCATGCGCAGTGGTCAACGCGGCACTCTCTAGCTGCCAAGAGCACTTTTTACTATGCGCACCCAACCAGAGTGACGGGAGGAGCACATTTCAGAAAACGTGCTCAGCTCGTCGAGAAAATGCGATTTAAGCAATAAAATTAAAAATGCACCCAAAACCTAAACCAAACGTTGCAGGTGGTTATTTCTTCATGCGCAGTGGTCAACGCGGCACTCTCTAGCTGCCAAGAGCACTTTTTACTATGCGCACCCAACCAGAGTGACGGGAGGAGCACATTTCAGAAAACGTGCTCAGCTTGTCGAGAAAATGCGATTTAAGCAATAAAACTAAAAATGCACCTAAAACCTAAAACAAACGTTGCGCGTGGTTATTTCTTCATGCGCAGTGGTCAACGCGGCACTCTCTAGCTGCCAAGAGCACTTTTTACTATGCGCACCCAACCAGAGTGACGGGAGGAGTACATTTCAGAAAACGTGCTCAGCTCGTCCAGAAAATGCGATTTAAGCAATAAAATTAAAAATGCACCTAAAACCTAAACCAAACGTTGCAGGTGGTTATTTCTTCATGCGCAGTGGTCAACGTGGCACTCTCTAGCTGCCAAGAGCACTTTTTACTATGCGCACCCAACCAGAGTGACGGGAGGAGCACATTTCAGAAAACGTGCTCAGCTCGTCGAGAAAATGCGATTTAAGCAATAAAATTAAAAATGCACCTAAAACCTAAAACAAACGTTCCAGGTGGTTATTTCTTCATGCGCAGCAGTCAACGTGGCACTCTCTAGCTGCCAACAGCACTTTTTACTATGCACACCCAACCAGAGTGACGGGAGGAGCACATTTCAGAAAACGTGCTCAGCTCGTCGAGAAAATGCGATTTAAGCAATAAAATTAAAAATGCACCTAAAACCTAAACCAAACGTTGCAGGTGGTTATTTCTTCATGCGCAGCGGTCAACGCGGCACTCTCTAGCTGCCAAGAGCACTTTTTACTATGCGCACCCAACCAGAGTGACGGGAGGAGCACATTTCAGAAAACGTGCCCAGCTCGTCGAGAAAATGCGATTTAAGCAATAAAATTAAAAATGCACCTAAAACCTAAAACAAACGTTGCACGTGGTTATTTCTTCATGCGCAGTGGTCAACGCGGCACTCTCTAGCTGCCAAGAGCACTTTTTACTATGCGCACCCAACCAGAGTGACGGGAGGAGCACATTTCAGAAAACGTGCTCAGCTCGTCGAGAAAATGCGATTTAAGCAATAAAATTAAAAATGCACCCAAAACCTAAACCAAACGTTGCAGGTGGTTATTTCTTCATGCGCAGTGGTCAACGCGGCACTCTCTAGCTGCCAAGAGCACTTTTTACTATGCGCACCCAACCAGAGTGACGGGAGAAGCACATTTCAGAAAACGTGCTCAGCTTGTCGAGAAAATGCGATTTAAGCATTAAAATTAAAAATGCACCTAAAACCTAAAACAAACGTTGCACGTGGTTATTTCTTCATGCGCAGTGGTCAACGCGGCACTCTCTAGCTGCCAAGAGCACTTTTTATTATGCGCACCCAACCAGAGTGACGGGAGGAGCACATTTCAGAAAACGTGCTCAGCTCGTCCAGAAAATGCGATTTAAGCAATAAAATTAAAAATGCACCTAAAACCTAAACCAAACGTTGCAGGTGGTTATTTCTTCATGCGCAGTTGTCAACGCGGCACTCTCTAGCTGCCAAGAGCACTTTTTACTATGCGCACCCAACCAGAGTGACGGGAGGAGCACATTTCAGAAAACGTGCTCAGCTCGTCGAGAAAATGCGATTTAAGCAATAAAATTAAAAATGCACCCAAAACCTAAACCAAACGTTGCAGATGGTCATTTCTTCATGCGCAGTGGTCAACGCGGCACTCTCTAGCTGCCAAGAGCACTTTTTACTATGCGCACCCAACCAGAGTGACGGGAGGAGCACATTTCAGAAAACGTGCTCAGCTCGTCGAGAAAATTCGATTTAAGCAATAAAATTAAAAATGCACCCAAAACCTAAACCAAACGTTGCAGGTGGTTATTTCTTCATGCGCAGTGGTCAACGCGGCACTCTCTAGCTGCCAAGAGCACTTTTTACTATGCGCACCCAACCAGAGTGACGGGAGGAGCACATTTCAGAAAACGTGCTCAGCTCGTCGAGAAAATGCGATTTAAGCAATAAAATTAAAAATGCACCTAAAACCTAAACCAAACGTTGCAGATGGTCATTTCTTCATGCGCAGTGGTCAACGCGGCACTCTCTAGCTGCCAAGAGCACTTTTTACTATGCGCACCCAACCAGAGTGACGGGAGGAGCACATTTCAGAAAACGTGCTCAGCTCGTCGAGAAAATGCGATTTAAGCAATAAAATTAAAAATGCACCTAAAACCTTAAACAAACGTTGCACGTGGTTATTTCTTCATGCGCAGTGGTCAACGCGGCACTCTCTAGCTGCCAAGAGCACTTTTTACTATGCGCACCCAACCAGAGTGACGGGAGGAGCACATTTCAGAAAACGTGCTCAGCTCGTCGAGAAAATGCGATTTAAGCAATAAAATTAAAAATGCACCCAAAACCTAAACCAAACGTTGCAGGTGGTTATTTCTTCATGCGCAGTGGTCAACGCGGCACTCTCTAGCTGCCAAGAGCACTTTTTACTATGCGCACCCAACCAGAGTGACGGGAGGAGCACATTTCAGAAAACGTGCTCAGCTTGTCGAGAAAATGCGATTTAAGCAATAAAACTAAAAATGCACCTAAAACCTAAAACAAACGTTGCGCGTGGTTATTTCTTCATGCGCAGTGGTCAACGCGGCACTCTCTAGCTGCCAAGAGCACTTTTTACTATGCGCACCCAACCAGAGTGACGGGAGGAGTACATTTCAGAAAACGTGCTCAGCTCGTCCAGAAAATGCGATTTAAGCAATAAAATTAAAAATGCACCTAAAACCTAAACCAAACGTTGCAGGTGGTTATTTCTTCATGCGCAGTGGTCAACGTGGCACTCTCTAGCTGCCAAGAGCACTTTTTACTATGCGCACCCAACCAGAGTGACGGGAGGAGCACATTTCAGAAAACGTGCTCAGCTCGTCGAGAAAATGCGATTTAAGCAATAAAATTAAAAATGCACCTAAAACCTAAAACAAACGTTCCAGGTGGTTATTTCTTCATGCGCAGCAGTCAACGTGGCACTCTCTAGCTGCCAACAGCACTTTTTACTATGCACACCCAACCAGAGTGACGGGAGGAGCACATTTCAGAAAACGTGCTCAGCTCGTCGAGAAAATGCGATTTAAGCAATAAAATTAAAAATGCACCTAAAACCTAAACCAAACGTTGCAGGTGGTTATTTCTTCATGCGCAGCGGTCAACGCGGCACTCTCTAGCTGCCAAGAGCACTTTTTACTATGCGCACCCAACCAGAGTGACGGGAGGAGCACATTTCAGAAAACGTGCCCAGCTCGTCGAGAAAATGCGATTTAAGCAATAAAATTAAAAATGCACCTAAAACCTAAAACAAACGTTGCACGTGGTTATTTCTTCATGCGCAGTGGTCAACGCGGCACTCTCTAGCTGCCAAGAGCACTTTTTACTATGCGCACCCAACCAGAGTGACGGGAGGAGCACATTTCAGAAAACGTGCTCAGCTCGTCGAGAAAATGCGATTTAAGCAATAAAATTAAAAATGCACCCAAAACCTAAACCAAACGTTGCAGGTGGTTATTTCTTCATGCGCAGTGGTCAACGCGGCACTCTCTAGCTGCCAAGAGCACTTTTTACTATGCGCACCCAACCAGAGTGACGGGAGAAGCACATTTCAGAAAACGTGCTCAGCTTGTCGAGAAAATGCGATTTAAGCATTAAAATTAAAAATGCACCTAAAACCTAAAACAAACGTTGCACGTGGTTATTTCTTCATGCGCAGTGGTCAACGCGGCACTCTCTAGCTGCCAAGAGCACTTTTTATTATGCGCACCCAACCAGAGTGACGGGAGGAGCACATTTCAGAAAACGTGCTCAGCTCGTCCAGAAAATGCGATTTAAGCAATAAAATTAAAAATGCACCTAAAACCTAAACCAAACGTTGCAGGTGGTTATTTCTTCATGCGCAGTTGTCAACGCGGCACTCTCTAGCTGCCAAGAGCACTTTTTACTATGCGCACCCAACCAGAGTGACGGGAGGAGCACATTTCAGAAAACGTGCTCAGCTCGTCGAGAAAATGCGATTTAAGCAATAAAATTAAAAATGCACCCAAAACCTAAACCAAACGTTGCAGATGGTCATTTCTTCATGCGCAGTGGTCAACGCGGCACTCTCTAGCTGCCAAGAGCACTTTTTACTATGCGCACCCAACCAGAGTGACGGGAGGAGCACATTTCAGAAAACGTGCTCAGCTCGTCGAGAAAATTCGATTTAAGCAATAAAATTAAAAATGCACCCAAAACCTAAACCAAACGTTGCAGGTGGTTATTTCTTCATGCGCAGTGGTCAACGCGGCACTCTCTAGCTGCCAAGAGCACTTTTTACTATGCGCACCCAACCAGAGTGACGGGAGGAGCACATTTCAGAAAACGTGCTCAGCTCGTCGAGAAAATGCGATTTAAGCAATAAAATTAAAAATGCACCCAAAACCTAAACCAAACGTTGCAGATGGTCATTTCTTCATGCGCAGTGGTCAACGCGGCACTCTCTAGCTGCCAAGAGCACTTTTTACTGTGCGCACCCAACCAGAGTGACGGGAGGAGCACATTTCAGAAAACGTGCTCAGCTCGTCGAGAAAATGCGATTTAAGCAATAAAATTAAAAATGCACCCAAAACCTAAACCAAACGTTGCAGGTGGTTACTTCTTCATGCGCAGTGGTCAACGCGGCACTCTCTAGCTGCCAAGAGCACTTTTTACTATGCGCACCCAACCAGAGTGACGGGAGGAGCACATTTCAGAAAACGTGCTCAGCTCGTCGAGAAAAATGCGATTTAAGCAATAAAATTAAAAATGCACCTAAAACCTAAACCAAACGTTGCAGATGGTCATTTTTTCATGCGCAGTGGTCAACGCGGCACTCTCTAGCTGCCAAGAGCACTTTTTACTATGCGCACCCAACCAGAGTGACGGGAGGAGCACATTTCAGAAAACGTGCTCAGCTCGTCGAGAAAAATGCGATTTAAGCAATAAAATTAAAAATGCACCTAAAACCTAAACCAAACGTTGCAGATGGTCATTTTTTCATGCGCAGTGGTCAACGCGGCACTCTCTAGCTGCCAAGAGCACTTTTTACTATGCGCACCCAACCAGAGTGACGGGAGGAGCACATTTCAGAAAACGTGCTCAGCTCGTCCAGAAAATGCGATTTAAGCAATAAAATTAAAAATGCACCTAAAACCTAAACCAAACGTTGCAGATGGTCATTTCTTCATGTGCAGTGGTCAACGTGGCACTCTCTAGCTGCCAAGAGCACTTTTTACTATGCGCACCCAACCAGAGTGACGGGAGGAGCACATTTCAGAAAACATGCTCAGCTCGTCGACAAAATGCGATTTAAGCAATAAAATTAAAAATGCACCTAAAACCTAAACCAAACGTTGCAGGTGGTTATTTCTTCATGCGCAGCAGTCAACGCGGCACTCTCTAGCTGCCAAGAGCACTTTTTACTATGCGCACCCAACCAGAGTGACGGGAGGAGCACATTTCAGAAAACGTGCTCAGCTTGTCGAGAAAATGCGATTTAAGTCAAAGTCAAAGTCCCAATGATCATCGTCACACACACATCTGGGTGTGGTGAAATTTGTCCTCTGCATTTAACCCATCCCCATTTGATTTTAATCCATCCCCTGGGGGAGAGGGGAGCAGTGAGCAGCAGCGGTGCCGCGCTCGGGAATCATTTTGGTGATCTAACCCCCCAATTCCAACCCTTAATGCTGAGTGCCAAGCAGGGAGGCAATGGGTCCCATTTTTATAGTCTTTGGTATGACCCGGCCGGGGTTTGAACCCACAACCTTCCAGTCTCAGGGCGGACACTCTACTACTAGGCCACTGAGCTGGTAAAATTTAAGCAAATTTAATTTAAGCAATAAAATTAAAAATGCACCTAAAACCTAAACCAAACGTTGCAGATGGTCATTTCTTCATGCGCAGTGGTCAACGTGGCACTCTCTAGCTGCCAAGAGCACTTTTTACTATGCGCACCCAACCAGAGTGACGGGAGGAGCACATTTCAGAAAACATGCTCAGCTCGTCGAGAAAATGCGATTTAAGCAATAAAATTAAAAATGCACCTAAAACCTAAACCAAACGTTGCAGATGGTCATTTCTTCATGCGCAGTGGTCAACGCGGCACTCTCTAGCTGCCAAGAGCACTTTTTACTATGCGCACCCAACCAGAGTGACGGGAGGAGCACATTTCAGAAAACGTGCTCAGCTCGTCGAGAAAATGCGATTTAAGCAATAAGATTAAAAATGCACCCAAAACCTAAACCAAACGTTGCAGGTGGTTATTTCTTCATGCGCAGTGGTCAACGCGGCACTCTCTAGCTGCCAAGAGCACTTTTTACTATGCGCACCCAACCAGAGTGACGGGAGGAGCACATTTCAGAAAACGTGCTCAGCTCGTCGAGAAAATGCGATTTAAGCAATAAAATTAAAAATGCCCCCAAAACCTAAACCAAACGTTGCAGGTGGTTATTTCTTCATGTGCAGTGGTCAACGCGGCACTCTCTAGCTGCCAAGAGAACTTTTTACTATGCGCACCCAACCAGAGTGACGGGAGGAGCACATTTCAGAAAACGTGCTCAGCTCGTCGACAAAATGCGATTTAAGCAATAATATTAAAAATGCACCTAAAACCTAAACCAAACGTTGCACGTGGTTATTTCTTCATGCGCAGTGGCCAACGCGGCACTCTCTAGCTGCCAAGAGCACTTTTTACTATGCGCACCCAACCAGAGTGACGGGAGGAGCACATTTCAGAAAACGTGCTCAGCTCGTCGAGAAAATGCGATTTAAGCATTAAAATTAAAAATGCACCTAAAACCTAAACCAAACGTTGCACGTGGTTATTTCTTCATGTGCAGCAGTCAACGCGGCACTCTCTAGCTGCCAAGAGCACTTTTTACTATGCGCACCCAACCAGAGTGACGGGAGGAGCACATTTCAGAAAACGTGCTCAGCTCGTCGAGAAAATGCGATTTAAGCATTAAAATTAAAAATGCACCTAAAACCTAAACCAAACGTTGCACGTGGTTATTTCTTCATGTGCAGCAGTCAACGCGGCACTCTCTAGCTGCCAAGAGCACTTTTTACTATGCGCACCCGACCAGAGTGACGGGAGGAGCACATTTCAGAAAACGTGCTCAGCTCGTCGAGAAAATGCGATTTAAGCAATAAAATTAAAAATGCACCTAAAACCTAAACCAAACGTTGCACGTGGTTACTTCTTCATGCGCAGTGGTCAACGCGGCACTCTCTAGCTGCCAAGAGCACTTTTTACTATGCGCACCCAACCAGAGTGACGGGAGGAGCACATTTCAGAAAACGTGCTCAGCTCGTCGAGAAAATGCGATTTAAGCAATAAGATTAAAAATGCACCTAAAACCTAAACCAAACGTTGCAGGTGGTTATTTCTTCATGCGCAGCAGTCAACGCGGCACTCTCTAGCTGCCAAGAGCACTTTTTACTATGCGCACCCAACCAGAGTGACGGGAGGAGCACATTTCAGAAAACGTGCTCAGCTTGTCGAGAAAATGCGATTTAAGCAATAAAATTAAAAATGCACCTAAAACCTAAACCAAACGTTGCAGGTGGTTATTTCTTCATGCGCAGTGGTCAACGCGGCACTCTCTAGCTGCCAAGAGCACTTTTTACTATGCGCACCCAACCAGAGTGACGGGAGGAGCACATTTCAGAAAACGTGCTCAGCTCGTCGAGAAAATGCGATTTAAGCAATAAAATTAAAAATGCACCCAAAACCTAAACCAAACGTTGCAGATGGTCATTTCTTCATGCGCAGTGGTCAACGCGGCACTCTCTAGCTGCCAAGAGCACTTTTTACTATGCGCACCCAACCAGAGTGACGGGAGGAGCACATTTCAGAAAACGTGCTCAGCTCGTCGAGAAAATGCGATTTAAGCATTAAAATTAAAAATGCACCTAAAACCTAAACCAAACGTTGCACGTGGTTATTTCTTCATGTGCAGCAGTCAACGCGGCACTCTCTAGCTGCCAAGAGCACTTTTTACTATGCGCACCCGACCAGAGTGACGGGAGGAGCACATTTCAGAAAACGTGCTCAGCTCGTCGAGAAAATGCGATTTAAGCAATAAAATTAAAAATGCACCCAAAACCTAAACCAAACGTTGCACGTGGTTACTTCTTCATGCGCAGTGGTCAACGCGGCACTCTCTAGCTGCCAAGAGCACTTTTTACTATGCGCACCCAACCAGAGTGACGGGAAGAGCACATTTCAGAAAACGTGCTCAGCTCGTCGAGAAAATGCGATTTAAGCAATAAAATTAAAAATGCACCTAAAACCTAAACCAAACGTTGCAGATGGTCATTTCTTCATGCGCAGTGGTCAACGCGGCACTCTCTAGCTGCCAAGAGCACTTTTTACTATGCGCACCCAACCAGAGTGACGGGAGGAGCACATTTCAGAAAACGTGCTCAGCTCGTCGAGAAAATGCGATTTAAGCAATAAAATTAAAAATGCACCCAAAACCTAAACCAAACGTTGCAGATGGTCATTTCTTCATGCGCAGTGGTCAACGCGGCACTCTCTAGCTGCCAAGAGCACTTTTCACTATGCACACCCAACCAGAGTGACGGGAGGAGCACATTTCTGAAAACGTGCTCAGCTCGACGAGAAAATGCGATTTAAGCAATAAAATTAAAAATGCACCCAAAACCTAAAACAAACGTTGCACGTGGTTATTTCTTCATGCGCAGTGGTCAACGCGGCACTCTCTAGCTGCCAAGAGCACTTTTTACTATGCGCACCCAACCAGAGTGACGGGAGGAGCACATTTCAGAAAACGTGCTCAGCTCGTCGAGAAAATGCGATTTAAGCAATAAGATTAAAAATGCAGCCAAAACCTAAACCAAACGTTGCAGGTGGTTATTTCTTCATGCGCAGTGGTCGACGCGGCACTCTCTAGCTGCCAAGAGCACTTTTTACTATGCGCACCCAACCAGAGTGACGGGAGGAGCACATTTCAGAAAACGTGCTCAGCTCGTCGAGAAAATGCGATTTAAGCAATAAAATTAAAAATGCCCCCAAAACCTAAACCAAACGTTGCAGGTGGTTATTTCTTCATGTGCAGTGGTCAACGCGGCACTCTCTAGCTGCCAAGAGCGCTTTTTACTATGCGCACCCAACCAGAGTGACGGGAGGAGCACATTTCAGAAAACGTGCTCAGCTCGTCGACAAAATGCGATTTAAGCAATAAAATTAAAAATGCACCTAAAACCTAAACCAAACGTTGCAGATGGGCATTTCTTCATGCGCAGTGGTCAACGCGGCACTCTCTAGCTGCCAAGAGCACTTTTTAATATGCGCACCCAACCAGAGTGACGGGAGGAGCACATTTCAGAAAACGTGCTCAGCTCGTCGAGAAAATGCGATTTAAGCAATAAAATTAAAAATGCACCTAAAACCTAAACCAAACGTTGCAGATGGTCATTTCTTCATGTGCAGTGGTCAACGCGGCACTCTCTAGCTGCCAAGAGCACTTTTTACTATGCGCACCCAACCAGAGTGACGGGAGGAGCACATTTCAGAAAACGTGCTCAGCTCGTCCAGAAAATGCGATTTAAGCAATAAAATTAAAAATGCACCCAAAACCTAAACCAAACGTTGCATGTGGTTATTTCTTCATGCGCAGTGGTCAACGCGGCACTCTCTAGCTGCCAAGAGCACTTTTTACTATGCGCACCCAACCAGAGTGACGGGAGGAGCACATTTCAGAAAACGTGCTCAGCTCGTCGAGAAAATGCGATTTAAGCAATAAAATTAAAAATGCCCCCAAAACCTAAACCAAACGTTGCAGTTGGTTATTTCTTCATGTGCAGTGGTCAACGCGGCACTCTCTAGCTGCCAAGAGAACTTTTTACTATGCGCACCCAACCAGAGTGACGGGAGGAGCACATTTCAGAAAACGTGCTCAGCTCGTCGACAAAATGCGATTTAAGCAATAATATTAAAAATGCACCTAAAACCTAAACCAAACGTTGCACGTTGTTATTTCTTCATGCGCAGTGGCCAACGCGGCACTCTCTAGCTGCCACGAGCACTTTTTACTATGCGCACCCAACCAGAGTGACGGGAGCAGCACATTTCAGAAAACGTGCTCAGCTCGTCGAGAAAATGCGATTTAAGCATTAAAATTAAAAATGCACCTAAAACCTAAACCAAACGTTGCAGGTGGTTATTTCTTCATGGGCAGTGGTCAACGCGGCACTCTCTAGCTGCCAAGAGCACTTTTTACTATGCGCACCCAACCAGAGTGACGGGAGGAGCACATTTCAGAAAACGTGCTCAGCTCGTCGAGAAAATGCGATTTAAGCAATAAAATTAAAAATGCACCTAAAACCTAAACCTAACGTTGCAGGTGGTTATTTCTTCATGCGCAGTGGTCAACGCGGCACTCTCTAGCTGCCAAGAGCACTTTTTACTATGCGCACCCAACCAGAGTGACGGGAGGAGCACATTTCAGAAAACGTGCTCAGCTCGTCGAGAAAATGCGATTTAAGCAATAAAATTAAAAATGCACCTAAAACCTAAACCAAACGTTGCAGATGGTCATTTCTTCATGCGCAGTGGTCAACGCGGCACTCTCTAGCTGCCAAGAGCACTTTTTACTATGCGCACCCAACCAGAGTGACGGGAGGAGCACATTTCAGAAAACGTGCTCAGCTCGTCGAGAAAATGAGATTTAAGCAATAAAATTAAAAATGCACCTAAAACCTAAACCAAACGTTGCAGGTGGTTATTTCTTCATGCGCAATGGTCAACGCGGCACTCTCTAGCTGCCAAGAGCACTTTTTACTATGCGCACCCAACCAGGGTGACGGGAGGAGCACATTTCAGAAAACGTGCTCAGCTCGTCGAGAAAATGCGATTTAAGCAATAAAATTAAAAATGCACCTAAAACCTAAACCAAACGTTGCAGATGGTCATTTATTCATGCCCAGTGGTCAACGCGGCACTCTCTAGCTGCCAAGAGCACTTTTTACTATGCGCATCCAACCAGAGTGACGGGAGGAGCACATTTCAGAAAACGTGCTCAGCTCGTCCAGAAAATGCGATTTAAGCAATAAAATTAAAAATGCACCCAAAACCTAAACCAAACGTTGCAGGTGGTTATTTCTTCATGCGCAGTGGTCAACGCGGCACTCTCTAGCTGCCAAGAGCACATTTTACTATGCGCACCCAACCAGAGTGACGGGAGGAGCACATTTCAGAAAACATGCTCAGCTCGTCGAGAAAATGCGATTTAAGCAATAAAATTAAAAATGCACCTAAAACCTAAACCAAACGTTGCAGATGGTTATTTCTTCATGCGCAGCAGTCAACGCGGCACTCTCTAGCTGCCAAGAGCACTTTTTACTATGCGCACCCAACCAGAGTGACGGGAGGAGCACATTTCAGAAAACGTGCTCAGCTCGTCGAGAAAATGCGATTTAAGCAATAAAATTAAAAATGCACCTAAAACATAAACCAAACGTTGCAGATGGTCATTTCTTCATGCGCAGTGGTCAACGCGGCACTCTCTAGCTGCCAAGAGCACTTTTTACTATGCGCACCCAACCAGAGTGACGGGAGGAGCACATTTCAGAAAACGTGCTCAGCTCGTCGAGAAAATACGATTTAAGCAATAAAATTAAAAATGCACCTAAAACCTAAACCAAACGTTGCAGATGGTCATTTCTTCATGCGCAATGGTCAACGCGGCACTCTCTAGCTGCCAAGAGCACTTTTTACTATGCGCACCCAACCAGAGTGACGGGAGGAGCACATTTCAGAAAACGTGCTCAGCTCGTCCAGAAAATGCGATTTAAGCAATAAAATTAAAAATGCACCCAAAACCTAAACCCAACTTGCAGGTGGTTATTTCTTCATGCGCAGTGGTCAACGCGGCACTCTCTAGCTGCCAAGAGCACTTTTTACTATGCGCACCCAACCAGAGTGACGGGAGGAGCACATTTCAGAAAACGTGCTCAGCTCGTCGAGAAAGTGCTATTTAAGCAATAAAATTAAAAATGCACCTAAAACCTAAACCTAACGTTGCAGGTGGTTATTTCTTCATGCGCAGTGGTCAACGCGGCACTCTCTAGCTGCCAAGAGCACTTTTTACTATGCGCACCCAACCAGAGTGACGGGAGGAGCACATTTCAGAAAACGTGCTCAGCTCGTCGAGAAAATGCGATTTAAGCAATAAAATTAAAAATGCACCTAAAACCTAAACCAAACGTTGCAGATGGTCATTTCTTCATGCGCAGTGGTCAACGCGGCACTCTCTAGCTGCCAAGAGCACTTTTTACTATGCGCACCCAACCAGAGTGACGGGAGGAGCACATTTCAGAAAACGTGCTCAGCTCGTCGAGAAAATGCGATTTAAGCAATAAAATTAAAAATGCACCTAAAACCTAAACCAAACGTTGCAGGTGGTTATTTCTTCATGCGCAATGGTCAACGCGGCACTCTCTAGCTGCCAAGAGCACCTTTTACTATGCGCACCCGACCAGAGTGACGGGAGGAGCACATTTCAGAAAACGTGCTCAGCTCGTCGAGAAAATGCAATTTAAGCAATAAAATTAAAAATGCACCTAAAACCTAAACCAAACGTTGCAGATGGTCATTTCTTCATGCGCAGTGGTCAACGCGGCACTCTCTAGCTGCCAAGAGCACTTTTTACTATGCACACCCAACCAGAGTGACGGGAGGAGCACATTTCAGAAAACGTGCTCAGCTCGTCGAGAAAATGCGATTTTAGCAATAAAATTATAAATGCACCTAAAACCTAAACCAAACGTTACAGGTGGTTATTTCTTCATGCGCAGTGGTCAACGCGGCACTCTAGCTGCCAAGAGCACTTTTTACTATGCGCACCCAACCAGAGTGACGGGAGGAGCACATTCCAGAAAACGTGCTCAGCTCGTCGAGAAAATGCGATTTAAGCAATAAAATTAAAAATGCACCCAAAACCTAAACCAAACGTTGCAGATGGTCATTTCTTCATGCGCAGTGGTCAACGCGGCACTCTCTAGCTGCCAAGAGCACTTTTTACTATGCGCACCCAACCAGAGTGACGGGAGGAGCACATTTCAGAAAACATGCTCAGCTCGTCGAGAAAATGCGATTTAAGCAATAAAATAAAAAATGCACCTAAAACCTAAACCAAACGTTGCAGATGGTCATTTCTTCATGCGCAGTGGTCAACGCGGCACTCTCTAGCTGCCAAGAGCACTTTTTACTATGTGCACCCAACCAGAGTGACGGGAGGAGCACATTTTAGAAAACGTGCTCAGCTCGTCCAGAAAATGCGATTTAAGCAATAAAATTAAAAATGCACCCAAAACCTAAACCAAACGTTGCAGGTGGTTATTTCTTCATGCGCAGTGGTCAACGCGGCACTCTCTAGCTGCCAAGAGCACTTTTTACTATGCGCACCCAACCAGAGTGACGGGAGGAGCACATTTCAGAAAACGTGCTCAGCTCGTCGAGAAAATGCGATTTAAGCAATAAAATTAAAAATGCACCTAAAACCTAAACCAAACGTTGCAGGTGGTTATTTCTTCATGCGCAGTGGTCAACGCGGCACTCTCTAGCTGCCAAGAGCACTTTTTACTATGCGCACCCAACCAGAGTGACGGGAGGAGCACATTTCAGAAAACGTGCTCAGCTCGTCGAGAAAATGCGATTTAAGCAATAAAATTAAAAAGGCACCTAAAACCTAAACCAAACGTTGCAGGTGGTTATTTCTTCATGCGCAGCGGTCAACGCGGCACTATCTAGCTGCCAAGAGCACTTTTTACTATGCTCACCCAACCAGAGTGACGGGAGGAGCACATTTCAGAAAACGTGCTCAGCTCGTCGAGAAAATGCGATTTAAGCAATAAAATTAAAAATGCACCTAAAACCTAAATCAAACGTTGCAGGTGGTTATTTCTTCATGCGGAGTGGTAAACGCGGCACTCTCTAGCTGCCAAGAGCACTTTTTACTATGCGCAGCCAACCAGAGTGACGGGAGGAGCACATTTCAGAAAACGTGCTCAGCTCGTCGAGAAAATGCGATTTAAGCAATAAAATTAAAAATGCACCTAAAACCTAAACCAAACGTTGCAGATGGTCATTTCTTCATGCGCAGTGGTCAACGCGGCACTCTCTAGCTGCCAAGAGCACTTTTTACTATGCGCACCCAACCAGAGTGACGGGAGGAGCACATTTCAGAAAACGTGCTCAGCTCGTCGAGAAAATGCGATTTAAGCAATAAAATTAAAAACGCACCTAAAACCTAAACCAAACGTTGCGGGTGGTTATTTATTCATGCGCAGTGGTCAACGCGGAACTCTCTAGCTGCCAAGAGCACTTTTTACTATGCGCACCCAACCAGAGTGACGGGAGGAGCACATTTCAGAAAACGTGCTCAGCTCGTCCAGAAAATGCGATTTAAGCAATGAAATTAAAAATGCACCCAAAACCTAAACCAAACGTTGCATGTGGTTATTTCTTCATGCGCAGTGGTCAACGCGGCACTCTCTAGCTGCCAAGAGCACTTTTTACTATGCGCACCCAACCAGAGTGACGGGAGGAGCACATTTCAGAAAACGTGCTCAGCTCGTCGAGAAAATGCGATTTAAGCAATAAAATTAAAAATGCCCCCAAAACCTAAACCAAACGTTGCAGGTGGTTATTTCTTCATGCGCAGTGGTGAACGCGGCACTCTCTAGCTGCCAAGAGCACTTTTTACTGTGCGCACCCAACCAGAGTGACGGGAGGAGCACATTTCAGAAAACGTGCTCAGCTCGTCGAGAAAATGCGATTTAAGCAATAAAATTAAAAATGCACCCAAAACCTAAACCAAACGTTGCAGGTGGTTACTTCTTCATGCGCAGTGGTCAACGCGGCACTCTCTAGCTGCCAAGAGCACTTTTTACTATGCGCACCCAACCAGAGTGACGGGAGGAGCACATTTCAGAAAACGTGCTCAGCTCGTCGAGAAAAATGCGATTTAAGCAATAAAATTAAAAATGCACCTAAAACCTAAACCAAACGTTGCAGATGGTCATTTTTTCATGCGCAGTGGTCAACGCGGCACTCTCTAGCTGCCAAGAGCACTTTTTACTATGCGCACCCAACCAGAGTGACGGGAGGAGCACATTTCAGAAAACGTGCTCAGCTCGTCGAGAAAAATGCGATTTAAGCAATAAAATTAAAAATGCACCTAAAACCTAAACCAAACGTTGCAGATGGTCATTTTTTCATGCGCAGTGGTCAACGCGGCACTCTCTAGCTGCCAAGAGCACTTTTTACTATGCGCACCCAACCAGAGTGACGGGAGGAGCACATTTCAGAAAACGTGCTCAGCTCGTCCAGAAAATGCGATTTAAGCAATAAAATTAAAAATGCACCTAAAACCTAAACCAAACGTTGCAGATGGTCATTTCTTCATGTGCAGTGGTCAACGTGGCACTCTCTAGCTGCCAAGAGCACTTTTTACTATGCGCACCCAACCAGAGTGACGGGAGGAGCACATTTCAGAAAACATGCTCAGCTCGTCGACAAAATGCGATTTAAGCAATAAAATTAAAAATGCACCTAAAACCTAAACCAAACGTTGCAGGTGGTTATTTCTTCATGCGCAGCAGTCAACGCGGCACTCTCTAGCTGCCAAGAGCACTTTTTACTATGCGCACCCAACCAGAGTGACGGGAGGAGCACATTTCAGAAAACGTGCTCAGCTTGTCGAGAAAATGCGATTTAAGTCAAAGTCAAAGTCCCAATGATCATCGTCACACACACATCTGGGTGTGGTGAAATTTGTCCTCTGCATTTAACCCATCCCCATTTGATTTTAATCCATCCCCTGGGGGAGAGGGGAGCAGTGAGCAGCAGCGGTGCCGCGCTCGGGAATCATTTTGGTGATCTAACCCCCCAATTCCAACCCTTAATGCTGAGTGCCAAGCAGGGAGGCAATGGGTCCCATTTTTATAGTCTTTGGTATGACCCGGCCGGGGTTTGAACCCACAACCTTCCAGTCTCAGGGCGGACACTCTACTACTAGGCCACTGAGCTGGTAAAATTTAAGCAAATTTAATTTAAGCAATAAAATTAAAAATGCACCTAAAACCTAAACCAAACGTTGCAGATGGTCATTTCTTCATGCGCAGTGGTCAACGTGGCACTCTCTAGCTGCCAAGAGCACTTTTTACTATGCGCACCCAACCAGAGTGACGGGAGGAGCACATTTCAGAAAACATGCTCAGCTCGTCGAGAAAATGCGATTTAAGCAATAAAATTAAAAATGCACCTAAAACCTAAACCAAACGTTGCAGATGGTCATTTCTTCATGCGCAGTGGTCAACGCGGCACTCTCTAGCTGCCAAGAGCACTTTTTACTATGCGCACCCAACCAGAGTGACGGGAGGAGCACATTTCAGAAAACGTGCTCAGCTCGTCGAGAAAATGCGATTTAAGCAATAAGATTAAAAATGCACCCAAAACCTAAACCAAACGTTGCAGGTGGTTATTTCTTCATGCGCAGTGGTCAACGCGGCACTCTCTAGCTGCCAAGAGCACTTTTTACTATGCGCACCCAACCAGAGTGACGGGAGGAGCACATTTCAGAAAACGTGCTCAGCTCGTCGAGAAAATGCGATTTAAGCAATAAAATTAAAAATGCCCCCAAAACCTAAACCAAACGTTGCAGGTGGTTATTTCTTCATGTGCAGTGGTCAACGCGGCACTCTCTAGCTGCCAAGAGAACTTTTTACTATGCGCACCCAACCAGAGTGACGGGAGGAGCACATTTCAGAAAACGTGCTCAGCTCGTCGACAAAATGCGATTTAAGCAATAATATTAAAAATGCACCTAAAACCTAAACCAAACGTTGCACGTGGTTATTTCTTCATGCGCAGTGGCCAACGCGGCACTCTCTAGCTGCCAAGAGCACTTTTTACTATGCGCACCCAACCAGAGTGACGGGAGGAGCACATTTCAGAAAACGTGCTCAGCTCGTCGAGAAAATGCGATTTAAGCATTAAAATTAAAAATGCACCTAAAACCTAAACCAAACGTTGCACGTGGTTATTTCTTCATGTGCAGCAGTCAACGCGGCACTCTCTAGCTGCCAAGAGCACTTTTTACTATGCGCACCCAACCAGAGTGACGGGAGGAGCACATTTCAGAAAACGTGCTCAGCTCGTCGAGAAAATGCGATTTAAGCATTAAAATTAAAAATGCACCTAAAACCTAAACCAAACGTTGCACGTGGTTATTTCTTCATGTGCAGCAGTCAACGCGGCACTCTCTAGCTGCCAAGAGCACTTTTTACTATGCGCACCCGACCAGAGTGACGGGAGGAGCACATTTCAGAAAACGTGCTCAGCTCGTCGAGAAAATGCGATTTAAGCAATAAAATTAAAAATGCACCTAAAACCTAAACCAAACGTTGCACGTGGTTACTTCTTCATGCGCAGTGGTCAACGCGGCACTCTCTAGCTGCCAAGAGCACTTTTTACTATGCGCACCCAACCAGAGTGACGGGAGGAGCACATTTCAGAAAACGTGCTCAGCTCGTCGAGAAAATGCGATTTAAGCAATAAGATTAAAAATGCACCTAAAACCTAAACCAAACGTTGCAGGTGGTTATTTCTTCATGCGCAGCAGTCAACGCGGCACTCTCTAGCTGCCAAGAGCACTTTTTACTATGCGCACCCAACCAGAGTGACGGGAGGAGCACATTTCAGAAAACGTGCTCAGCTTGTCGAGAAAATGCGATTTAAGCAATAAAATTAAAAATGCACCTAAAACCTAAACCAAACGTTGCAGGTGGTTATTTCTTCATGCGCAGTGGTCAACGCGGCACTCTCTAGCTGCCAAGAGCACTTTTTACTATGCGCACCCAACCAGAGTGACGGGAGGAGCACATTTCAGAAAACGTGCTCAGCTCGTCGAGAAAATGCGATTTAAGCAATAAAATTAAAAATGCACCCAAAACCTAAACCAAACGTTGCAGATGGTCATTTCTTCATGCGCAGTGGTCAACGCGGCACTCTCTAGCTGCCAAGAGCACTTTTTACTATGCGCACCCAACCAGAGTGACGGGAGGAGCACATTTCAGAAAACGTGCTCAGCTCGTCGAGAAAATGCGATTTAAGCATTAAAATTAAAAATGCACCTAAAACCTAAACCAAACGTTGCACGTGGTTATTTCTTCATGTGCAGCAGTCAACGCGGCACTCTCTAGCTGCCAAGAGCACTTTTTACTATGCGCACCCGACCAGAGTGACGGGAGGAGCACATTTCAGAAAACGTGCTCAGCTCGTCGAGAAAATGCGATTTAAGCAATAAAATTAAAAATGCACCCAAAACCTAAACCAAACGTTGCACGTGGTTACTTCTTCATGCGCAGTGGTCAACGCGGCACTCTCTAGCTGCCAAGAGCACTTTTTACTATGCGCACCCAACCAGAGTGACGGGAAGAGCACATTTCAGAAAACGTGCTCAGCTCGTCGAGAAAATGCGATTTAAGCAATAAAATTAAAAATGCACCTAAAACCTAAACCAAACGTTGCAGATGGTCATTTCTTCATGCGCAGTGGTCAACGCGGCACTCTCTAGCTGCCAAGAGCACTTTTTACTATGCGCACCCAACCAGAGTGACGGGAGGAGCACATTTCAGAAAACGTGCTCAGCTCGTCGAGAAAATGCGATTTAAGCAATAAAATTAAAAATGCACCCAAAACCTAAACCAAACGTTGCAGATGGTCATTTCTTCATGCGCAGTGGTCAACGCGGCACTCTCTAGCTGCCAAGAGCACTTTTCACTATGCACACCCAACCAGAGTGACGGGAGGAGCACATTTCTGAAAACGTGCTCAGCTCGACGAGAAAATGCGATTTAAGCAATAAAATTAAAAATGCACCCAAAACCTAAAACAAACGTTGCACGTGGTTATTTCTTCATGCGCAGTGGTCAACGCGGCACTCTCTAGCTGCCAAGAGCACTTTTTACTATGCGCACCCAACCAGAGTGACGGGAGGAGCACATTTCAGAAAACGTGCTCAGCTCGTCGAGAAAATGCGATTTAAGCAATAAGATTAAAAATGCAGCCAAAACCTAAACCAAACGTTGCAGGTGGTTATTTCTTCATGCGCAGTGGTCGACGCGGCACTCTCTAGCTGCCAAGAGCACTTTTTACTATGCGCACCCAACCAGAGTGACGGGAGGAGCACATTTCAGAAAACGTGCTCAGCTCGTCGAGAAAATGCGATTTAAGCAATAAAATTAAAAATGCCCCCAAAACCTAAACCAAACGTTGCAGGTGGTTATTTCTTCATGTGCAGTGGTCAACGCGGCACTCTCTAGCTGCCAAGAGCGCTTTTTACTATGCGCACCCAACCAGAGTGACGGGAGGAGCACATTTCAGAAAACGTGCTCAGCTCGTCGACAAAATGCGATTTAAGCAATAAAATTAAAAATGCACCTAAAACCTAAACCAAACGTTGCAGATGGGCATTTCTTCATGCGCAGTGGTCAACGCGGCACTCTCTAGCTGCCAAGAGCACTTTTTAATATGCGCACCCAACCAGAGTGACGGGAGGAGCACATTTCAGAAAACGTGCTCAGCTCGTCGAGAAAATGCGATTTAAGCAATAAAATTAAAAATGCACCTAAAACCTAAACCAAACGTTGCAGATGGTCATTTCTTCATGTGCAGTGGTCAACGCGGCACTCTCTAGCTGCCAAGAGCACTTTTTACTATGCGCACCCAACCAGAGTGACGGGAGGAGCACATTTCAGAAAACGTGCTCAGCTCGTCCAGAAAATGCGATTTAAGCAATAAAATTAAAAATGCACCCAAAACCTAAACCAAACGTTGCATGTGGTTATTTCTTCATGCGCAGTGGTCAACGCGGCACTCTCTAGCTGCCAAGAGCACTTTTTACTATGCGCACCCAACCAGAGTGACGGGAGGAGCACATTTCAGAAAACGTGCTCAGCTCGTCGAGAAAATGCGATTTAAGCAATAAAATTAAAAATGCCCCCAAAACCTAAACCAAACGTTGCAGTTGGTTATTTCTTCATGTGCAGTGGTCAACGCGGCACTCTCTAGCTGCCAAGAGAACTTTTTACTATGCGCACCCAACCAGAGTGACGGGAGGAGCACATTTCAGAAAACGTGCTCAGCTCGTCGACAAAATGCGATTTAAGCAATAATATTAAAAATGCACCTAAAACCTAAACCAAACGTTGCACGTTGTTATTTCTTCATGCGCAGTGGCCAACGCGGCACTCTCTAGCTGCCACGAGCACTTTTTACTATGCGCACCCAACCAGAGTGACGGGAGCAGCACATTTCAGAAAACGTGCTCAGCTCGTCGAGAAAATGCGATTTAAGCATTAAAATTAAAAATGCACCTAAAACCTAAACCAAACGTTGCAGGTGGTTATTTCTTCATGGGCAGTGGTCAACGCGGCACTCTCTAGCTGCCAAGAGCACTTTTTACTATGCGCACCCAACCAGAGTGACGGGAGGAGCACATTTCAGAAAACGTGCTCAGCTCGTCGAGAAAATGCGATTTAAGCAATAAAATTAAAAATGCACCTAAAACCTAA
Source organism: Syngnathus scovelli (assembly GCF_024217435.2). Lineage (NCBI taxonomy): Eukaryota > Metazoa > Chordata > Actinopteri > Syngnathiformes > Syngnathidae > Syngnathus > Syngnathus scovelli. The sequence goes on along the minus strand of NC_090850.1, from coordinate 4,798,300 downwards.
ACCTAACGTTGCAGGTGGTTATTTCTTCATGCGCAGTGGTCAACGCGGCACTCTCTAGCTGCCAAGAGCACTTTTTACTATGCGCACCCAACCAGAGTGACGGGAGGAGCACATTTCAGAAAACGTGCTCAGCTCGTCGAGAAAATGCGATTTAAGCAATAAAATTAAAAATGCACCTAAAACCTAAACCAAACGTTGCAGATGGTCATTTCTTCATGCGCAGTGGTCAACGCGGCACTCTCTAGCTGCCAAGAGCACTTTTTACTATGCGCACCCAACCAGAGTGACGGGAGGAGCACATTTCAGAAAACGTGCTCAGCTCGTCGAGAAAATGAGATTTAAGCAATAAAATTAAAAATGCACCTAAAACCTAAACCAAACGTTGCAGGTGGTTATTTCTTCATGCGCAATGGTCAACGCGGCACTCTCTAGCTGCCAAGAGCACTTTTTACTATGCGCACCCAACCAGGGTGACGGGAGGAGCACATTTCAGAAAACGTGCTCAGCTCGTCGAGAAAATGCGATTTAAGCAATAAAATTAAAAATGCACCTAAAACCTAAACCAAACGTTGCAGATGGTCATTTATTCATGCCCAGTGGTCAACGCGGCACTCTCTAGCTGCCAAGAGCACTTTTTACTATGCGCATCCAACCAGAGTGACGGGAGGAGCACATTTCAGAAAACGTGCTCAGCTCGTCCAGAAAATGCGATTTAAGCAATAAAATTAAAAATGCACCCAAAACCTAAACCAAACGTTGCAGGTGGTTATTTCTTCATGCGCAGTGGTCAACGCGGCACTCTCTAGCTGCCAAGAGCACATTTTACTATGCGCACCCAACCAGAGTGACGGGAGGAGCACATTTCAGAAAACATGCTCAGCTCGTCGAGAAAATGCGATTTAAGCAATAAAATTAAAAATGCACCTAAAACCTAAACCAAACGTTGCAGATGGTTATTTCTTCATGCGCAGCAGTCAACGCGGCACTCTCTAGCTGCCAAGAGCACTTTTTACTATGCGCACCCAACCAGAGTGACGGGAGGAGCACATTTCAGAAAACGTGCTCAGCTCGTCGAGAAAATGCGATTTAAGCAATAAAATTAAAAATGCACCTAAAACATAAACCAAACGTTGCAGATGGTCATTTCTTCATGCGCAGTGGTCAACGCGGCACTCTCTAGCTGCCAAGAGCACTTTTTACTATGCGCACCCAACCAGAGTGACGGGAGGAGCACATTTCAGAAAACGTGCTCAGCTCGTCGAGAAAATACGATTTAAGCAATAAAATTAAAAATGCACCTAAAACCTAAACCAAACGTTGCAGATGGTCATTTCTTCATGCGCAATGGTCAACGCGGCACTCTCTAGCTGCCAAGAGCACTTTTTACTATGCGCACCCAACCAGAGTGACGGGAGGAGCACATTTCAGAAAACGTGCTCAGCTCGTCCAGAAAATGCGATTTAAGCAATAAAATTAAAAATGCACCCAAAACCTAAACCCAACTTGCAGGTGGTTATTTCTTCATGCGCAGTGGTCAACGCGGCACTCTCTAGCTGCCAAGAGCACTTTTTACTATGCGCACCCAACCAGAGTGACGGGAGGAGCACATTTCAGAAAACGTGCTCAGCTCGTCGAGAAAGTGCTATTTAAGCAATAAAATTAAAAATGCACCTAAAACCTAAACCTAACGTTGCAGGTGGTTATTTCTTCATGCGCAGTGGTCAACGCGGCACTCTCTAGCTGCCAAGAGCACTTTTTACTATGCGCACCCAACCAGAGTGACGGGAGGAGCACATTTCAGAAAACGTGCTCAGCTCGTCGAGAAAATGCGATTTAAGCAATAAAATTAAAAATGCACCTAAAACCTAAACCAAACGTTGCAGATGGTCATTTCTTCATGCGCAGTGGTCAACGCGGCACTCTCTAGCTGCCAAGAGCACTTTTTACTATGCGCACCCAACCAGAGTGACGGGAGGAGCACATTTCAGAAAACGTGCTCAGCTCGTCGAGAAAATGCGATTTAAGCAATAAAATTAAAAATGCACCTAAAACCTAAACCAAACGTTGCAGGTGGTTATTTCTTCATGCGCAATGGTCAACGCGGCACTCTCTAGCTGCCAAGAGCACCTTTTACTATGCGCACCCGACCAGAGTGACGGGAGGAGCACATTTCAGAAAACGTGCTCAGCTCGTCGAGAAAATGCAATTTAAGCAATAAAATTAAAAATGCACCTAAAACCTAAACCAAACGTTGCAGATGGTCATTTCTTCATGCGCAGTGGTCAACGCGGCACTCTCTAGCTGCCAAGAGCACTTTTTACTATGCACACCCAACCAGAGTGACGGGAGGAGCACATTTCAGAAAACGTGCTCAGCTCGTCGAGAAAATGCGATTTTAGCAATAAAATTATAAATGCACCTAAAACCTAAACCAAACGTTACAGGTGGTTATTTCTTCATGCGCAGTGGTCAACGCGGCACTCTAGCTGCCAAGAGCACTTTTTACTATGCGCACCCAACCAGAGTGACGGGAGGAGCACATTCCAGAAAACGTGCTCAGCTCGTCGAGAAAATGCGATTTAAGCAATAAAATTAAAAATGCACCCAAAACCTAAACCAAACGTTGCAGATGGTCATTTCTTCATGCGCAGTGGTCAACGCGGCACTCTCTAGCTGCCAAGAGCACTTTTTACTATGCGCACCCAACCAGAGTGACGGGAGGAGCACATTTCAGAAAACATGCTCAGCTCGTCGAGAAAATGCGATTTAAGCAATAAAATAAAAAATGCACCTAAAACCTAAACCAAACGTTGCAGATGGTCATTTCTTCATGCGCAGTGGTCAACGCGGCACTCTCTAGCTGCCAAGAGCACTTTTTACTATGTGCACCCAACCAGAGTGACGGGAGGAGCACATTTTAGAAAACGTGCTCAGCTCGTCCAGAAAATGCGATTTAAGCAATAAAATTAAAAATGCACCCAAAACCTAAACCAAACGTTGCAGGTGGTTATTTCTTCATGCGCAGTGGTCAACGCGGCACTCTCTAGCTGCCAAGAGCACTTTTTACTATGCGCACCCAACCAGAGTGACGGGAGGAGCACATTTCAGAAAACGTGCTCAGCTCGTCGAGAAAATGCGATTTAAGCAATAAAATTAAAAATGCACCTAAAACCTAAACCAAACGTTGCAGGTGGTTATTTCTTCATGCGCAGTGGTCAACGCGGCACTCTCTAGCTGCCAAGAGCACTTTTTACTATGCGCACCCAACCAGAGTGACGGGAGGAGCACATTTCAGAAAACGTGCTCAGCTCGTCGAGAAAATGCGATTTAAGCAATAAAATTAAAAAGGCACCTAAAACCTAAACCAAACGTTGCAGGTGGTTATTTCTTCATGCGCAGCGGTCAACGCGGCACTATCTAGCTGCCAAGAGCACTTTTTACTATGCTCACCCAACCAGAGTGACGGGAGGAGCACATTTCAGAAAACGTGCTCAGCTCGTCGAGAAAATGCGATTTAAGCAATAAAATTAAAAATGCACCTAAAACCTAAATCAAACGTTGCAGGTGGTTATTTCTTCATGCGGAGTGGTAAACGCGGCACTCTCTAGCTGCCAAGAGCACTTTTTACTATGCGCAGCCAACCAGAGTGACGGGAGGAGCACATTTCAGAAAACGTGCTCAGCTCGTCGAGAAAATGCGATTTAAGCAATAAAATTAAAAATGCACCTAAAACCTAAACCAAACGTTGCAGATGGTCATTTCTTCATGCGCAGTGGTCAACGCGGCACTCTCTAGCTGCCAAGAGCACTTTTTACTATGCGCACCCAACCAGAGTGACGGGAGGAGCACATTTCAGAAAACGTGCTCAGCTCGTCGAGAAAATGCGATTTAAGCAATAAAATTAAAAACGCACCTAAAACCTAAACCAAACGTTGCGGGTGGTTATTTATTCATGCGCAGTGGTCAACGCGGAACTCTCTAGCTGCCAAGAGCACTTTTTACTATGCGCACCCAACCAGAGTGACGGGAGGAGCACATTTCAGAAAACGTGCTCAGCTCGTCCAGAAAATGCGATTTAAGCAATGAAATTAAAAATGCACCCAAAACCTAAACCAAACGTTGCATGTGGTTATTTCTTCATGCGCAGTGGTCAACGCGGCACTCTCTAGCTGCCAAGAGCACTTTTTACTATGCGCACCCAACCAGAGTGACGGGAGGAGCACATTTCAGAAAACGTGCTCAGCTCGTCGAGAAAATGCGATTTAAGCAATAAAATTAAAAATGCCCCCAAAACCTAAACCAAACGTTGCAGGTGGTTATTTCTTCATGCGCAGTGGTGAACGCGGCACTCTCTAGCTGCCAAGAGCACTTTTTACTATGTGCACCCAACCAGAGTGACAGGAGGAGCACATTTTAGAAAACGTGCTCAGCTCGTCGAGAAAATGCGATTTAAGCAATAAAATTAAAAATGCACCCAAAACCTAAACCAAACGTTGCAGGTGGTTATTTCTTCATGCGCAGTGGTCAACGCGGCACTCTCTAGCTGCCAAGAGCACTTTTTACTATGCGCACCCAACCAGAGTGACGGGAGGAGCACATTTCAGAAAACGTGCTCAGCTCGTCGAGAAAATGCGATTTAAGCATTAAAATTAAAAATGCACCTAAAACCTAAACCAAACGTTGCAGGTGGTTATTTCTTCATGGGCAGTGGTCAACGCGGCACTCTCTAGCTGCCAAGAGCACTTTTTACTATGCGCACCCAACCAGAGTGACGGGAGGAGCACATTTCAGAAAACGTGCACAGCTCGTCGAGAACATGCGATTTAAGCAATAAAATTAAAAATGCACCCAAAACCTAAACCAAACGTTGCAGGTGGTTATTTCTTCATGCGCAGTGGTCAACGCGGCACTCTCTAGCTGCCAAGAGCACTTTTTACTATGCGCACCCAACCAGAGTGACGGGAGGAGCACATTTCAGAAAACGTGCTCAGCTCGTCGAGAAAATGCGATTTAAGCAATACAATTAAAAATGCACCTAAAACCTAAACCAAACGTTGCAGGTGGTTATTTCTTCATGCGCAATGGTCAACGCGGCACTCTCTAGCTGCCAAGAGCACTTTTTACTATGCGCACCCAACCAGGGTGACGGGAGGAGCACATTTCAGAAAACGTGCTCAGTTCGTCGAGAAAATGCGATTTAAGCAATAAAATTAAAAATGCACCTAAAACCTAAACCAAACGTTGCAGATGGTCATTTCTTCATGCGCAGTGGTCAACGCGGCACTCTCTAGCTGCCAAGAGCACTTTTTACTATGCGCACCCAACCAGAGTGACGGGAGGAGCACATTTCAGAAAACGTGCTCAGCTCGTCGAGAAAATACGATTTAAGCAATAAAATTAAAAATGCACCTAAAACCTAAACCAAACGTTGCAGATGGTCATTTCTTCATGCGCAGTGGTCAACGCGGCACTCTCTAGCTGCCAAGAGCACTTTTTACTATGCGCACCCAACCAGAGTGACGGGAGGAGCACATTTCAGAAAACGTGCTCAGCTCGTCCAGAAAATGCGATTTAAGCAATAAAATTAAAAATGCACCCAAAACCTAAACCAAACGTTGCAGGTGGTTATTTCTTCATGCGCAGTGGTCAACGCGGCACTCTCTAGCTGCCAAGAGCACTTTTTACTATGCGCACCCAACCAGAGTGACGGGAGGAGCACATTTCAGAAAACGTGCTCAGCTCGTCGAGAAAATGCGATTTAAGCAATAAAATTAAAAATGCACCTAAAACCTAAACCAAACGTTGCAGATGGTTATTTCTTCATGCGCGGCAGTCAACGCGGCACTCTCTAGCTGCCAAGAGCACTTTTTACTATGCGCACCCAACCAGAGTGACGGGAGGAGCACATTTCAGAAAACGTGCTCAGCTCGTCGAGAAAATGCGATTTAAGCAATAAAATTAAAAATGCACCTAAAACCTAAACCAAACGTTGCAGATGGTCATTTCTTCATGCGCAGTGGTCAACGCGGCACTCTCTAGCTGCCAAGAGCACTTTTTACTATGCGCACCCAACCAGAGTGACGGGAGGAGCACATTTCAGAAAACGTGCTCAGCTCGTCGAGAAAGTGCTATTTAAGCAATAAAATTAAAAAATGCACCTAAAACCTAAACTTAACGTTGCAGGTGGTTTTTTCTTCATGCGCAGTGGTCAACGCGGCACTCTCTAGCTGCCAAGAGCACTTTTTACTATGCGCACCCAACCAGAGTGACGGGAGGAGCACATTTCAGAAAACGGGCTCAGCTCGTCGAGAAAATGCGATTTAAGCAATAAAATTAAAAATGCACCTAAAACCTAAACCAAACGTTGCAGATGGTCATTTCTTCATGCGCAGTGGTCAACGCGGCACTCTCTAGCTGCCAAGAGCACTTTTTACTATGCGCACCCAACCAGAGTGACGGGAGGAGCACATTTCAGAAAACGTGCTCAGCTCGTCGAGAAAATGCGATTTAAGCATTAAAATTAAAAATGCACCTAAAACCTAAACCAAACGTTGCAGGTGGTTATTTCTTCATGGGCAGTGGTCAACGCGGCACTCTCTAGCTGCCAAGAGCACTTTTTACTATGCGCACCCAACCAGAGTGACGGGAGGAGCACATTTCAGAAAACGTGCTCAGCTCGTCGAGAAAATGCGATTTAAGCAATAAAATTAAAAATGCACCTAAAACATAAACCAAACGTTGCAGGTGGTTATTTCTTCATGCGCAGTGGTCAACGCGGGACTCTCTAGCTGCCAAGAGCACTTTTTACTATGCGCACCCAACCAGAGTGACGGGAGGAGCACATTTCAGAAAACGTGCTCAGCTCGTCGAGAAAATGCGATTTAAGCAATAAAATTAAAAATGCACCCAAAACCTAAACCAAACGTTGCAAGTGGTTATTTCTTCATGCGCAGTGGTCAACGCGGCACTCTCTAGCTGCCAAGAGCACTTTTTACTATGCGCACCCAACCAGAGTGACGGGAGGAGCACATTTCAGAAAACATGCTCAGCTCGTCGAGAAAATGCGATTTAAGCAATAAAATTAAAAATGCACCTAAATCCTAAACCAAACGTTGCAGATGGTCATTTCTTCATGCGCAGTGGTCAACGCGGCACTCTCTAGCTGCCAAGAGCACTTTTTACTATGCGCACCCAACCAGAGTGACGGGAGGAGCACATTTTAGAAAACGTGCTCAGCTCGTCCAGAAAATGCGATTTAAGCAATAAAATTAAAAATGCACCCAAAACCTAAACCAAACGTTGCAGGTGGTTATTTCTTCATGCGCAGTGGTAAACGCGGCACTCTCTAGCTGCCAAGAGCACTTTTTACTATGCGCACCCAACCAGAGTGACGGGAGGAGCACATTTCAGAAAACGTGCTCAGCTCGTCGAGAAAATGCGATTTAAGCAATAAAATTAAAAATGCACCTAAAACCTAAACCAAACGTTGCAGGTGGTTATTTCTTCATGCGCAGTGGTCAACGCGGCACTCTCTAGCTGCCAAGAGCACTTTTTACTATGCGCACCCAACCAGAGTGACGGGAGGAGCACATTTCAGAAAACGTGCTCAGCTCGTCCAGAAAATGCGATTTAAGCAATAAAATTAAAAATGCACCTAAAACCTAAACCAAACGTTGCAGGTGGTCATTTCTTCATGCGCAGTGGTCAACGCGGCACTCTCTAGCTGCCAAGAGCACTTTTTACTATGCGCACCCAACCAGAGTGACGGGAGGAGCACATTTCAGAAAACGTGCTCAGCTCGTCCAGAAAATGCGATTTAAGCAATAAAATTAAAAATGCACCCAAAACCTAAACCAAACGTTGCAGGTGGTTATTTCTTCATGCGCAGTGGTCAACGCGGCACTCTCTAGCTGCCAAGAGCACTTTTTACTATGCGCACCAAACCAGAGTGACGGGAGGAGCACATTTCAGAAAACGTGCTCAGCTCGTCGAGAAAATGCGATTTAAGCAATAAAATTAAAAATGCACCCAAAACCTAAAACAAACGTTGCACGTGGTTATTTCTTCATGCGCAGTGGTCAACGCGGCACTCTCTAGCTGCCAAGAGCACTTTTTACTATGCGCACCCAACCAGAGTGACGGGAGGAGCACATTTCAGAAAACGTGCTCAGCTCGTCGAGAAAATGCGATTTAAGCAATACAATTAAAATTGCACATAAAACCTAAACCAAACGTTGCAGGTGGTTATTTCTCATGCGCAGTGGTCAACGCGGCACTCTCTAGCTGCCAAGAGCACTTTTTACTAAGCGCACCCAACCACAGTGACGGGAGGAGCACATTTCAGAAAACGTGCACAGCTCGTCGAGAACATGCGATTTAAGCAATAAAATTAAAAATGCACCCAAAACCTAAACCAAACGTTGCAGGTGGTTATTTCTTCATGCGCAGTGGTCAACGCGGCACTCTCTAGCTGCCAAGAGCACTTTTTACTATGCGCACCCAACCAGAGTGACGGGAGGAGCACATTTCAGAAAACGTGCTCAGCTCGTCGAGAAAATGCGATTTAAGCAATACAATTAAAAATGCACCTAAAACCTAAACCAAACGTTGCAGGTGGTTATTTCTTCATGCGCAATGGTCAACGCGGCACTCTCTAGCTGCCAAGAGCACTTTTTACTATGCGCACCAGACCAGGGTGACGGGAGGAGCACATTTCAGAAAACGTGCTCAGCTCGTCGAGAAAATGCGATTTAAGCAATAAAATTAAAAATGCACCTAAAACCTAAACCAAACGTTGCAGATGGTCATTTCTTCATGCGCAGTGGTCAACGCGGCACTCTCTAGCTGCCAAGAGCACTTTTTACTATGCGCACCCAACCAGAGTGACGGGAGGAGCACATTTCAGAAAACGTGCTCAGCTCGTCGAGAAAATACGATTTAAGCAATAAAATTAAAAATGCACCTAAAACCTAAACCAAACGTTGCAGATGGTCATTTCTTCATGCGCAGTGGTCAACGCGGCACTCTCTAGCTGCCAAGAGCACTTTTTACTATGCGCACCCAACCAGAGTGACGGGAGGAGCACATTTCAGAAAACGTGCTCAGCTCGTCCAGAAAATGCGATTTAAGCAATAAAATTAAAAATGCACCCAAAACCTAAACCAAACGTTGCAGGTGGTTATTTCTTCATGCGCAGTGGTCAACGCGGCACTCTCTAGCTGCCAAGAGCACTTTTTACTATGCGCACCCAACCAGAGTGACGGGAGGAGCACATTTCAGAAAACGTGCTCAGCTCGTCGAGAAAATGCGATTTAAGCAATAAAATTAAAAATGCACCTAAAACCTAAACCAAACGTTGCAGATGGTTATTTCTTCATGCGCAGCAGTCAACGCGGCACTCTCTAGCTGCCAAGAGCACTTTTTACTATGCGCACCCAACCAGAGTGACGGGAGGAGCACATTTCAGAAAACGTGCTCAGCTCGTCGAGAAAATGCGATTTAAGCAATAAAATTAAAAATGCACCTAAAACCTAAACCAAACGTTGCAGATGGTCATTTCTTCATGCGCAGTGGTCAACGCGGCACTCTCTAGCTGCCAAGAGCACTTTTTACTATGCGCACCCAACCAGAGTGACGGGAGGAGCACATTTCAGAAAACGTGCTCAGCTCGTCGAGAAAGTGCTATTTAAGCAATAAAATTAAAAAATGCACCTAAAACCTAAACCTAACGTTGCAGGTGGTTTTTTCTTCATGCGCAGTGGTCAACGCGGCACTCTCTAGCTGCCAAGAGCACTTTTTACTATGCGCACCCAACCAGAGTGACGGGAGGAGCACATTTCAGAAAACGGGCTCAGCTCGTCGAGAAAATGCGATTTAAGCAATAAAATTAAAAATGCACCTAAAACCTAAACCAAACGTTGCAGATGGTCATTTCTTCATGCGCAGTGGTCAACGCGGCACTCTCTAGCTGCCAAGAGCACTTTTTACTATGCGCACCCAACCAGAGTGACGGGAGGAGCACATTTCAGAAAACGTGCTCAGCTCGTCGAGAAAATGCGATTTAAGCAATAAAATTAAAAATGCACCTAAAACCTAAACCAAACGTTGCAGGTGGTTATTTCTTCATGCGCAGTGGTCAACGCGGCACTCTCTAGCTGCCAAGAGCACTTTTTACTATGCGCACCCAACCAGAGTGACGGGAGGAGCACATTTCAGAAAACGTGCTCAGCTCGTCCAGAAAATGCGATTTTAGCAATAAAATTAAAAATGCACCTAAAACCTAAACCAAACGTTGCAGATGGTCATTTCTTCATGCGCAGTGGTCAACGCGGCACTCTCTAGCTGCCAAGAGCACTTTTTACTATGCGCACCCAACCAGAGTGACGGGAGGAGCACATTTCAGAAAACATGCTCAGCTCGTCGAGAAAATGCGATTTAAGCAATAAAATTAAAAATGCACCTAAATCCTAAACCAAACGTTGCAGATGGTCATTTCTTCATGCGCAGTGGTCAACGCGGCACTCTCTAGCTGCCAAGAGCACTTTTTACTATGCGCACCCAACCAGAGTGACGGGAGGAGCACATTTTAGAAAACGTGCTCAGCTCGTCCAGAAAATGCGATTTAAGCAATAAAATTAAAAATGCACCCAAAACCTAAACCAAACGTTGCAGGTGGTTATTTCTTCATGCGCAGTGGTCAACGCGGCACTCTCTAGCTGCCAAGAGCACTTTTTACTATGCGCACCCAACCAGAGTGACGGGAGGAGCACATTTCAGAAAACGTGCTCAGCTCGTCGAGAAAATGCGAATTAAGCAATAAAATTATAAATGCACCTAAAACCTAAACCAAACGTTGCAGGTGGTTATTTCTTCATGCGCAGTGGTCAACGCGGCACTCTATAGCTGCCAAGAGCACTTTTTACTATGCGCACCCAACCAGAGTGACGGGAGGAGCACATTTCAGAAAACGTGCTCAGCTCGTCCAGAAAATGCGATTTAAGCAATAAAATTAAAAATGCACCTAAAACCTAAACCAAACGTTGCAGGTGGTTATTTCTTCATGCGCAGTGGTCAACGCGGCACTCTTTAGCTGCCAAGAGCACTTTTTACTATGCACACCCAACAAGAGTGACGGGAGGAGCACATTTAAGAAAACGTGCTCAGCTCGTCGAGAAAATTCGATTTAAGCAATAAAATTAAAAATGCACCCAAAACCTAAACCAAACGTTGCAGGTGGTTATTTCTTCATGCGCAGTGGTCAACGCGGCACTCTCTAGCTGCCAAGAGCACTTTTTACTATGCGCACCCAACCAGAGTGACGGGAGGAGCACATTTCAGAAAACGTGCTCAGCTCGTCGAGAAAATGCGATTTAAGCAATAAAATTAAAAATGCACCCAAAACCTAAACTAAACGTTGCAGGTGGTTATTTCTTCATGCGCAGTGGTCAACGCGGCACTCTCTAGCTGCCAAGAGCACTTTTTACTATGCGCACCCAACCAGAGTGACGGGAGGAGCACATTTCAGAAAACGTGCTCAGCTCGTCGAGAAAATTCGATTTAAGCAATAAAATTAAAAATGCACCCAAAACCTAAACCAAACGTTGCAGGTGGTTATTTCTTCATGAGCAGTGGTCAACGCGGCACTCTCTAGCTGCCAAGAGCACTTTTTACTATGCGCACCCAACCAGAGTGACGGGAGGAGCACATTTCAGAAAACGTGCTCAGCTCGTCGAGAAAATGCGATTTAAGCAATAAAATTAAAAATGCACCCAAAACCTAAACCAAACGTTGCAGATGGTCATTTCTTCATGCGCAGTGGTCAACGCGGCACTCTCTAGCTGCCAAGAGCACTTTTTACTATGCGCACCCAACCAGAGTGACGGGAGGAGCACATTTCAGAAAACGTGCTCAGCTCGTCGAGAAAATGCGATTTAAGCAATAAAATTAAAAATGCACCTAAAACCTAAACCAAACGTTGCAGATGGTCATTTCTTCATGCGCAGCAGTCAACGCGGCACTCTCTAGCTGCCAAGAGCACTTTTTACTATGCACACCCAACCAGAGTGACGGGAGGAGCACATTTCAGAAAACGTGCTCAGCTTGTCCAGAAAAAGCGATTTAAGCAATAAAATTAAAAATGCACCCAAAACCTAAACCAAACGTTGCAGGTGGTTATTTCTTTATGCGCAGTGGTCAACGCGGCACTCTCTAGCTGCCAAGAGCACTTTTTACTATGCGCACCCAACCAGAGTGACGGGAGGAGCACATTTCAGAAAACGTGCTCAGCTAGTCGAGAAAATGCGATTTAAGCAATAAAATTAAAAATGCACCCAAAACCTAAACCAAACGTTGCAGATGGTAATTTCTTCATGCGCAGTGGTCAACGCGGCACTCTCTAAGCTGCCAAGAGCACTTTTTACTATGCGCACCCAACCAGAGTGACGGGAAGAGCACATTTCAGAAAACGTGCTCAGCTCGACGAGAAAATGCGATTTAAGCAATAAAATTAAAAATGCACCCACAACCTAAAACAAACGTTGCACGTGGTTATTTCTTCATGCGCAGTGGTCAACGCGGCACTCTCTAGCTGCCAAGAGCACTTTTTACTATGCGCACCCAACCAGAGTGACGGGAGGAGCACATTTCAGAAAACGTGCTCAGCTCGTCGAGAAAATGCGATTTAAGCAATAAAATTAAAAATGCACCTAAAACCTAAACCAAACGTTGCGGGTGGTTATTTCTTCATGCGCAGTGGTCAACGCGGCACTCTCTAGCTGCCAAGAGCACTTTTTACTAAGTGCACCCAACCAGAGTGACGGGAGGAGCACATTTCAGAAAACGTGCTCAGCTCGTCGAGAAAATGCGATTTAAGCAATAAAATTAAAAATGCACCTAAAACCTAAACCAAACGTTGCAGGTGGTTATTTCTTCATGCGCAGTGGCCAACGCGGCACTCTCTAGCTGCCAAGAGCAATTTTTACTATGCTCACCCAACCAGAGTGACGGGAGGAGCACATTTCAGAAAACGTGCTCAGCTCGTCGAGAAAATGCGATTTAAGCAATAAAATTAAAAATGCACCTAAAACCTAAACCAAACGTTGCAGGTGGTTATTTATTCATGCGCAATGGTCAACGCGGCACTCTCTAGCTGCCAAGAGCACTTCTTACTATGCGCACCCAACCAGAGTGACGGGAGGAGCACATTTCAGAAAACGTGCTCAGCTCGTCGAGAAAATGCGATTTAAGCAATACAATTAAAAATGCACCTAAAACCTAAACCAAACGTTGCAGATGGGCATTTCTTCATGCGCAGTGGTCAACGCGGCACTCTCTAGCTGCCAAGAGCACTTTTTACTATGCGCACTCAACCAGAGTGACGGGAGGAGCACATTTCAGAAAACGTGCTCAGCTCGTCCAGAAAATGCGATTTAAGCAATAAAATTAAAAATGCACCTAAAACCTAAACCAAACGTTGCAGGTGGTTATTTATTCATGCGCAATGGTCAACGCGGCACTCTCTAGCTGCCAAGAGCACTTCTTACTATGCGCACCCAACCAGAGTGACGGGAGGAGCACATTTCAGAAAACGTGCTCAGCTCGTCGAGAAAATGCGATTTAAGCAATACAATTAAAAATGCACCTAAAACCTAAACCAAACGTTGCAGATGGGCATTTCTTCATGCGCAGTGGTCAACGCGGCACTCTCTAGCTGCCAAGAGCACTTTTTACTATGCGCACTCAACCAGAGTGACGGGAGGAGCACATTTCAGAAAACGTGCTCAGCTCGTCCAGAAAATGCGATTTAAGCAATAAAATTAAAAATGCACCTAAAACCTAAACCAAACGTTGCAGATGGTCATTTCTTCATGCGCAGTGGTCAACGCGGCACTCTCTAGCTGCCAAGAGCACTTTTTACTATGCGCACCCAACCAGAGTGACAGGAGGAGCACATTTCAGAAAACGTGCTCAGCTCGTCGACAAATGCGATTTAAGCAATAAAATTAAAAATGCACCCAAAACCTAAACCAAAGGTTGCAGATGGTTATTTCTTCATGCGCAGTGGTCAACGCGGCACTCTCTAGCTGCCAAGAGCACTTTTTACTATGCGCACCCAACCAGAGTGACGGGAGGAGCACATTTCAGAAAACGTGCTCAGCTCGTCGAGAAAATGCGATTTAAGCAATAAAATTAAAAATGCACCCAAAACCTAAACCAAACGTTGCAGATGGTCATTTCTTCATGCGCAGTGGTCAACGCGGCACTCTCTAGCTGCCAAGAGCACTTTTTACTATGCGCACCCAACCAGAGTGACGGGAGGAGCACATTTCAGAAAACGTGCTCAGCTCGTGGAGAAAATGCGATTTAAGCAATAAAATTAAAAATGCACCCAAAACCTAAACCAAACGTTGCAGGTGGTTATTTCTTCATGCGCAGTGTTTAACGCGGCACTCTCTAGCTGCCAAGAGCACTTTTTACTATGCGCACCCAACCAGAGTGACGGGAGGAGCACATTTCAGAAAACGTGCTCAGCTCGTCGAGAAAATGCGATTTAAGCAATAAAATTAAAAATGCACCCAAAACCTAAATCAAACGTTGCATTTGGTTATTTCTTCATGCGCAGTGGTCAACGCGGCACTCTCTAGCTGCCAAGAGCACTTTTTACTATGCGCACCCAACCAGAGTGACGGGAGGAGCACATTTCAGAAAACGTGCTCAGCTCGTCGAGAAAATGCGATTTAAGCAATAAAATTAAAAATGCACCTAAAACCTAAACCAAACGTTGCAGGTGGTTATTTCTTCATGCGCAGTGGTCAACGCGGCACTCTATAGCTGCCAAGAGCACTTTTTACTATGCGCACCCAACCAGAGTGACGGGAGGAGCACATTTCAGAAAACGTGCTCAGCTCGTCGAGAAAATGCGATTTAAGCAATAAAATTAAAAATGCACCTAAAACCTAAACCAAACGTTGCAGGTGGTTATTTCTTCATGCGCAGTGGTCAACGCGGCACTCTCTAGCTGCCAAGAGCACTTTTTACTATGCGCACCCAACCAGAGTGACGGGAGGAGCACATTTCAGAAAACGTGCTCAGCTCGTCGAGAAAATGCGATTTAAGCAATAAAATTAAAAATGCACCCAAAACCTAAATCAAACGTTGCAGATGGTCATTTCTTAATGCGCAGTGGTCAACGCGGCACTCTCTAGCTGCCAAGAGCACTTTTTACTATGCACACCCAACCAGAGTGACGGGAGGAGCACATTTCAGAAAACGTGCTCAGCTCGTCGAGAAAATGCGATTTAAGCAATAAAATTAAAAATGCACCCAAAACCTAAACCAAACGTTGCAGGTGGTTATTTCTTCATGCGCAGTGTTTAACGCGGCACTCTCTAGCTGCCAAGAGCACTTTTTACTATGCGCACCCAACCAGAGTGACGGGAGGAGCACATTTCAGAAAACGTGCTCAGCTCGTCGAGAAAATGCGATTTAAGCAATAAAATTAAAAATGCACCTAAAACCTAAACCAAACGTTGCAGGCAGTTATTTATTCATGCGCAGTGGTCAACGCGGCACTCTCTAGCTGCCAAGAGCACTTTTTACTATGCGCACCCAACCAGAGTGACGGGAGGAGCACATTTCAGAAAACGTGCTCAGCTCGTCGACAAATGCGATTTAAGCAATAAAATTAAAAATGCACCCAAAACCTAAACCAAACGTTGCAGATGGTCATTTCTTCATGCGCAGTGGTCAACGCGGCACTCTCTAGCTGCCAAGAGCACTTTTTACTATGCGCACCCAACCAGAGTGACGGGAGGAGCACATTTCAGAAAACGTGCTCAGCTCGTCGAGAAAATGCGATTTAAGCAATAAAATTAAAAATGCACCCAAAACCTAAATAAAACGTTGCAGGTGGTTATTTCTTCATGTGCAGCAGTCAACGCGGCACTCTCTAGCTGCCAAGAGCACTTTTTACTCTGCGCACCCGACCAGAGTGACGGGAGGAGCACATTTCAGAAAACGTGCTCAGCTCGTCGAGAAAATGCGATTTAAGCAATAAAATTAAAAATGCACCTAAAACCTAAACCAAACGTTGGGGGTGGTTATTTCTTCATGTGCAGCAGTCAACGCGGCACTCTCTAGCTGCCAAGAGCACTTTTTACTATGCACACCCAACCAGAGTGACGGGAGGAGCACATTTCAGAAAACGTGCTCAGCTCGACGAGAAAATGCGATTTAAGCAATAAAATTAAAAATGCACCCACAACCTAAAACAAACGTTGCACGTGGTTATTTCTTCATGCGCAGTGGTTAACGCGGCACTCTCTAGCTGCCAAGAGCACTTTTTACTATGCGCACCCAACCAGAGTGACGGGAGGAGCACATTTCAGAAAACGTGCTCAGCTCGTCGAGAAAATGCGATTTAAGCAATACAATTAAAAATGCACCTAAAACCTAAAAAAAACGTTACAGATGGTCATTTCTTCATGCGCAGTGGTCAACGCGGCACTCTCTAGCTGCCAAGAGCACTTTTTACTATGCGCACCCAACCAGAGTGACGGGAGGAGCACATTTCAGAAAACGTGCTCAGCTCGTCGAGAAAATGCGATTTAAGCAATAAAATTAAAAAATGTACCTAAAACCTAAACCAAACGTTGCAGGTGGTTATTTCTTCATGCGCAGTGGTCAACGCGGCACTCTCTAGCTGCCAAGAGCACTTTTTACTATGCGCACCCAACCAGAGTGACGGGAGGAGCACATTTCAGAAAACGTGCTCAGCTCGTCGAGAAAATGCGATTAAAGCAATAAAATTAAAAATGCACCTAAAACCTAAACCAAACGTTGCAGATGGTCATTTCTTCATGCGCAGTGGTCAACGCGGCACTCTCTAGCTGCCAAGAACACTTTTTACTATGCGCACCCAACCAGAGTGACGGGAGGAGCACATTTCAGAAAACGTGCTCAGCTCGTCGAGAAAATGCGATTTAAGCAATAAAATTAAAAATGCACCCAAAACCTAAACCAAACGTTGGGGGTGGTTATTTCTTCATGTGCAGCAGTCAACGCGGCACTCTCTAGCTGCCAAGAGCACTTTTTACTATGCGCACCCGACCAGAGTGACGGGAGGAGCACATTTCAGAAAACGTGCTCAGTTCGTCGAGAAAATGCGATTTAAGCAATAAAATTAAAAATGCACCTAAAACCTAAACCAAACGTTGCGGGTGGTCATTTCTTCATGCACAGTGGTCAACGCGGCACTCTCTAGGTGCCAAGAGCACTTTTTACTATGCGCACCCAACCAGAGTGACGGGAGGAGCACATTTCAGAAAACGTGCTCAGCTCGACGAGAAAATGCGATTTAAGCAATAAAATTAAAAATGCACCCAAAACCTAAACCAAACGTTGCAGGCGGTTATTTCTTCATGCGCAGTGGTCAACGCGGCACTCTCTAGCTGCCAAGAGCACTTTTTACTATGCGCACCCAACCAGAGTGACGGGAGGAGCACATTTCAGAAAACGTGCTCAGGTCGTCGAGAAAATGCGATTAAAGCAATAAAATTAAAAATGCACCTAAAACCTAAACCAAACGTTGCAGGTGGTTATTTCTTCATGCGCAGCAGTCAACGCGGCACTCTCTAGCTGCCAAGAGCACTTTTTACTATGCGCACCCAACCAGAGTGACGGGAGGAGCACATTCCAGAAAACGTGCTCAGCTCGTCGAGAATATGCGATTTAAGCAATCAAATTATAAATGCACCCAAAACCTAAACCAAACGTTGCAGATGGTCATTTCTTCATGCGCAGTGGTCAACGCGGCACTCTCTAGCTGCCAAGAGCACTTTTTACTATGCGCACCCAACCAGAGTGACGGGAGGAGCACATTTCAGAAAACGTGCTCAGCTTGACGAGAAAATGCGATTTAAGCAATAAAATTAAAAATGCACCCAAAACCTAAACCAAACGTTGCAGGCGGTTATTTCTTCATGCGCAGTGGTAAACGCGGCACTCTCTAGCTGCCAAGAGCACTTATTACCATGCGCACCCAACCAGAGTGACGGGAGGAGCACATTTCAGAAAACGTGCTCAGCTCGTCGAGAAAATGCAATTTAAGCAATAAAATTAAAAATGCACCTAAAACCTAAAACAAACGTTGCAGATGGTCATTTCTTCATGCGCAGTGGTCAACGCGGCACTCTCTAGCTGCCAAGAGCACTTTTTACTATGCGCACCCAACCAGAGTGACGGGAGGAGCACGTTTCAGAAAACGTGCTCAGCTCGTCGAGAAAATGCGATTTAAGCAATAAAATTAAAAATGCACCCAAAACCTAAACCAAACGTTGCAGGCGGTTATTTCTTCATGCGCAGTGGCCAACGCGGCACTCTCTAGCTGCCAAGAGCACTTTTTACTATGCGCACCCAGCCAGAGTGAGTGGAGGAGCACATTTCAGAAAACGTGCTCAGCTCGTCGAGAAAATGCGATTTAAGCAATAAAATTAAAAATGCACCTAAAAGCTAAACCAAACGTTGGGGGTGGTTATTTCTTCATGTGCAGCAGTCAACTCGGCACTCTCTAGCTGCCAAGAGAACTTTTTACTATGCGCACCCAACCAGAGTGACGGGAGGAGCACATTTCAGAAAACGTGCTCAGCTCGACGAGAAAATGCGATTTAAGCAATAAAATTAAAAATGCACCCAAAACCTAAACCAAACGTTGCAGGTGGTTATTTCTTCATGTGCAGCAGTCAACGCGGCACTCTCTAGCTGCCAAGAGCACTTTTTACTCTGCGCACCCGACCAGAGTGACGGGAGGAGCACATTTCAGAAAACGTGCTCAGCTCGTCGAGAAAATGCGATTTAAGCAATAAAATTAAAAATGCACCTAAAACCTAAACCAAACGTTGGGGGTGGTTATTTCTTCATGTGCAGCAGTCAACGCGGCACTCTCTAGCTGCCAAGAGCACTTTTTACTATGCACACCCAACCAGAGTGACGGGAGGAGCACATTTCAGAAAACGTGCTCAGCTCGACGAGAAAATGCGATTTAAGCAATAAAATTAAAAATGCACCCACAACCTAAAACAAACGTTGCACGTGGTTATTTCTTCATGCGCAGTGGTTAACGCGGCACTCTCTAGCTGCCAAGAGCACTTTTTACTATGCGCACCCAACCAGAGTGACGGGAGGAGCACATTTCAGAAAACGTGCTCAGCTCGTCGAGAAAATGCGATTTAAGCAATACAATTAAAAATGCACCTAAAACCTAAAAAAAACGTTGCAGATGGTCATTTCTTCATGCGCAGTGGTCAACGCGGCACTCTCTAGCTGCCAAGAGCACTTTTTACTATGCGCACCCAACCAGAGTGACGGGAGGAGCACATTTCAGAAAACGTGCTCAGCTCGTCGAGAAAATGCGATTTAAGCAATAAAATTAAAAATGCACCTAAAACCTAAACCAAACGTTGCAGATGGTCATTTCTTCATGCGCAGTGGTCAACGCGGCACTCTCTAGCTGCCAAGAGCACTTTTTACTATGCGCACCCAACCAGAGTGACGGGAGGAGCACATTTCAGAAAACGTGCTCAGCTCGTCGAGAAAATGCGATTTAAGCAATAAAATTAAAAATGCACCCAAAACCTAAACCAAACGTTGCAGATGGTCATTTCTTCATGTGCAGTGGTCAACGCGGCACTCTCTAGCTGCCAAGAGCACTTTTTACTATGCACACCCAACCAGAGTGACGGGAGGAGCACATTTCTGAAAACGTGCTCAGCTCGACGAGAAAATGCGATTTAAGCAATAAAATTAAAAATGCACCCAAAACCTAAACCAAACGTTGCAGGTGGATATTTCTTCATGCGCAGTGGTCAACGCGGCACTCTCTAGCTGCCAAGAGCACTTTTTACTATGCGCACCCAACCAGAGTGACGGGAGGAGCACATTTCAGAAAACGTGCTCAGCTCGTCGAGAAAATGCGATTTAAGCAATAAAATTATAAATGCACCCAAAACCTAAACCAAACGTTGCAGGTGGTTATTTCTTCATGCGCAGTGGTCAACGCGGCACTCTCTAGCTGCCAAGTGCACTTTTTACTATGCGCACCCAACCAGAGTGACGGGAGGAGCACATTTCAGAAAACGTGCTCAGGTCGTCGAGAAAATGCGATTAAAGCAATAAAATTAAAAATGCACCTAAAACCTAAACCAAACGTTGCAGGTGGTTATTTCTTCATGCGCAGTAGTCAACGCGGCACTCTCTAGCTGCCAAGAGCACTTTTTACTATGCGCACCCAACCAGAGTGACGGGAGGAGCACATTCCAGAAAACGTGCTCAGCTCGTCGAGAATATGCGATTTAAGCAATCAAATTATAAATGCACCCAAAACCTAAACCAAACGTTGCAGATGGTCATTTCTTCATGCGCAGTGGTCAACGCGGCACTCTCTAGCTGCCAAGAGCACTTTTTACTATGCGCACCCAACCAGAGTGACGGGAGGAGCACATTTCAGAAAACGTGCTCAGCTTGACGAGAAAATGCGATTTAAGCAATAAAATTAAAAATGCACCCAAAACCTAAACCAAACGTTGCAGGCGGTTATTTCTTCATGCGCAGTGGTAAACGCGGCACTCTCTAGCTGCCAAGAGCACTTATTACCATGCGCACCCAACCAGAGTGACGGGAGGAGCACATTTCAGAAAACGTGCTCAGCTCGTCGAGAAAATGCAATTTAAGCAATAAAATTAAAAATGCACCTAAAACCTAAAACAAACGTTGCAGATGGTCATTTCTTCATGCGCAGTGGTCAACGCGGCACTCTCTAGCTGCCAAGAGCACTTTTTACTATGCGCACCGAACCAGAGTGACGGGAGGAGCACGTTTCAGAAAACGTGCTCAGCTCGTCGAGAAAATGCGATTTAAGCAATAAAATTAAAAATGCACCCAAAACCTAAACCAAACGTTGCAGGCGGTTATTTCTTCATGCGCAGTGGCCAACGCGGCACTCTCTAGCTGCCAAGAGCACTTTTTACTATGCGCACCCAGCCAGAGTGAGTGGAGGAGCACATTTCAGAAAACGTGCTCAGCTCGTCGAGAAAATGCGATTTAAGCAATACAATTAAAAATGCACCTAAAAGCTAAACCAAACGTTGGGGGTGGTTATTTCTTCATGTGCAGCAGTCAACTCGGCACTCTCTAGCTGCCAAGAGCACTTTTTACTATGCGCACCCAACCAGAGTGACGGGAGGAGCACATTTCAGAAAACGTGCTCAGCTCGACGAGAAAATGCGATTTAAGCAATAAAATTAAAAATGCACCCAAAACCTAAACCAAACGTTGCAGGTGGTTATTTCTTCATGCGCAGTGGTCAACGCGGCACTCTCTAGCTGCCAAGAGCACTTTTTACTATGCGCACCCAACCAGAGTGACGGGAGGAGCACACTCCAGAAGACGTGCTCTGCTCGTCGAGAAAATGCGATTCAAGCAATAAAATTAAAAATGCACCTAAAACCTAAACCAAACGTTGCAGGTGGTTATTTCTTCATGCGCAATGGTCAACGCGGCACTCTCTAGCTGCCAAGAGCACTTTTTACTATGCGCACCCAACCAGAGTGACGGGAGGAGCACATTTCAGAAAACGTGCTCAGCTCGTCGAGAAAATGCGATTTAAGCAATAAAATTAAAAATGCACCTAAAACCTAAACCAAACGTTGCAGGTGGTTATTTCTTCATGCGCAGTGGCCAACGCGGCACTCTCTAGCTGCCAAGAGCACTTTTTACTATGCGCACCCAACCAGAGTGACGGGAGGAGCACATTTCAGAAAACGTGCTCAGCTCGTCGAGAAAATGCCATTTAAGCAATAAAATTAAAAATATATCTAAAACCTAAACCAAACGTTGCAGGTGGTTATTTCTTCATGCGCAGTGGTCAACGCGGCACTCTCTAGCTGCCAAGAGCACTTTTTACTATGCGCACCCAACCAGAGTGACGGGAGGAGCACATTTCAGAAAACGTGCTCAGCTCGACGAGAAAATGCGATTTAAGCAATAAAATTAAAAATGCACCCACAACCTAAAACAAACGTTGCACGTGGTTATTTCTTCATGCGCAGTGGTCAACGCGGCACTCTCTAGCTGCCAAGAGCACTTTTTACTATGCGCACCCAACCAGAGTGACGGGAGGAGCACATTTCAGAAAACGTGCTCAGCTCGTCGAGAAAATGCGATTTAAGCAATAAAATTAAAAATGCACCCAAAACCTAAACCAAACGTTGCAGATGGTCATTTCTTCATGCGCAGTGGTCAACGCGGCACTCTCTAGCTGCCAAGAGCACTTTTTACTATGCGCACCCAACCAGAGTGACGGGAGGAGCACATTTCAGAAAACGTGCTCAGCTCGTCCAGAAAATGCGATTTAAGCAATAAAATTAAAAATGCACCTAAAACCTAAACCAAACGTTGGGGGTGGTTATTTCTTCATGTGCAGCAGTCAACGCGGCACTCTCTAGCTGCCAAGAGCACTTTTTACTATGCACACCCAACCAGAGTGACGGGAGGAGCACATTTCAGAAAACGTGCTCAGCTCGACGAGAAAATGCGATTTAAGCAATAAAATTAAAAATGCACCCACAACCTAAAACAAACGTTGCAGATGGTCATTTCTTCATGCGCAGTGGTCAACGCGGCACTCTCTAGCTGCCAAGAGCACTTTTTACTATGCGCACCCGACCAGAGTGACGGGAGGAGCACATTTCAGAAAACGTGCTCAGCTCGTCGAGAAAATGCGATTTAAGCAATCAAATCAAAAATGCACCTAAAACCTAAACCAAACGTTGCAGGTGGTTATTTTTTCATGTGCAGTGGTCAACGCGGCACTCTCTAGCTGCCAAGAGCACTTTTTACTATGCGCACCCAACCAGAGTGACGGGAGGAGCACATTTCAGAAAACGTGCTCAGCTCGTCGAGAAAATGCGATTTAAGCAATAAAATTAAAAATGCACCTAAAACCTAAAAAAAAACGTTGCAGATGGTCATTTCTTCATGCGCAGTGGTAAACCCGGCACTCTCTAGCTGCCAAGAGCACTTTTTACTATGCGCACCCAACCAGAGTGACGGGAGGAGCACATTTCAGAAAACCTGCTCAGCTCGTCGAGAAAATGCGATTTAAGCAATAAAATTAAAAATGCACCTAAAAGCTAAACCAAACGTTGGGGGTGGTTATTTCTTCATGTGCAGCAGTCAACTCGGCACTCTCTAGCTGCCAAGAGCACTTTTTACTATGCGCACCCGACCAGAGTGACGGGAGGAGCACATTTCAGAAAACATGCTCAGCTCGTCGAGAAAATGCGATTTAAGCAATAAAATTAAAAATGCACCTAAAACCTAAACCAAACGTTGCAGATGGTCATTTCTTCATGCGCAGTGGTCAACGCGGCACTCTCTAGCTGCCAAGAGGACTTTTTACTATGCGCACCCAACCAGAGTGACGGGAGGAGCACATTTCAGAAAACGTGCTCAGCTGGTCCAGAAAATGCGATTTAAGCAATAAAATTAAAAATGCACCCAAAACCTAAACCAAACGTTGCAGGTGGTTATTTCTTCATGCGCAGTGGTCAACGCGGCACTCTCTAGCTGCCAAGAGCACTTTTTACTATGCGCACCCAACCAAAGTGACGGGAGGAGCACATTTCAGAAAACGTGCTCAGCTCGTCGAGAAAATGCGATTTAAGCAATCAAATTAAAAATGCACCTAAAACCTAAAACAAACGTTGCACGTGGTTATTTCTTCATGCGCAGTGGTCAACGCGGCACTCTATAGCTGCCAAGAGCACTTTTTACTATGCGCACCCAACCAGAGTGACGGGAGGAGCACATTTCAGAAAACGTGCTCAGCTCGTCGAGAAAATGCGATTTAAGCAATAAAACTAAAAATGCACCTAAAACCTAAACCAAACGTTGCAGATGGTCATTTCTTCATGCGCAGTGGTCAACGCGGCACTCTCTGGCTGCCAAGAGCGCTTTTTACTATGCGCACCCAACCAGAGTGACGGGAGGAGCACATTTCAGAAAACGTGCTCAGCTCGTCGAGAAAATGCGATTTAAGCAATACAATTAAAAATGCACATAAAACCTAAACCAAACGTTGCAGGTGGTTATTTCTTCATGCGCAGTGGTCAACGCGGCACTCTCTAGCTGCCAAGAGCAGTTTTTATTATGCGCACCCAACCAGAGTGACGGGAGGAGCACATTTCAGAAAACGTGCTCAGCTCGTCGAGAAAATGTGATTTAAGCAATAAAATTAAAAATGCACCTAAAACCTAAACCAAACGTTGCGGGTGGTTATTTCTTCATGCGCAGTGGTCAACGCGGCACTCTCTAGCTGCCAAGAGCACTTTTTACTATGCGCACCCAACCAGAGTGACGGGAGGAGCACATTTCAGAAAACGTGCTCAGCTCGTCGAGAAAATGCGATTTAAGCAATAAAATTAAAAATGCACTCAAAACCTAAACCAAACGTTGGAGATGGTCATTTCTTCATGCGCAGCAGTCAACGCGGCACTCTCTAGCTGCCAAGAGCACTTTTTACTATGCGCACCCAACCAGAGTGACGGGAGGAGCACATTTCAGAAAACGTGCTCAGCTCGTCGAGAAAATGCGATTTAAGCAATCAAATTACAAATGCACCTAAAACCTAAAACAAACGTTGCACGTGGTTATTTCTTTATGCGCAGTGGTCAACGCGGCACTCTCTAGCTGCCAAGAGCACTTTTTATTATGCGCACCCGACCAGAGTGACGGGAGGAGCACATTTCAGAAAACGTCCTCAGCTCGACGAGAAAATGCGAGTCAAGCAATAAAATTAAAAATGCACCCAAAACCTAAACCAAACGTTGCAGGTGGTTATTTCTTCATGCGCAGTGGTCAACGCGGCACTCTATAGCTGCCAAGAGCACTTTTTACTATGCGCACCCAACCAGAGTGACGGGAGGAGCACATTTCAGAAAACGTGCTCAGCTCGTCAAGAAAATGCGATTTAAGCAATTAAATTAAAAATGCACCTAAAACCTAAACCAAACGTTGCAGGTGGTTATTTCTTCATGCGCAATGGTCAATGCGGCACTCTCTAGCTGCCAAGAGCACTTTTTACTATGCGCACCCAACCAGAGTGACGGGAGGAGCACATTTCAGAAAACGTGCTCAGCTCGTCGAGAAAATGCGATTTAAGCAATAAAACTAAAAATGCACCTAAAACCTAAACCAAACGTTGCAGATGGTCATTTCTTCATGCGCAGTGGTCAACGCGGCACTCTCTAGCTGCCAAGAGCACTTTTTACTATATGCACCCAACCAGAGTGACGGGAGGAGCATATTTAAGAAAACGTGCTCAGCTCGTCGAGAAAATGCGATTTAAGCAATAAAATTAAAAATGCACCTAAAACCTTAACCAAACGCTGCAGATGTTTTTTTCTTCATGCGCAGTGGTCAACGCGGCACTCTCTAGCTGCCAAGAGCACTTTTTACTATGCGCACCCAACCAGAGTGACGGGAGGAGCACATTTCAGAAAACGTGCTCAGCTCGTCGAGAAAATGCGATTTAAGCAATAAAATTAAAAATGCACCCAAAACCTAAAAACCAAACGTTGCAGATGGTCATTTCTTCATGCGCAGTGGTCAACGCGGCACTCTCTAGCTGCCAAGAGCACTTTTTACTATGCGCACCCAACCAGAGTGACGGGAGGAGCACATTTCAGAAAACGTGCTCAGCTCGACGAGAAAATGCGATTTAAGCAATAAAATTAAAAATGCACCCAAAACCTAAACCAAACGTTGCAGGTGGTTATTTCTTCATGCGCAGTGGTCAACGCGGCACTCTCTAGCTGCCAAGAGCACGTTTTACTATGCGCACCCAACCAGAGTGACGGGAGGAGCACATTTCAGAAAACGTGCTCAGCTCGTCGAGAAAATGCGATTTAAGCAATAAAATTAAAAATGCACCCAAAACCTAAACCAAACGTTGCAGATGGTCATTTCTTCATGCGCAGTGGTAAACGCGGCACTCTCTAGCTGCCACGAGCACTTTTTACTATGCGCACCCAACGAGAGTGACGGGAGGAGCACATTTCAGAAAACGTGCTCAGCTCGACGAGAAAATGCGATTTAAGCAATAAAATTAAAAATGCACCCAAAACCTAAACCAAACGTTGCAGATGGTCATTTCTTCATGCGCAGTGGTCAACGCGGCACTCTCTAGCTGCCAAGAGAACTTTTTACTATGCACACCCAACCAGAGTGACGGGAGGAGCACATTTCTGAAAACGTGCTCAGCTCGTCGAGAAAATGCGATTTAAGCAATAAAATTAAAAATGCACCTAAAACCTAAACCAAACGTTGCAGGTGGTTATTTCTTCATGCGCAATGGTCAACGCGGCACTCTCTAGCTGCCAAGAGCACTTTTTACTATGCGCACCCAACCAGAGTGACGGGAGGAGCACATTTCAGAAAACGTGCTCAGCTCGTCGAGAAAATGCGATTTAAGCAATAAAATTAAAAATGCACCTAAAACCTAAACCAAACGTTGCCGGTGGTTATTTCTTCATGCGCAGTGGTCAACGGGGCATTCTCTAGCTGCCAAGAGCACTTTTTACTATCCGCACCCAACCAGAGTGACGGGAGGAGCATATTTCAGAAAACGTGCTCAGCTCGTCGAGAAAATGCGATTTAAGCAATAAAATTAAAAATGCACCTAAAACCTAAACCAAACGTTGCAGGTGGTTATTTCTTCATGCGCAGCGGTCAACGCGGCACTATCTAGCTGCCAAGAGCACTTTTTACTATGCGCACCCAACCAGAGTGACGGGAGGAGCACATTTCAGAAAACGTGCTCAGCTCGTCGAGAAAATGCGATTTGAGCAATAAAATTAAAAATGCACCTAAAACCTAAACTAAACGTTGCAGGTGGTTATTTCTTCATGCGCAGTGGTCAACGCGGCACTCTCTAGCTGCCAAGAGCACTTTTTACTATGCGCACCCAACCAGAGTGACGGGAGGAGCACATTTCAGAAAACGTGCTCAGCTCGTCGAGAAAATTCGATTTAAGCAATAAAATTAAAAATGCACCTAAAACCTAAACCAAACGTTGGGGGTGGTTATTTCTTCATGTGCAGCAGTCAACGCGTCACTCTATAGCTGCCAAGAGCACTTTTTACTATGCGCACCCGACCAGAGTGACGGGAGGAGCACATTTCAGAAAACGTGCTCAGCTCGACGAGAAAATGCGATTTAAGCAATAAAATTAAAAATGCACCCACAACCTAAACCAAACGTTGCAGGCGGTTATTTCTTCATGCGCAGTGGTCAACGCGGCGCTCTCTAGCTGCCAAGAGCACTTTTTACTATGCGCACCCAACCAGAGTGACGGGAGGAGCACATTTCAGAAAACGTGCTCAGCTCGTCGAGAAAATGCGATTTAAGCAATAAAATTAAAAATGCACCTAAAACCTAAACCAAACGTTGCAGGTGGTTATTTCTTCATGCGCAGCAGTCAACGCGGCACTCTCTAGCTGCCAAGAGCACTTTTTACTATGCGCACCCAACCAGAGTGACGGGAGGAGCACATTTCAGAAAACGTGCTCAGCTCGTCGAGAAAATGCGATTTAAGCAATCAAATTATAAATGCACCTAAAACCTAAAACAAACGTTGCACGTGGTTATTTCTTCATGCGCAGTGGTCAACGCGGCACTCTCTAGCTGCCAAGAGCACTTTTTACTATGCGCACCCGACCAGAGTGACGGGAGGAGCACATTTCAGAAAACGTCCTCAGCTCGACGAGAAAATGCAAGTCAAGCAATAAAATTAAAAATGCACCCAAAACCTAAACCAAACGTTGCAGGTGGTTATTTCTTCATGCGCAGTGGTCAACGCGGCACTCTATAGCTGCCAAGAGCACTTTTTACTATGCGCACCCAACAAGAGTGACGGGAGGAGCACATTTCAGAAAACGTGCTCAGCTCGTCAAGAAAATGCGATTTAAGCAATAAAATTAAAAATGCACCTAAAACCTAAACCAAACGTTGCAGGTGGTTATTTCTTCATGCGCAATGGTCAATGCGGCACTCTCTAGCTGCCAAGAGCACTTTTTACTATGCGCACCCAACCAGAGTGACGGGAGGAGCACATTTCAGAAAACGTGCTCAGCTCGTCGAGAAAAGGCGATTTAAGCAATAAAACTAAAAATGCACCTAAAACCTAAACCAAACGTTGCAGGTGGTTATTTCTTCATGCGCAGTGGTCAACGGGGCATTCTCTAGCTGCCAAGAGCACTTTTTACTATCCGCACCCAACCAGAGTGACGGGAGGAGCACATTTCAGAAAACGTGCTCAGCTCGTCGAGAAAATGCGATTTAAGCAATAAAATTAAAAATGCACCCAAAACCTAAACCAAACGTTGCAGATGGTCATTTCTTCATGCGCAGTGGTAAACGCGGCACTCTCTAGCTGCCACGAGCACTTTTTACTATGCGCACCCAACCAGAGTGACGGGAGGAGCACATTTCAGAAAACGTGCTCAGCTCGTCCAGAAAATGCGATTTAAGCAATAAAATTAAAAATGCACCCAAAACCTAAACCAAACGTTGCAGATGGTCATTTCTTCATGCGCAGTGGTCAACGCGGCACTCTCTAGCTGCCAAGAGCACTTTTTACTATGCGCACCCAACCAGAGTGACGGGAGGAGCACATTTCAGAAAACGTGCTCAGCTCGACGAGAAAATGCGATTTAAGCAATAAAATTAAAAATGCACCCAAAACCTAAACCAAACGTTGCAGATGGTCATTTCTTCATGCGCAGTGGTCAACGCGGCACTCTCTAGCTGCCAAGAGCACTTTTTACTATGCGCACCCAACCAGAGTGACGGGAGGAGCACATTTCAGAAAACGTGCTCAGCTCGACGAGAAAATGCGATTTAAGCAATAAAATTAAAAATGCACCCAAAACCTAAACCAAACGTTGCAGGCGGTTATTTCTTCATGCGCAGTGGTCAACGCGGCGCTCTCTAGCTGCCAAGAGCACTTTTTACTATGCGCACCCAACCAGAGTGACGGGAGGAGCACATTTCAGAAAACGTGCTCAGCTCGTCGAGAAAATGCGATTTAAGCAATAAAATTAAAAATGCACCTAAAACCTAAACCAAAAGTTGCAGGTGGTTATTTCTTCATGCGCAGCAGTCAACGCGGCACTCTCTAGCTGCCAAGAGCGCTTTTTACTATGCGCACCCAACCAGAGTGACGGGAGGAGCACATTTCAGAAAACGTGCTCAGCTCGTCGAGAAAATGCGATTTAAGCAATCAAATTATAAATGCACCTAAAACCTAAAACAAACGTTGCACGTGGTTATTTCTTCATGCGCAGTGGTCAACGCGGCACTCTCTAGCTGCCAAGAGCACTTTTTACTATGCGCACCCGACCAGAGTGACGGGAGGAGCACATTTCAGAAAACGTCCTCAGCTCGACGAGAAAATGCGAGTCAAGCAATAAAATTAAAAATGCACCCAAAACCTAAACCAAACGTTGCAGGTGGTTATTTCTTCATGCGCAGTGGTCAACGCGGCACTCTCTAGCTGCCAAGAGCACTTTTTACTATGCGCACCCAACCAGAGTGACGGGAGGAGCACATTTCAGAAAACGTGCTCAGCTCGTCGAGAAAATTCGATTTAAGCAATAAAATTAAAAATGCACCTAAACCCTAAACCAAACGTTGCAGGTGGTTATTTCTTTATGCGCAGTGGTCAACGCAGCACTCTCTAGCTGCCAAGAGCACTTTTTACTATGGGCACCCAACCAGAGTGACGGGAGGAGCACATTTTAGAAAACGTGCTCAGCTCGTCGAGAAAATGCGATTTAAGCAATAAAATTAAAAATGCACCTAAAACCTAAACCAAACGTTGCAGGTGGTTATTTCTTCATGCACAGTGGTCAACGCGGCACTCTCTAGCTGCCAAGAGCACTTTTTACTATGCGCACCCAACCAGAGTGACGGGAGGAGCACATTTCAGAAAACGTGCTCAGCTCGTCGAGAAAATGCGATTTAAGCAATAAAATTAAAAATGCACCTAAAACCTAAACCAAACGTTGCAGGTGGTTATTTCTTCATGCGCAGCGGTCAACGCGGCACTATCTAGCTGCCAAGAGCACTTTTTACTATGCGCACCCAACCAGAGTGACGGGAGGAGCACATTTCAGAAAACGTGCTCAGCTC
This sequence comes from Syngnathus scovelli, assembly GCF_024217435.2. NCBI lineage: Eukaryota > Metazoa > Chordata > Actinopteri > Syngnathiformes > Syngnathidae > Syngnathus > Syngnathus scovelli. The sequence goes on along the minus strand of NC_090850.1, from coordinate 4,768,057 downwards.
GTCGAGAAAATGCGATTTGAGCAATAAAATTAAAAATGCACCTAAAACCTAAACCAAACGTTGCAGGTGGTTATTTCTTCATGCGCAGTGGTCAACGCGGCACTCTCTAGCTGCCAAGAGCACTTTTTACTATGCGCACCCAACCAGAGTGACGGGAGGAGCACATTTCAGAAAACGTGCTCAGCTCGTCGAGAAAATGCGATTTAAGCAATAAAATTAAAAATGCATCTAAAACCTAAACCAAAAGTTGCAGGTGGTTATTTCTTCATGCGCAGCAGTCAACGCGGCACTCTCTAGCTGCCAAGAGCGCTTTTTACTATGCGCACCCAACCAGAGTGACGGGAGGAGCACATTTCAGAAAACGTGCTCAGCTCGTCGAGAAAATGCGATTTAAGCAATAAAATTAAAAATGCACCTAAAACCTAAACCAAACGTTGCGGGTGGTTATTTCTTCATGCACAGTGGTCAACGCGGCACTCTCTAGCTGCCAAGAGCACTTTTTACTATGCGCACCCAACCAGAGTGACGGGAGGAGCACATTTCAGAAAACGTGCTCAGCTCGTCGAGAAAATGCGATTTAAGCAATAAAATTAAAAATGCACCCAAAACCTAAACCAAACGTTGCAGGTCGTTATTTCTTCATGCGCAGTGGTCAACGCGGCACTCTCTAGCTGCCAAGAGCACTTTTTACTATGCGCACCCAACCAGAGTGACGGGAGGAGCACATTTCAGAAAACGTGCTCAGCTCGTCGAGAAAATGCGATTTAAGCAATAAAATTAAAAATGCACCTAAAACCTAAACCAAACGTTGGGGGTGGTTATTTCTTCATGTGCAGCAGTCAACGCGGCACTCTCTAGCTGCCAAGAGCACTTTTTACTATGCGCACCCGACCAGAGTGACGGGAGGAGCACATTTCAGAAAACGTGCTCAGTTCGTCGAGAAAATGCGATTTAAGCAATAAAATTAAAAATGCACCTAAAACCTAAACCAAACGTTGCGGGTGGTCATTTCTTCATGCACAGTGGTCAACGCGGCACTCTCTAGGTGCCAAGAGCACTTTTTACTATGCGCACCCAACCAGAGTGACGGGAGGAGCACATTTCAGAAAACGTGCTCAGCTCGTCGAGAAAATGCGATTTAAGCAATAAAATTAAAAATGCACCCAAAATCTAAACCAAACGTTGCAGATGGTCATTTCTTCATGCGCAGTGGTCAACGCGGCACTCTCTAGCTGCCAAGAGCACTTTTTACTATGCGCACCCAACCAGAGTGACGGGAGGAGCACATTTCAGAAAACGTGCTCAGCTCGTCGAGAAAATGCGATTTAAGCAATAAAATTAAAAATGCACCTAAAACCTAAACCAAACGTTGCAGGTGGTTATTTCTTCATGCGCAGCAGTCAACGCGGCACTCTCTAGCTGCCAAGAGCACTTTTTACTATGCGCACCCAACCAGAGTGACGGGAGGAGCACATTTCAGAAAACGTGCTCAGCTCGTCGAGAAAATGCGATTTAAGCAATCAAATAAAAAATGCACCTAAAACCTAAAACAAACGTTGCACGTGGTTATTTCTTCATGCGCAGTGATCAACGCGGCACTCTCTAGCTGCCAAGAGCACTTTTTACTATGCGCACCCAACCAGAGTGACGGGAGGAGCACATTTCAGAAAACGTGCTCAGCTCGTCCAGAAAATGCGATTTAAGCAATAAAATTAAAAATGCACCTAAAACCTAAACCAAACGTTGGGGGTGGTTATTTCTTCATGTGCAGCAGTCAACGCGGCACTCTCTAGCTGCCAAGAGCACTTTTTACTATGCACACCCAACCAGAGTGACGGGAGGAGCACATTTCAGAAAACGTGCTCAGCTCGACGAGAAAATGCGATTTAAGCAATAAAATTAAAAATGCACCCACAACCTAAAACAAACGTTGCACGTGGTTATTTCTTCATGCGCAGTGGTCAACGCGGCACTCTCTAGCTGCCAAGAGCACTTTTTACTATGCGCACCCAACCAGAGTGACGGGAGGAGCACATTTCAGAAAACGTGCTCAGCTCGTCGAGAAAATGCGATTTAAGCAATAAAATTAAAAATGCACCCAAAACCTAAATCAAACGTTGCATTTGGTTATTTCTTCATGCGCAGTGGTCAACGCGGCACTCTCTAGCTGCCAAGAGCACTTTTTACTATGCGCACCCAACCAGAGTGACGGGAGGAGCACATTTCAGAAAACGTGCTCAGCTCGTCGAGAAAATGCGATTTAAGCAATAAAATTAAAAATGCACCTAAAACCTAAACCAAACGTTGCAGGTGGTTATTTCTTCATGCGCAGTGGTCAACGCGGCACTCTATAGCTGCCAAGAGCACTTTTTACTATGCGCACCCAACCAGAGTGACGGGAGGAGCACATTTCAGAAAACGTGCTCAGCTCGTCGAGAAAATGCGATTTAAGCAATAAAATTAAAAATGCACCTAAAACCTAAACCAAACGTTGCAGGTGGTTATTTCTTCATGCGCAGTGGTCAACGCGGCACTCTCTAGCTGCCAAGAGCACTTTTTACTATGCGCACCCAACCAGAGTGACGGGAGGAGCACATTTCAGAAAACGTGCTCAGCTCGTCGAGAAAATGCGATTTAAGCAATAAAATTAAAAATGCACCCAAAACCTAAATCAAACGTTGCAGATGGTCATTTCTTAATGCGCAGTGGTCAACGCGGCACTCTCTAGCTGCCAAGAGCACTTTTTACTATGCACACCCAACCAGAGTGACGGGAGGAGCACATTTCAGAAAACGTGCTCAGCTCGTCGAGAAAATGCGATTTAAGCAATAAAATTAAAAATGCACCCAAAACCTAAACCAAACGTTGCAGGTGGTTATTTCTTCATGCGCAGTGTTTAACGCGGCACTCTCTAGCTGCCAAGAGCACTTTTTACTATGCGCACCCAACCAGAGTGACGGGAGGAGCACATTTCAGAAAACGTGCTCAGCTCGTCGAGAAAATGCGATTTAAGCAATAAAATTAAAAATGCACCTAAAACCTAAACCAAACGTTGCAGGCGGTTATTTCTTCATGCGCAGTGGTCAACGCGGCACTCTCTAGCTGCCAAGAGCACTTTTTACTATGCGCACCCAACCAGAGTGACGGGAGGAGCACATTTCAGAAAACGTGCTCAGCTCGTCGAGAAAATGCGATTAAAGCAATAAAATTAAAAATGCACCTAAAACCTAAACCAAACGTTGCAGATGGTCATTTCTTCATGCTTCTCTAGCTGCCAAGAGCACTTTTTACTATGCGCACCCAACCAGAGTGACGAGAGGAGCACATTTCAGAAAACGTGCTCAGCTCGTCGAGAAAATGCGATTTAAGCAATAAAATTAAAAATGCAACTAAAACCTTAAACAAACGTTGCAGGTGGTTATTTCTTCATGCGCAGCAGTCAACGCGGCACTCTCTAGCTGCCAAGAGCACTTTTTACTATGGGCACCCAACCAGAGTGACGGGAGGAGCACGTTTCAGAAAACGTGCTCAGCTCGTCGAGAAAATGCGATTTAAGCAATAAAAATAAAAATGCACCTAAAACCTAAAACAAACGTTGCACGTGGTTATTTCTTCATGCGCAGTGGTCAACGTGGCACTCTCTAGCTGCCAAGAGCACTTTTTACTATGCGCACCCAACCAGAGTGACGGGAGTAGCACATTTCAGAAAACGTGCTCAGCTCGTCGAGAAAATGCGATTTAAGCAATAAAATTAAAAATGCACCTAAAACCTAAACCAAACGTTGCAGATGGTCATTTCTTCATGCGCAGTGGTCAACGCGGCACTCTCTAGCTGCCAAGAGCACTTTTTACTATGCGCACCCAACCAGAGTGACGGGAGGAGCACATTTCAGAAAACGTGCTCAGCTCGTCGAGAAAATGCGATTTAAGCAATAAAATTAAAAATGCACCCAAAACCTAAACCAAACGTTGCAGATGGTCATTTCTTCATGCGCAGTGGTCAACGCGGCACTCTCTAGCTGCCAAGAGCACTTTTTACTATGCACACCCAACCAGAGTGACGGGAGGAGCACATTTCTGAAAACGTGCTCAGCTCGACGAGAAAATGCGATTTAAGCAATAAAATTAAAAATGCACCCAAAACCTAAAACAAACGTTGCACGTGGTTATTTCTTCATGCGCAGTGGTCAACGCGGCACTCTCTAGCTGCCAAGAGCACTTTTTACTATGTGCACCCAACCAGAGTGACGGGAGGAGCACATTTCAGAAAACGTGCTCAGCTCGTCGAGAAAATGCGATTTAAGCAATAAAATTAAAAATGCACCTAAAACCTAAACCAAACGTTGCGGGTGGTTATTTCTTCATGCACAGTGGTCAACGCGGCACTCTCTAGCTGCCAAGAGCACTTTTTACTATGCGCACCCAACCAGAGTGACGGGAGGAGCACATTTCAGAAAACGTGCTCAGCTCGTCGAGAAAATGCGATTTAAGCAATAAAATTAAAAATGCACCCAAAACCTAAACCAAACGTTGCAGGTCGTTATTTCTTCATGCGCAGTGGTCAACGCGGCACTCTCTAGCTGCCAAGAGCACTTTTTACTATGCGCACCCAACCAGAGTGACGGGAGGAGCACATTTCAGAAAACGTGCTCAGCTCGTCGAGAAAATGCGATTTAAGCAATAAAATTAAAAATGCACCTAAAACCTAAACCAAACGTTGGGGGTGGTTATTTCTTCATGTGCAGCAGTCAACGCGGCACTCTCTAGCTGCCAAGAGCACTTTTTACTATGCGCACCCGACCAGAGTGACGGGAGGAGCACATTTCAGAAAACGTGCTCAGTTCGTCGAGAAAATGCGATTTAAGCAATAAAATTAAAAATGCACCTAAAACCTAAACCAAACGTTGCGGGTGGTCATTTCTTCATGCACAGTGGTCAACGCGGCACTCTCTAGGTGCCAAGAGCACTTTTTACTATGCGCACCTAACCAGAGTGACGGGAGGAGCACATTTCAGAAAACGTGCTCAGCTCGTCGAGAAAATGCGATTTAAGCAATAAAATTAAAAATGCACCCAAAACCTAAACCAAACGTTGCAGATGGTC